>NW_026000119.1:1541349-1548842 GCF_001458135.2 Marmota marmota marmota | reverse complement strand
TTTTTTTTTTTTTTTTTTTTTTTTTGGTGAGGATCACATGACCTGGTCTTGAGGGTTGGAGGTGAACCCATCTTGAAACAATAGTTTCCTTAAAGGGTTGTAATTAAGTCTGGCTGGGGGAGGTTTGGCACTTCAGTTTCCATTTTCTAGATGCTTGTCTGTTTTGATAAGGTTGTCTAAGGTTCCCTTCTTTGACCTTTGACTTTCTTTGAGGTGTGTCTGTTACCACCCTTCATTTCCTTGCCTACTCAGTTGCTTGTGGCTGATGAGTTAATTGATAGTCTCCATTATCTGACTTAGTAGGTCAGTATGCTCCCAGCAGAAAGCAAAGGTCCCCTAAATTTGTAAGTTTCTTAAAATGTCATATTTCCTAACCTATTTATTGGTTGGCTAATTAATAGATAAATTTTATAGGTGGATGACTTATAGGAACTTTTAAGATTTATAGGTTTCCCAGAAATTTGAGAGTGACAGTCCTGGGTGAGAGACTGAGTTGATGAGTGACAGGCCTGGAAAGGTATAAAGAACCCCAGATTAAGGTTATATTTCTGGATCCTTCCTTTATGTCTCATTTCTACCTGTAAAGTTTTAAGTTTTTTTTTTCCTATCTTAGTTTAATGTTTTAAAATTAATTAAAACATTTGCTTATGAAAAACTTTACTCTGATGATTTTGTTTGATTTTGTACTAATTTGGACTTTCTGAACCTATGAAATATTGGCATTGAATTAGAAACTTAATAGAAAATCTATAATTTTGTGATTTTTAGGCAGCTGGATTTAAATCAAACAAAATTGTTTTTAGTATTTTCTCAAAGATTGATTAGGAGAAGAAATCATTAGCTTTTACTTTGTTTTGTAGTTGTTTATACTTTGACTCATTTATTTGGGAAGTGTTTCATAACTTAATGAGAATGACATTGCAATTTGAAGTGATTTCAGATATGGAGAAGAATTAATTAATCACTATATGGGAAGCAGATAAATAGCTTCCCTCTACCCTTCTGGGTTCTTTGGTTGGGATACAAATTAAATGACAATAAGACATATTAAGAGCAGAAAAGCCATAGTTAAGTACATATATACACATGGGAGTTTCATAGAATCTGAGACTTGACAAAGGGTGAGATGATTGATGTTTTCATAGCATCCTGAGCTATGAAAAAGAATGGGGGCTTGGGTTCCTAAGGAAAAGTGGAGACCAGTCCAGGTAGGAAGGCTGAGAGGAGGAAATGCAGGGTCTCTGGTGACTAAAACTTGTCTTGGTAGGCAGATAAAGTATCCAGCACTGTTGTCTGTGAGCTTCTCTTCTTCACTAATGTTAAGTATCCTTAATAGATGTCAGTGTCTTTTATGACAGGACAGCTTTTCACAGCCACTACTGTGTCTGCAGTTTCTTAGAATAAGCAGCTCAAGATACGGCATAGAAGCATATTTTGGAGTGTTATCTTTTGGTCTTCTGCAGCCATATTGTAGAGTTGTATGCCCCAAGCCCCAATATGACCATCAAATGGTTATTGACCATTCCTGGGGTTTGTCAGACTTAGTAATGTGTCCAAATGTTTACTTATTTTCTTTTCCACAAAAAAGTCAGTTATTTTTTACATCATTGTCATTGATTGCTTGTCTGCTAAAGACTTTGCCAGCACTAACAAGATTTTTAATTTTCTTTTAAATACAAAAGCAAGGACACAGGATGGGAGAAACAGCGTTCTGCAGGAAGAACTCATTCTTATGGAAATTTAAGCACCTTTTTGTAAACATTGAAGGCTAGGAAAGCAATGTTGCTGTCTCCTTCTTGTCTAAGGTTGCCATTCCTTTTATTGGCCAGGACCCTTGGCTAGCTATTTTAAGATCTCAATGTGAGGCTACTGAACCAATCTGACTTCATCATATGTTTGGCCCAGGTGTGACCAAACACCATGGCAGTTATGGCTGGGCTCATTGCCATGTTCCTGTCCAAGCAGGCCATTTCAAATATGAGGTGGCATTGTAGGACCGTAAATATTTATATTAAGCCCATCGGAGATTTAATATTTCACCCTAATATACAAAACCCAGATCCGGGAAACAAGATTAGACTATTATCTCTTTCAAGATTGTGTTTTTTATTTTCATTCTACTCACTGTGCTCATCTTTGAACTGTCTCAGGGTACAGATTTGAAACAACTCTGTGGGCCACTATTCATGTAGAACCCAATGTAGACAGTGTCTCCTGGCATTCTACATGTGATAATCTTATTTATAATAAAGTATAATGGCATTTAATAAATTTGGTATTGATAACAAAGGATCATATTTAAGGAACACCTAGGCCCCTATCCACTACTCACCTTGGTGACTAATCTTGCCAGAGGTAATCAGAATTTCAATGTTATATTCACTCTTTCCTTCCTTCTCTTGATAGGTTTATAACATGTTAGTATCCTGAAATATTATGTTGTTTAGTTTTGAATATTTTCTTAGTATTTAATATACATAAATGATCATTAGCACTTAGATTTAGCAATTAAGATTTTGCTAAATTTGCTTTATCCTATCATATGCATTTTTAGTAAATATTTTGTTGGTGAGCATTTGAAAATAAATTGCAGACATCTTAGCCATTCACTTTTGGTAGTAATGCATGCATGTCTTAAAATAAAGTTAAAATAAAGACATTCTTATAAATAGCCACAATACTGTTATCATATCTCTAAATTAGAGTGTATAGCTGTATAGTATAGCTGGGAATAGTGGTATGTGCCTGTAATCCCAGAACTCAGGCAAGGGATCACTTGAACCCAGGAGTTCAAGACAATACCAATATCCCATTCTGAAGAAAAAAAGTCCATTTTCTTATTTTCCTAGTGGCCATCAAATGTCTCATTGTTTCTTTCCTCCTAAGTCAAGATCCCAGCAAGGTTTACACATTACAGAAAATATTTGGGAACAGGTTTAGTTATTCTTCGTTTGTATACTTGTTTTCCTCTCTGATGGAGGCAAACATTAGCATTGATATTATTGAAGAACTATTGGTATTATCTTTGTTGGCCCTGAAAAAGTGATAATGCTTACAGCAAGTGAGCATTAATAAGTTCTCAGGTAAAGTACAAATTTATGATAATAATAATAATTCACATTTGAAGAAAGCTCATCAATTTTCTCAGTGTTTCTGTTTTTCCATGGCTTTTTTCCTTCAGGTATCTTTATTCCTAATTTGGAATTTAAACTTACATAAATGATGCAATAATACATAGTTTAATCTTATATGTACTAGAATGATCTATGAATAATAGAGAGATCAGAATGAGCCAAAAATTTAGGAAAAGTCTGAGATCAGGCCTTGAAATTAGATAGGATTTGAACATTGAAATAGCCTTTAAGAAATGGCAAAAGATAGTAAAAACAGTGATGTTGCTGACTGGCAGACATGGCCTGATTTCATTTGAGAAAACAGATGATGGTTATCGCTCACTCAGCATGTGGGCTAAGACTGAGGGTGCACAACCCACTACAATGTGGCAGAGAGTTAGGTTGCTGGAGGGGCATATGGGAGCAGCATGAACTGGTCTGGGAGCTCTGTTCAGTAGTTTCTTATAACTACTATAATAAATCATCACAAATTTATTGTCTTAAAATAACACACACTTTGACTGTCTTACAGTCTAGAGCTCAGTTGTCTGAAATATCAGTTGTCTGTCACCAGCATGAAATCAAAGTATTAGTAGGACGGTATTTCTTCTAGGCATACAACTCCAAAATATGACTGTAGGAGACCAAAAAATAACACCCCAAAATATGCTTCTTCCATTTATAAGAACTCTTGTAATTATATTTAACCTACCTGGATAATCCAGGATAATCTCTCCATCTCAAGGTCAGTTATTAGCAAACTTGATCCTGTTATATTAATTCTCCTTTTCATTGTAACTTTGTAGGGTCTGGGACTAAGACATATCTCTTAAGTGAATGGGCAATTAGTATGTCTTTTAGAGGTTCCCTGAAGAAATGATACCTAAGTTGGTATATCATCCCCCCTTGCTTTTTCTTCTCCTCCTTATTCTTCTACTTCTTCTTCCTCCTCTTCTCCTCTCCTTCCTCCTGCTCACCCCTCCTTTCTCCTCTTCCCCTTCCTCCTCTCTCTCCTCCCTACCCTCTCCTCCTCTTTCTCCTCCTCCTCCTTCTTTTCTTTCAGAAATTCGTTAAGGAAAACATATACACATTTAGGAGAGAACATGGGCTATCTCAAGGGAGAGCTATCTTTTGGGATAAAGTAAGAAATACATATTCAAAGGGGGAATGCAGGCCATCTTCAGAGGGAGAGAGACAGCTAGAAGTTCAGTTCTGCAGAGCATGAAATGGCAGGTGGTATGGCCATAGCCCTAACTGGAGATTTAAACCCAACTTCGGGTTTAAATCCCAGAGGTGAAGACTGGACTTGTTCTTAAGTAGTGGGGAGCTACTGTGAAATTTTAAATGGGAGGTTGGCATAATCAGATTTGCCTTTTGCTCATGCATTTTATGTCTTGTGAGACACATCTGTTTTTTTTTTTTTTTTCCAGGCATTGGGGTCTACCATTTAGCATGATGACTGATCAGAATATTGTGTGGTATGCTGGATGATCCAAACCTCTCTTTTTTGTGGGTAATAGACCAGGGCTGCAGAGAAGGATTTGGAGCACCATTTCTTTTCAGTTAAATTTGGAAAAATAAGGAGGATTTATCCATTTTAATTAATAAGTGTATGATAGGACCATAGAGGTGCTAGTTGATGAAGTAGTCAGATTTTTATAAAATATAATGTTACTAGGTTCTTTGACCCTTCCTCACCCTCAAAGAGGTTTCAGAACCACCTCCCCACCCAGTCCCACTCATGGTTCACAGAACTGCTAACTCACTAGAGAATACATCAAGCACAGATAGGAGCAGTTCTCTCCTGGGAAAAAGAAAAGGAATCCACACCTGCATGGAAACAACAAAGAAATGACAGAAAATACTGAAATCAGGAGCACAGCTTAATGTTCTTTCAAGGAAGAACTGTTTGAAAAGATTTTTAACAGGCACCTCTGTAAAGCACAGACCTCTGTGGTGCTTGCAAGTTTCCTTTTGCTTGATTATAAATTCTAATGTTGAGATACAGGGAATAGTGTGGACTTCAAAGGATCCACAATGGAGAATTTAACTGGTTTCCAACTCACTTTTTGTGGGGGGGGGGAGGGGGAGGAGGAGGGATGAACCAGGCATAAAAGGGGTAGGAAAGTTTGTGTGATTTAATATATTTTTCTGGGTTTCATTCCAAACTGGTACTTACCTTCATTGTTGCAGAGACTTGTCTTTGGAGTCTTTGTCTTGAATGAACTGGATCCTTGGCTGCCTGACCCCCTGTGCTTTCAATCCTGTTCTTTTAGTCTCCAGCATTAGGAGCTACCTCAGCCCCTTTTCCTGGACCACTCTTTAAGAATCATCACTAGCTATGACTTTGTAACAAATATCACAATGATATTCACTAAATTAAACACACTTAAAGTGCTAAGTTTGTTCAGGCTGTTATAACAAAACACTATGGTATAGGTGGCTTAAATAACAGAAATTCATTTCTCATAGTTTTGGAGGTGAGAAGTCCAAGATGAAGGTACTAGTCAATTGGTTCCTGGTGAGAGGCCTCTTCCTGATTTGCCATTGAATACTTACTTGCTGGGTCTTCCTGTAGTAGAGAGAGATTATCTCTTTTGTGTTTTATAAGGGCACTAATTTCATTCTGGAGGTCTCCACCTTTGTGACTTGATTACTGGCCATTCCATGTCCTTGTCACATTGGGAATTAGGAAATTAGCATATAACTTTTGAAGGGACAGAAATAGTCAATCCATAGCAAGTACAATTTGATGGGTTTTGACATATGTATACCCATGAAACCACCACCATAATCAAGATAATGAATATCATCTTTGAGCACCAAAAGTTATCTCCCTTTCATAATTCTCCCTATATCCCTAGGTACACACTGATTTGCTTTTTGGCACTAGAGATGGAATTTACTTTTTTCTAGAATTTTTTATCAGTGGAATATTATATACATACATGTATTTACATATCTCTACATATACATATCACATGTCCTTTTATTCATTTTTTGTCATTTGACATAATTATTTTGAGAATCATCCATGTGTTCATTTCTGCTGCAAGAGAGAGTAGTCCATTATACGGAAGTAGCACAATTTGTTACTTCATTTCTTTGTTGGACATTTGGTTTGTCTCTAGTTTTTTGGCTATTGTAAATACAACTGCCATAAACATTTGCATACAATTGTACACAAAAGGATATATATATATATTGCTGGGAGTGGTGGCACATTCCTGTAATCACCTACTTGGGAGACTAAGGCAGGAGTATTGCAAATTTGAGACCATCCTGGATAATTTAAACAACAGGTTCATGGTGTATAATGAGTTGAAAAGAGAAGCTATACGGAAGTCATGGGCCTAAAGAAGGAAGGGAAGTTTGAGGATCATCTTTAAATTATGACATAATATATGTGACAGAAAGCAGCTCCAAATTTGATTCTCATAATATACCTTCATTCAGTACGCACAGTGCATGTGACCCTTTTTAATTGAGCATTTAAAATACTATTTCTTCTTCTTCTGATTCTCCTTTCTAAGTCTGGCATCTTTATAACAGAGTATCCATACATGAAGTGGGGTGGGGGAGGGCGAGGGAGAGAGAAAGAGTTCTTACTGCTATCCTAATTCTGGTAGTTAAATAACATTGCTTTAAAATGTCACTAATTAGAATTTATCTTTTATTCTTCAGTTATTAGAATATAATTGAAGAAACCCAGTTTAATCTTTTTTCAGGGGGGTGTATCAAGGATTGATGAAATCAGGGGCACTCAGCCACTGAGCCACATCCCCAGACCTATGTTGTATTTTATTTAGAGATAGGGTCTCACTGAGTTGCTAAGCATCTCACTGTTGCTGAGGCTGGCTTTGAACTAGTGATTCTCCTGCCTCAGCCTCCTGAGCTGCTAGGATTGTAAGTGTGTGCCACCACGCTCAGCCCTAGTTTAATCTTAATTTTTTTTAAATTTATGTTTCTAAAGGAAATAAAGCAGAACTCAGAAGTTTAAATAATACAACTAAGAGCAGGACAGCTAAAAGAAGCAGTGGAGGGGAGGATCATGGTCCAGGAGCATTATTGCCAAGTGAATTTTGAAGTGGTTTGTGAATATTTTTAGTTTTTCCGAGGACCTCAATTTAAATTCTAGTCCTTTGCTTTTATTTTACATATGTGAAAATTGAAGGCTGAGTTTTCTGGGGGCTCAGCAACATGCCTTTTGTCACACTCATACGGTATAGGTATAGGTAGAATGAACACTGGTAACTCCCAGTTCCTAGTTTTGTACTTTTTTGTAACGTTGCAATGTGAGGTAGTCACCCCTCCACTACCACTCACACCACACCTGTCAGTGCTGGGAGTTACTGAAGGTGAAAAGGAGGCGGGCGGGGG
>NW_026000119.1:1517052-1540007 GCF_001458135.2 Marmota marmota marmota | reverse complement strand
GGGGGGGGGGGGAGTAATGTGCCCCATTGCTGTAGCTGTGATAGACCTCCTAGCATGGCTCACTGACATGAGAGACTGACAGGTTCTAGAAGATGTTCTGTTTGGTTGCTTATTAGTCAACATCTCTCTGTTGAAGTTGCTTTGGGTCCAGCTGATGCTCAGTGGCCCAATGGGTATTCAGCATGTCAGTTTCATTTGTCAGCTTTGGTATAATAACACATTCAATTTCATAATCACTTAATGAAAAGTTGCAGCTGGTAAACTAAAGTTTATTGTTGCTTTATGAAAACTGAAAATACTCCCAAAGGCTAAATTTTTTTATTTGGTAAGCTAAAATTTCATTTGGTAAGCTACTCAGTGAGGCATTAGAAGACTTGATTTAATCATAATAATAGCTTGCCACTTATTTGAATTGACTAAGTCCTTGGCATTATACTATTTTTTTTCCCTTAGCATTATAGTAAAGGCTTTGTTTTATAAACAAACAGTTAAAAGTGGTGAAAAAATTTCCCAAAGCTTTGGAGCTTATTTAACTGGGGCTGAGTTTGGGTTGAGACTCCCCAATGTTCTGAATTCCTAGCCACTTTTATCCAGGATTATTTGTGGCCCAACATTCTATTCAGTGCCCCATCTTCTCCTTTTTGCTTCCTATGAATATTCTCCTTCTATTCTATCCCAGTTCTGTGCCCTTGCTCTGATTTTCCCCTTCATAAACCACTGTCTTTACTAAAAGCTGTTGGGTAGGGGGGCATGTGTGTGAAGGTAAGATGGATGGTGTGGAAGAGGGGAGGACATGGGAGTGGTGTTCACCTTCAAAACAGAACCTTAGATGACATCTTTGTTTTTAAACTTGTTTTGAAATTTGTTGATTACAAAATGTCATATTTACATCCTTGAAATTGTACAGTGACCACTTTTGTCTAAAGGCTCGGAGCTGCTGCTCTCAGCACACACTCACAGCTCCTGTATATGCATGCTTAGATGTCAGTTTGGGTTTCAGATAACTTCCAAAAAAATCTTTCCATTAAAGAAAATGCTTTTGATCATTGTTTACCTGCCACTAAAACAGAATAATAATGTCTCTTTGATCTACTTCATTGAAATTATCTCTTTAAGATCTAATAAAAATGATGGAAGTTAAAATGCTTAAATATGTGTAAAAGTCTATGCCTGTATAAGATATTCTTCCTACTGTTGATGCTTTGATTGCCATCAAATGAAAAAAAGGGACTATGAACAGCTGATTAAAATCTGTATGAAAATAACACTTTGTTTCCTTAGTAGAGCAGCAAAACAATGCATATTTGATTCTTTCTTTCTTTCTTTTTTAATATTTATTTTTTAGTTTTTTTAGGTGGACACAATATCTTTATTTTATTTTTATGTGGTGCTGAGAATCGAACCCGGTGCTTCACTCATGCTAGGCGAGCGCACTACCACTTGAGCCACATCCCCAGCCCCCCATATTTGATTCTTTCAATAAATTTCTGCTTTAGAGAATATATGAGCTTTTTTATTTCTTTCATTTAAGTTAATTCCTTTATATTGAGATTTTAAGAAAGATAAACTTTCCTAATAATAAAGTATAATGGCACTTGAATATTTAAGATAATTTAGGAGTTGTTTGTTTCAGATTATGTAACACTGAGCAATAAATGAATGCATTGGCAGGCATGTGCTTTAAAACAACAACTATTTTGCAAACTGATTTTCATATTTATTTACTTTTAGGAAACAGATATTGATGACAGATTTGGAGATTTGGATTCCAGAGCAGATTCTGATATTCCAGAAATTCCACCATCCTTAGATAGAACCCCTGAGATCCTGAAGAAAGCTTTGTCTGGTTTATCTTCAAGGTATGATTGCAGGAAGACAAATATGCCTTAGTACAGAAAATAAGCTTTGTTTACCATTGTCTGTGTAATAAATATGACATTTTGTAAGTTGGGGGACTATGAGAGGAAAGCCCTTCCTTATAACCACTTAATATGTGAGGCAGTCCTAAGTGCTTGATGTACATTTTTTTTTCTTTTTACTGAATGTAAAGTTACCATATAAAACTCCATAACACTTTTATTTAAAAATGTTATTGAGGGCTGGGGATGTGGCTCAAGCGCTAGCACGCTCGCCTGGCATGCGTGCGGCCCGGGTTCGATCCTCAGCACCACATACAAACAAAGATGTTGTGTCTGCCGAAAACTAAAAAATAAATATTAAAAAATTCTCTCTCTCTCTCTCTCTCTCTCTCTCTAAGAAATAGTATAAAAATGTTATTGACTATAAAATTTCAGATAATTTTATATTGCCTTCCATTATATGCTTTAGTGATATGAATTATGAAACTTATAAAAGCAAACCCCAGCAACTTGGGAGGACAAGACAGGAGTATTGCAAATCTGAGGTCAGCATGGGCAACTTAGCAAAACCTTTCTCAAAATAGAAAATAAAAAGGGATGGGTATATAGCTCACTTGTAGAGCCCCTGTGACTTCAATCCCTGGGAAAAAATTTAAAAATCAAAATAAGTATAAGATTTATCCAAATTAAAAAAAAATATGAAATGTTACATAGAGACATAGACCAGTGTTTCACCAACATTTTTGACTGTGACACACAGAAATACATTGCATATCATATTCCAAGAGACACATAAGCTTGTATTTTACCTGCAGCAGAAATGTAATGAAGTATTTCTTTCTGGTACTGTGTGTGATGCCCTGTTATTTCTGTTTGATTTGTGTGTGTGTGTGTGTTTGTTTTACCAAAAAGTGCTGGATACAACTTACTTGATTTTACTACCCACAGGTCATAATTTGCTGTTTGAAAACCACTGGTTTTATCCTTTTTTTTTTGTAAATGTAATAAGAGTTTTTCTCTTTCTTGCTTTTGTGAGTAGCCATTCTGAGTCTGACACAGACTCACAACAGATTATTTCTTTGATCTCAGAAAGTGTTAGGGCTTCTCCCCACCAGCAAGCAAGCAAGGAGTTCTTCTGTGGATCCCAGCAACATATCTTTTGATCCTGTTCAACTCTGACACTGTCTGCCTGGAGAGAGCAGCAGATCCCATAGGTTGAGATCTCAGTTCCACAAGATTGGCCGTATTTCAGACACTAGTCATTAAATCTGAGCCTCTGGAACTTATGACCCATCAGCTACATATTGTGGTTCCCTTTTCAGGCTGAAATAAAAAAGCTCACAGAACTCAGGAAGATACTTACTTACCTGTGCCAGTTTATCATAAAGGCCATTTAAAAGGATTTTAAAATAAGCATCTAGATGAAGAAATGCAGTATGCAGTCTGGAAGAATCCCATGCACAGGAGCTTCCATGGCCCTGAAGTGGGGGTGCACCACTCTTCCGGCATGTGGATGCATTGTTGTTTACCTTCCTGCTGTTCAGAAGCCCTCCAAACCCTGTCCTCTTGGGGTTTTATGGAGTCTTTGTACAGACATGACTGAAACATGGACAACTGCAAAGAAATGTAAGCAGGTAAAAAGGGTCTAACACTCACAGACTGATTGGGGAAACCTAGCAAGGCCCTTCTGTTCAGATTATTCTTGACTTTCCCATGTAGCATTCATTCTTCCCAGGTATGGGTCAGGACCCCTTCTGAAACGGTGGTCTTATCATCTGCTATTGGACAAGTTAGGTCAGAGAATTTCTTTATGGCCAGCTCCAAGACAGATAGGTGAAGGAAAATTAGAACATATTTTTAGTTTCTGTGACCTGCTTTCAGGAAAAGAAATTTTAATTTCTATGGCTTGCCTTAGAAAAAAAGGAACAGGTGAAAGGAAGGCAGAAGAAGGCCCAGTGTGGGGATGGATTTGACTTTCCTGAAGCCTGCTTTCGAGTACTAAACTGCCCTGGCATTATTCTCTTCTGTGGGAGTATGAGCTTGGAACTGTGGTCAAAAGCCAAAATATATATATCATAATGTCATAGCCATATTAGAATAAAGTAATTGAATGCATAATTTTTATATTTTTAAACCAGTAGTACAAATCTATGGTCTTTTAGTAAAAACACGAGTATGATATTTATAGTTTTTGTTCCCAGTTGTTTTCATGATATAGTTCAGATGTACCTTTGCTTTAAAATCTCATCAGAGCTATCTCAGATGTGAACACTTATAGTTTTGTAAGAATGATGCTGGATTTCTCTGTGTCATTAATATAATTAGATCTTCCTTAGTAATTATTTTTTTTCTGTTATACCAGTAACAAATAATAGCAGCTAATTTTTAAAAAATATTTTTTAGTTGTAGATGGACACAATACCTTTATTTGCTTATTTATATGTGGTGCTGAGGATTGAACCTGGAGCCTCACGCATACATGGCAAGCACTCTCCACTGAGCCGCAACCCCAGTCCCTATAGCAGCTAATTTTTATTGAACATATATAATTTGCTAGGCAATGCTCCAGTCACTTTACACATACTGACTAATTCATTCTCATGCCTACCCTGTAACACAGGGGTAGTCTTACAGCTAATTTGTACATGAGGAACCTGAGATTCAGAGATCATAAATATATCAAGGGTCTTGTGGCTAGTGAGTGGTGGGGCCTCATTCTGAGCTCAGGCAGTGTGGCTTTAATGCCTTTGTTTTTACCTGTGCTAATTATGAGAGGATTAGTTCTTAAAGAAATGAACAATAGATAAAACAATAATTGCAATCTCAAGAAACTTCTGTACAAAGATTATATGAATGTTTTAAAATATCTTCTATATATTTTTAGTCTCTTTTAAATCTAATGACTAAAAAGAGACTGCTATGCAGAAAATTAGAATTTGTAGATACATAGGATTAAAAATCACAATTATGTGAGAAATTTACATGAATTCTAAGGAGGAAAAAGCCCTATAATCCTCCTATCATTACTTGGATTTATATTACTTTGGTATATACCCTTTGAAACTTTTTCTTGTGCATCAAGTATATGTGTGTGTAATGTAGAAATGAGCTCATACTGTTTTCTGCCTTGCTGTTCTCATTTTAATTTGTAGTATTATTAGGAGCAACATTTCATATTTTTAAATATACTTCAGGACCTTCATTTCTTTTTGTGCAGTGCTAGAGATAGAGCCCAGGGCCTTGCTCAGGCTAGGCAAGTGCTTTCCCACTAAGCCACATTCCCAACCCACTTCAGAAACATTTTTAGTGGCTTCGTGACACATTCCATCGTATGGCTGTTGTCCAGTTTATCCAGCTGAGCACCGAGTGCTGGGCATTTAGTTTGCTTTTGAATTTTCATGATTTAAAACATCTCTGCATTAAACATTTTGCTTTGTAACTAACTCTTTTTAGAATCCATAATTATTGCCTGAGGATAAAATTTTTTAAAAATGAAATTACTGGGGCTGGAGTTGTAGCTCAGGAGTAGAGCACTTGCCTAGCACATGTGAGGCCCTGGGTTTGCTTCTCAGCACCACATATAAATAATAAAAATGAATAAAAATTTAAGAAAAGGTCCATCAACATCTATCTGTATCTATCTATGTCTCTATCTATATCTATATCTATCTATCTATATATATATATATATATATATATATATATATATATATATATATATAAAATGAAATTGCNCTATCTATCTATATATATATATATATATATATATATATATATATATATATATATATAAAATGAAATTGCTTAGCCAAGGTTTGTGCTCATTTTTAAGGCTTTGTTGTATAATGCCAGGAGGGCCTAAGTGGTCTTCACGCACTTGGCAAGTTGCCTCAGTCCATTTCGTGACCTGTGTGTGGGTCTGTGCGCTGGCCAATTAGGTTTCTCCCTCTATCCTTTAGTGGATGTCTTCTCTAGCCAGTGTTTGGTAGTATATGGAAATACTTGAGGTTGTCACAAGGTAAAGCCCTACCTTCTTGGCAGCTGGTGGGTAGAGCCCAGAGATGCTGCTAAGTGTCATCATATGGTAGACTTTCTTGACAAAGAGTGATCTGTCCCACAACATTGCTAGAGCTAAGGTTGAGAAACCCTAGAAACATCCAGTTGTAGCCTTACTCATGCTTCTAAACTTTCTAATGCCATCTTCTTTCTCTGCTTACTTACTGTCCACTTTGGCCAGAGGTTAGTGGTAGACTTTCTCCAAATTCCTACTCTTTGTCTGATGGCCCACCTGGATACTGTTCATTCCTCAGGCTGCCTCTGGGTTCTGATTATTGTGAACTGCCTTCCCAATACAGGTTCTCAATGACTCATGATGCTTGTGTCTCTACTAAAGTAATTAAAAAAACCCTTTCATTAACTTTTGAAATAAAAGCCAACTACTAGGTATAATAACAATAAGAATGAACAATGTGTGTAACTACTTGAGATTATTACTTTTGTTTGTTTGTTTTGTGGTGCTGGGGATTGAATCCTTGGTCTTGAGCATGCGAGCACATTCTCTTCCACTGAGCAAACCCCCATCCCTAAGATGATTACTTTTAAGGATGATACTTAATTATGTACTCATTTCTAGTTCATACCGGTCCTGAGGTCCTCAGAAACAGTCCATGGGTGGTGGTTTGGTGTGATGACTTGGACCTAAAATTTAGGCTTCCCCTGATGTGATCATTGTAGTATGGAAAAGGAAATGGAGAATTTAAAATTCTGAGCCAGACTATACTTTTTTTTTTAAATAGGAGTGATTCCTGCCTTCCACGTAATTACACTTTATTGTGAATCCAGTGCTTCTCCTTGAAAGGTGACTTTTGGTTTATACTATGCTCTGGTTTGAATGTGATTCTCAAAGTTCACATATAGAAAACATAATCACAAATGAAATAGTGCTGGGAAGTGAGGCCTAATAAGTGGTGAAAAGCCCTCATGAATATATTAATGTCATTATCATGGGTCTGGGTTATTTATCACAAGTGAGCTTATAAAAGTGGGTTTGACCCTCTCTTGGCCTCTTGCCCTTCTACCTTCCATCATGGAGCAATGTGGTAACCTCACTAGATGCTACACCTTGATATTAGACTTTCCAACCTGCTGACTATAAGAAGCAAAATAATCTGTTCTTTATAGATTACCCAGTTTTAGATATTCTGTTATAGTATCCCAAAATGGACTAAGATACATTATCAATGAATGTTTAAGTATGTGTTAATCTTTTATGTGCTTAACCTTGTATTAGATATTCTTGGGAAATTTAAGGCAGAGTCATTTAAATTAAAATAAGAGAATTAAATCTTTGTTCTTATTGAAAGAGAGGAATTTGGGGTGGGGGGAGGAGATAGGTCCATATTAAAAAAGACAACCAGATAGAATATGTTCCTTAAGGGCTTAGGTTTTCGGTTCATTTTGGCATGATGTGACTAGAGTAGGTTTCCTATTTAAAATCTCTGGTTCTTATCACCTGCCATTCTCTGAAGCTCAGAGCTGGACATAAGAGCTACCCGGACTGAGCAGCACCTTTCCAGGGGCTGATTGCTGCTGCTTCTGCTACATCCTTTTCTCTAGAAGATAGTCTTGCTAATTCCACATCTGAGATTCAGTCATAAGGAGGGCTAAACATGCTTCCAGGTTTCATACAAACAGGAAGGATTATACCAGTGGCTGGTTTATTTTTCCCTGTTTATTTCTGACTAGCTTTTTGACTTAGCCCAGTTTCTAATCCATTCATTAATCCACAGTTATGACTATAAAACTAAATGGAACCTTTCTGCTATTGCACTTTTGACTCTGTACCCATTTTTAGTTCAGCCCCAAGCTTATATCTCAGGAGAAATGTATGAATCTCTATAGTTTGTTAAACAGCAGAAGGAAATAAAGTGGGTTAAGTTAAATTTGAGTCCCTTGTGAAGCTGGAATAAAAGTACATGGATTTAATGTTGTTGGCATTTTAAATCTTTTGAGTTTAGCAATGATGCAGTGAAAGGGTTATTTGAAAAAGAAGTTTTTAAACTACATAGGAGAGTGATTGAAAGCAAGGAATGTAATCAGTATCTTATAAACGGATGAAATAAGCTAATATTTCTGTTATGAAAAGGGAACAAGAATCCATGCTTTAAAGTACATGTTACTATTACTATATGAATCAAAATGTTTTATAACAATTTAAATGCTCTTATTAGTAATTTAAAAATTAATAAAAATCTTAAAAAAACACCAACAATTTTAGGTTCAGAAATATAGGTACATTCAGATTTTTTTGTTTGTTTGTTTGTTTTTTGAGACAGGATCTCACTATTTTGTCCATGCGATCTTTGGATTTCTGGGTTAAAGTGATCTTCCCACCTCAGCCTTTCCAGTAGCTGGCACTGCAGGTTATACCATCATGCCAGGTCAGATCATAAGATGATTCAGATATCATCATCCGTGAATTAGACTCATTCTGGGTTTTACATATAGCAGCTACTACATTTTTTATGACATGATCACATAAGGAGTGATATTATTTGTAGAGTACACTGGAGATGAAGCCTGAGGTTCCTGGTGGGGTGATGGTAGGAGGTGGGCAGTTGGGCATCCCCGGGGCCAATAGCACAGAGTTGAGGGAGAACAGTTCTCAGCACAGCAGGAGCCAGTGCCATACCAGCAGGGATACTCTTCCCTGAGGAACAAAGAAAGGCTCAGGGATAAGAAAATACTTTTCCCCAACTCCCATAATTCAAAGGCATTTCTGTACATCAGTGACAAATTCTCAGAAAGGGAAATGAGGAAAACTATCCATTTACAATAGCCTCAAAAAAAAAAAAAAAAAAAAAACAACTTTGGAATCAACTTAACAAAAGAGTGAAAGATCTATATAATAAAAATTACAGAACCCTAAAGAAGTCAAAGAAGACCTTAGAAGATGAAAAGATCTACCTTGCTCTTGGATAGGCAGAATTGATATTATCAAAATGATATATCAATTCTTCCAAAAGCACTATACAGATTTAATGCAATTCTGATCAAAATCTCAATGACATTCCTCATAGAAATCGAGAAAGCAGTCATGAAATTCATCTGGGAAAATAAGAGACCCAGAATAGCTCAAGCAATCCTTAGCAGGAGGAGTGAAGTAGGTAGCATCACTATACCAGACCTTAAACTATATTACAGAGCAATAGTAACAAAAACAGCATGGTATTGGCACCAAAACAGACTGATAGGCCAATGGTACAGAATAGAGGACACAGAGACTAACCCATAAAATTACAATTATCTTATATTAGACAAAGGTATCAAAAACATGCACTGGAGAAAAGATGGACTCTTCAACAAATGGTGTTGGGAAAACTGGAAATCCATATGCAACATAATGAAATTAAACCTCTCTCACCATATACAAAACTCAACTCAAAATGGATCAAAGACTTAGGAATAAAATCAGAGACCCTACATCTAATAGAAGAAAAGTAGGCCCTAATCTCCATCATGTGGGATTAGGTCCCAGCTTCCTTGCCGCAGTCCGGCTGCAGCAAAATAACCGGGGGGTGACGAATAACTTGTGTACGTTGATACAGCAGGAGTAGGAGCCGTTTATTGCAGGACAGGAGCAGTATTTATACATTCCACACAGCTTATCTAATTAGCATAAACTAGATACATCAGTCAACCAATAAGGAATCTCCACACCTAATGGCTCGCTTTTGTTACTTTTCAAACCACTCCCTCTGGCATTTTGCCAGGCACCATCCAGACTTGTTTACGAACTTTAACATTCCCCTGACAAAATGCCAGGTGTTATTTTGACTTATTTACAGACTCTAACACTTCCTTAATAAGACTCCTGTGGCACAAGAATTAAAATCAAGAATCAATAAATGGGATGGACTCAAACTAAACTGAAAAGTTTTTTCTCAGCAAAAGAAACAATCAGTGAGGTGAATAGAGAGCCTACATCTTGGGAGCAAACCTTTACCCCTCACACATCAGATAGAGCACTAATCTCTAGGCTATATAAAGAACTCAAAAAGCTAAACACCAAAAAAACCAAACAAATAAAAAACAAATAACCCAACCAATAAATGGGCCAAGGACCTGCACAGACACTTCTCAGAAGATGATATACAGTCAGTCTACAAATATATGAAAAAATGTTCATCATCACTAGCAATTAGAGAAATGCACATCTACTCTAAGATTTCATCTCACTCCAGTCAGGATGGCAGCTATTATGAAGACAAACAACAATAAGTGTTGGGGAGGATGTGGGGGAAAAAGGCGCACTCATACACTGCTGGTGGGACTGCAAATTGGTGCAACCACGATGGAAAGCAGTATAGAGATTTCTTGGAAAATTGGGAATGGAACCACCATTTGACCCAGCTATGTCTCTCCTTGGTCTATACCCAATGGACTTAAAAGCAGCATACTACAGGGACACAGCCACATCAATGTTTATAGCAGCACAATTCACAATACCTAAACTGTGGAACCAACCTAGATGCCCTTCAATAGATGAATGGATAAAAAAAAAATGTGGCATATATACACAATGGAATATTACTCAGCAATAAAAGAGAATAAATCATGGCATTTGCAGGTAAATGGATGGAGTTAGAGAAGATAATGCTAAGTGAAGTTAGCCAATCCCCCCAAACCAAATGCCAAATGTTTTCTCTGATATAAGGAGGCTGATTCATAGTGCAGTAGGGAGAGGGAGCATGGGAGGAATAGAACTCTAGATAAGGGGACAGGGGTGGGAGGGGAAGGGAGGGGTCATGGGATTAGAAATGATGGTGGAATGTGATGGACATTATTATCCAAAGTACATGTATGAAGACACAAATTGGTGTGAATATACTTTATATATAGCCAGAGATATGAAAAATTGTGCTCTGTATGTGTAAGAATTGTAATGCATTCCACTGTCACTTATAAATAAAAATAAGTAATTAAAAAAAGAAAATACTTTTACTCTTATCACAAAAAGCAGATAGCACACTTTAAGCATGAGAAGGAAGTGTGTTTGGTCTGTCCTTACCCTCAGTGATCAACCTGTTAGATCACAGGAACCTTCATTTCACCAAAATCACTGTACTTTCCGGTTTCATTTCTGTATTGTCCTTTCATTACTTTTTCTCTTTGATAGACCATGCTCTCTACACCATATTCTTAAATAGCTACTGTTTTTTTTTAACCTACCATTCCAAAGGACTGAGTGTCATCTTTTCCTAGGGCTTTTGAACCTGACTGGTCTCTCCCTTCATGTGATATCTGGTAGGATGTATGACTTTCACAGCCAGATTGACCACTTAACTCTCTAACCTCATGACTCATCCCCATTCACATTTAACAAAAATGTATTTCTTTCTCTGGCTAACATGATCTCAAATTTTAATTTAGCTCTTAGACAGTGGCTATTGTTAGTACATAAAGTGAAATAGGGTATCTTAAGGAATAATTAAGAAAAATTCTTTAAGTTTAGCAACTCTATACTGAAACCACACTAAAAAACTTTTAAGATATCATTAAATACTTTAAAAGATATCATTAAGTACTAACTTTATTAACATTTTCTTTGTAGGTGGAAAAATTGGTGGATTCGTGGGATTCTTACTCTAACTATGATTTCAATGTTTTTCCTGATCATCTATATGGGATCCTTTATGCTGATGCTTCTTGTAAGTGTTTGACATTTTCTTAAGTGTCTCTTGCTCTGTTTTTTCAGCATTTATATATGATTGAAATAATTCTAGTATTTCATAAAAAAGAAGCTAATCCATGTTTTGTTAACAGCAAATTTAGCTCCTTTAAGCATCTTCTAGGTCATGAATGGATTTGGGCTAATCATTTCTGCCTGTAAATAGTTCAATCAGAAGAGACCAAGTGTATTTCCATGTGTTCAACATTGTGCTGAGTGATAGACCTGACAGAAATACACACACAGCTTCGGCATATATATGATTATAGCTAGATCCTTGACTCCAAGGAACTTAGTGTAATGGCCGAGACCTTTAGATAACCATTGACTAAGTACTGTGGTAAATAAGTTGGATAAGTCCAATGAGGACATTATTAGAAAAGCACAGTAAAAAAGCACGTAGTGCATTTGGGACACAGTTTTCATAATCTAATGACCTCACCTCTGAACATCCCTGCATCACCACCTGAGCTTTTGGGAGGATACCTAGTATCCAAATGGTGGCTTGATCATGTGGTAGATTTACTGGGTGGTAACTGTAGGCAGATAGGGTGTGGCTGGAAGTAGCTCACTGGTGGTGTGCCTTGGGGGTTTATATTTTGCCTCTGGTACCTTGATCTCTCTTTGCTTTCTGGCTGCCATGAGCTGAGCAGCTTTCCTCTGCTACACCCTTCTGCCACGATGATCTTCTGCCTTACCTCTGGCCCAGAGCAATGGAGTCTGACTGTAGACTGAACCTCTGAAACCATGAGCCAAAATAAACTTTTCTTTGAGTTGTTTTTGTCAGGCATTTTGGTCACAGTGACAAAAAAGGTGACTAAACAAGAAGACTTTCCAAGGTGGGGACTTTATGGACAAGGTGTGGAGGTAATGGGAGAACATGGTTTGTCGCAGGATCTGAGGTTGTACATGTGGAGGGAGCTAGGGATGAGACTTCAGAGGCCAGGAGAAGCCATTCTAGGAGTTTGGGTTTTTGTTGTGTGTGAGAATCCCAACGGTTGAAGACAAACAGGTATTTTGAGCTCATAATTTGTTTAATAAATGCTTCCATGATGCCTGCTATGTGCCAGGTTTTGTGCTGGTTCTGGGGTATAATGAAAAAGGTGATTATCTCTTCCTTCATGGAGCTTGCTACCTACACTTTAAAGAATTGGTTGTAGATATATGTCTCTATATCTGGTTGAAAACTATGATGAGCATTTGAAATAAAGAATAATACTATAAGAACAGAGAAGGAGCTAGGAGACTCTACCGAAGCATTGTGCCAGACACAGAGAACTGTGATATACATGTTGAATAGGAGTAATCAGTGAGGTGAAGGGAGGACCCTAGAGGAAGATCCTCATATACAGAGGTCTGCTGTGTATATCATTGTGGTGGGAGTGAGGAAAAAAGCATTTGTTCAACTAATTTATTATGTACTTTCAGGGTGCTGAGCATGGTTTGGCAGTGAATAGTGAGAGTATGCTCTTGGGATTGTGCACTGTGTACCTCTTCATTATTATTGTTGTTGTTATTTAAGGTCTGCCCTCCCAATACATGCCTACCTGCACACAATCCCAGGCATGCAAGCCCCCTCCTTCTCTTTATTATTTTCTTTATCCATTTCTTAGCTAATTTGACCTCTTCTTGTATACTCACCTCTATTCTTTCAATGCTCTTGCCTACTTAAAAATGCATGTACCCATCTCCCTTGTCTTCCCAACTCCATACTCTATCCTATTTGTAGATGATAAGCTTATGGGCAACATGATAGAGTTTTCCTTTTATATTATAAAAAAATAAGTCTTCAAGTGAAAGTAGAAACAACAACAACAACAAAAATCTATCAACTCATGAAACAATGTGAATTGGCTCTTGAAGGGCTATAACACCTCTTTTACACTTTCTTCCCTCATTAATTTTGTACTTCCTTGGGGATATCAAGGTAATGAAAATGAGTAAGTAAGAAATTACTTTCATAGTTCTATTAATTTGCTGGCATCTTAAAGAAAGCACTTTTTCTAACAAAGGAAAAAGTATAATGGATAATTGAGAGGCCAGAATTAATGTGAGGGTAGAGAATGCCAGTCTGAAAGCCAGATAGGCATGTATGGGTATCTGGAGTGATTGCTGGATGGGACCTCTAATTCCTAGTTTTCTCAGTCTTTGAATCTTTGAATCCAGCAGTAACAGGACCCTCCACAGGCTTGAAGACTCAGGCATTTAATTAGCAAGTCTGTGGAGAACATCTGGCTGTATGATGGGTGGATTGGACTGGGGAAGAAGGGACCTGGGACCAAGTGATGTCAGGGGCTCAGTAGGGCTTGGGGGCTTACAGGAACCTTTGGGAACCCAGCATTCTGCCAGAGTGGAGGGAGTACTATAAGCAAAGTTCTATATGGCTGGGTACCTTAGAGAAAGGTGCTTTTCCTTGAGCACTGGGCCTTTGAACCTGGAAAAATAAATAGGGATCAGATCCTGGAAGGCCTTGAAATGATATGTGAAGAAGTTTGTGTTTTCTTTGGAAAGCACTGAGGAGCTACTGAAAATATTGGAGATTATTTGGCCCATTGGAGGATCTATAGAAGAAAATTTTGATCTGAGATATTGCAAAGGTATCCTTGCTGGATTGACTTAGGCTGATGTGGTGGGCACCCCTGTGAATAACTTACGTTTTTCCCAAACTATCCAGTTGACTGGATGAAGACTACATTTTAGCCACAATACAGCAATGTAATTAGGACAGTATTAGCCTGCCGCAGTCTGGCTGGGCACAATTCAGGAGCCACTTGTCAAAAAAAACTAACTTTATTTTTAGAACCACACACACCAAACAAAACAGCTCCTCAGGAAAAACCCTCAGAGCCCAACTGCCACCACCGGCTTCCCACAAGCCTCTCCACCTCCCCCCCTCCTCCTGCTCTTGAGGCCCATTGGCTGGGTCTCGTGGGCAGAGCCAAAAAAGTCCCCCAATGAGCAGCTCCGTGGTCTGAAAGGGCGGGGAAACAGCCCAATGAGCATCACCACAGAGGAGCCAGTCAGCTAGAAGTTGCTGGGGCCGCTGTGAGCCAATCATCATCTGGCAGTCTGAAAGTTTGCTGGGGCCCCTTCAGCTGTGGCTCTCAACATTAGCCCACATCGTATAAAGAAGCAGCATAGGCACAAACAGCATCAAATTGAAGCTAGCCTTTCTTAGTTTGTATACCAACTGACCATGTAGCCACTCTTTTATGAAATTCAAAATCCTCTTTTTAAAAACATTCATGCCGATTTAGATTGTGATTTTTAAAAAGAGAATCATAAACCTGCCAAAATGATTTGGGCTTTCTTTGTTTATTTTTTCTATCCTGAAAAGGAAAATGTAGTTTTATTACAAGTTGTTTGCTTTGATTGGTGAGTTTAATCAGAAAAAATACAAGAGGGTCAGAGGTCATGGCTCAGTGGTAGAGTACTTGCCTAGCACATGTGAGATGCTGGGCTCAATCCTAAGTACCACATAAAAATAAATAAATAAAAACAAAGGTATTATGAAAAAAGAAAAGAATATTAGAGTGTTAAAGATGTAGTTAAAGTCGATTTGAACTCTTGTTGCATATTTAAGTTTATTGAATATATATACATAGGTTACTTTTATACTATGTTTATGTCAAGGGAATATGAATGACATACACAGTTGTTTCTCAGTTGATGTTTTTAATGTATTTTATTTTTATTTTTTAAATATTCATTTTTTTAGTTTTAGGTGGACATAATATCTTTATTTTACATTATGTGGTTCTGAGATTCGAACCCAGTGCCTCATGTATGCTAGGCGAGCACTCTACCACTGAGCCACAACCCCAGCCTTTAATGTGTTTTAAAGTCTTTATATTCTTATTTCTAACTGGATAATTTATAATTTTGAAAAGTATAGAATATACCTTGTTTGTATTTGCTTTATAATGTCAGCACTCAGTAATGACTAATTCGACATAGTTTTATTAAAAATTTAATACTGGGGCTGGGGATGTGGCTCAAGCGGTAACACGCTAGCCTGGCATGCGCGGGGCACTGGGTTTGATCCTCAGCGCCACATAAAAATAAAATAAAGATGTTTTGTCCACCGAAAACTGAAAAATAAATAGTAAAAGTTCTCTTTCTCTCTCTCTGTCTCTCTCTTTAAAAAAAAAAAAACAAAATTAATACTAGGAAATGATAGCTACTATCAGATGGAATTCATACTACTGTTATTTAAAATAAAAGGAACTTTGTCCTTCAGTTTTTAATTTCTAGATCTATGTTGTGTTCATGCATTCTAAGTATGTAGTTACTAAAGCATATTTTAATTTAAAGGTAAATATGAATATACATTCTAAGAGGTTTCTCCCTTTTTGAAAATTACTATAACAATTGTTAATTCATAGAGTATAATTTACTTTCAAATAGAGTGTTTACTTTTTTCCATTGTGAGAGTTGAAAAAGTATATTAAAATTATTTTCAAAAATAATTTTTAAAAAATCACCCTACCCCTACCATCAGCTACTCAAAACTCAGTTAACACAGCCATTTGATATAGTTTCTTATATCCTTTTTTTTTCTTTTAATTTTCGCTTTAAAAACCATGGTTGTAATAATGTTGTGACTAAAATTTTGTCTCCTGCTTTTTAAGCTAATCATGTCCAAAGTTTTGTTTTATTAAGTGGTCTTTATCATTGTCAGCTTTGATAGATTCAAGATAATGCATCATAATTTATTTAAGTTATTATGTGATGTTTAAACACTTAGGTTATGTTCTGGTTATTTTTTTATTATGAATAACAATATCTTGAACTACTCAAGTATAAGTTCTAATTTCATATATAAGATTATTTTCTTAGAATAGATTTCCAAAGTGAAAACAGCATTCATTGGTATAATCCATAAGTACCAGAGTTCACTCAGCATTTCCAGATCTGAACTTCATTCCTTCCCCCAGCCATCCTGTGTAAATCTGTGTTCCTTCCCAAACCTTGTTTGGTGTCGTTGCATGTTCCTGCCTTCCCTTGGCCCTCCAGCTTCCTCAGCAGTTAAATCCAGTTTGTTCCAGTTCCTCGAGGTGTCCTGTATCTCTTCCTCCATTCCTCTGCTACCGTCCTGTTAGATGCTCATTCATGTGCAGTGCAATCACGTCCTCTGACCTGTGTACTCTTGCCACCTCCTTTGTCCCAGATCCTCACATCTGTTCCTGTTATTCCACTTGAGCTGTTTTCTAGTGCTTTTCCACCAGGCTCCTGTTCTCCCCTCATCCTCACCTTCATGTTCCAGCACCTTGAGCAACTTGTAGTTTCCTTATCAAGTGACTGCACATTCCCCTCCTTTGGCCCAGCCCACCACCACCCCTTGCTACAGGTTTGTGGGCCTGTACATACACACATTTGACTCCTTCCACATGGTAGTGTAATTGAGTGCTTCCTCCCTGCTAGACTATAACTCTCTGAGAATGATGCCCTGTGTTATTTCTGAGTCCTTAGTAACTGTAAAGTAGTCAATGAAGTATTGGTTGTTGTTTTTAAGACTCTTAACAAATTAATTGGATCAACAGAATTCTACCAGTGAACATTGATTGCTACCAGTACCAATTTCTGCATAAATGGGTCATAGTAACTCCGCCTTGAATAATACTTATATTTTAAGGATTT
Source organism: Marmota marmota marmota (assembly GCF_001458135.2). Classification (NCBI taxonomy): domain Eukaryota; kingdom Metazoa; phylum Chordata; class Mammalia; order Rodentia; family Sciuridae; genus Marmota; species Marmota marmota. Next base: position 1,522,778 of record NW_026000119.1, on the reverse strand, counting down.
TTTACTCTAATGTTTTGAATTCCCTCTATTCTGTTTTCCCAGGAGTTCCATATTAATTCTCCCTGCCAACTGTAGTTGATGATCATATCATATAAATATATGTGTGCTGTTTTAAAATACTTTTCTTTTCTCAGTAAAATACTACATATAGTGCAAATGGTTGTTCTCAAGTAAATATGTTCATAGAAATTGCATCAGTGCATTTGATATTTTAAAAGTTCTTTGGTTCTATCAATAGCATGGCTTTGCTACTTTATCTTAATATTGAGCATTGTCCCCATTCTGTGATTATTTTTTTAAGAAGTAATCCTGGAACTTCTGATGTTATATACAAAGGTTATTTGAAGAACAATTTAATTGTCCTCTTTTCTTTATATTCTAATACATTTAACAACTTTCTTCTAAAAGTACTCTTTATACTAGTTAGTATAATGTTATTTCTATCTTATAGCTATGAGTTGACACATTTACTTTACTTTCAAATAATATGTTTAAAAATTTTTTCCATTTTGAAAGGTGAAAAAGTATATTGAAATTAAAACAAATTTTTAAAAAATCACCCCAACCCTATCATCTACTGCCCAAACCTAGTTAACACAGATACTTCCTTTCATCTTTTTTTTTTTTCTTTTAATTTGTGCTTTTAAAGCCATGGTTGTAACTAGTTGTGCTCTCTCATGTGATTTGGCCTGCAAAAAACATAATGGGGAAAAATCAGTTTAGAACAACCAATAAAAAAAAAAAAAAAGAATATTCTAAACAGTAAGTTTGGTAAAACTAATTTGTGAAGATATTAAAAAGAAGTCCCAGAGTATATCCTCAGACTGAGTTTGGTAAGCTTTTTTTCTGAGAGGGACCAGATAGTAATATTTATGCTTTAGGAAGTTGCATATCGTTTATAACATAATATTTGACTTTAAAAAAAACTCTTTAAACTTAAAAATTTATTCTTAGCTAAAGATCTGTGCAAACAAAAAACCTTGAGTGTTCTCTCTAGAGGTTGATAAGAGTTCTGCTGCATTCACAAAGATTTTAATCTCTCGGTTTATAAGGGTTCAACTTGCCATTAGTCCTCTGAGTCTCGGAATTGATCTAAGCAAAGTCCTAATAAATATGATGTGAAAATTTGAGGAATTGCCCTCACCAAGATCTGTGATATAGCAGTTTAAATAGAACATCAAAAATTGATAAACATATTTACTAGGCATGCATTTAGGACACTACCAACAGAACTGCATGAGCTCTGTTGGCAGGCCATAGTGTGCAGATGTAGAAGGCTGCTGATAATTTGCTATGGTACACAGCACAGCTCTGATGAGGAGAATTGTTGCTGGCCACCAGAGACCTGGCTCAGCAGTGAGAATAAAAAGACCATTCCCATTTCTTGGATGACTGGGTAGAAGATGTTTTAACTATTTGTCCTGATGATATCTTTATTCTTTGTTAAGTATACCAGAATGTATGGTTAAAGATAAATATGTACAAGCAGATTTTCATGCGTGATCATTTTTCTAGGGTAACTTAAGAAACAAAAATGAGAAAATTGGACAAAAAGATTGTCTATCTTGGTAGGAACAGTCTAAAGAAATGAAGTAGTAACAATGGAAGTAGTCTGATCATCCAGACTATATCCCTCAAACTTTAAACTCCAAGGTCACCCCCTACCTGGGGGCAGATGTCTCAAACCTTTTTGAATAAAACATCATTTTACTCACCTTTTAGGCCATCACTTGATCTTAGAGACATTGACTATTGAATTGTCTTTTACATGAATTAAAAAATTTATAGATTAAAAATTTCTAAAACACATATGATCAAACACAAATGTAAACCTTGAGAAATATAATATTCTCTCTTGGTTTCAGGTTCTGGGCATCCAAGTAAAATGCTTCCATGAAATCATCACTATAGGTTACAGAGTCTATCATTCTTATGATCTTCCATGGTTCAGAACACTGAGTTGGTAAGTAAAATCTGTTTCCAGTTTGAAAATCTGATTCTTTTCTAAAGTTTATAAAAGCAACATCCTGATAAGTCATTGTCCACTCAGTTTATGTTATAGATTGATTTTGGAGAAAGGTAAATAAAACGAATGTAATACAGTTTTGACAAGAAGAAAATCACCTGTTTTATCACAACACAACTTTTTTCATAGCTCATATTTCAATCTTTGTAGAGACATGTAATTTATAATAATTATAGACACCTTTCTTTTTTTTCCTTAACATTGTGTCATACATTTTTATATCTTTTAGGATCATAATTTTATCAAAATGTTTACTCATAATCTTTTACTTTATTTTTCCTCAGTTGAAAAGAATACAAAATATTTTATATACACAAATTTATGTAAAATCAGAAAAAAAATCATTGGATGATTTCAGCATTTAAATGTTTACTCATAGCTATCAAGACCTTGACCAGGAGATATGATATCATAAGAGTTTATATTTAACCTAAGTGGTCATGCCTTTTAGCATAGTTGTTTCATTAGTATCAGCCAAGGAACCTATCATCTTTGGGGTTTAGAGTAGTGAAAACAGTTTCTTGATTTTGGTGATAGCTGATTTTCCTCCTAGAAGTTTTCTTTGTGAGTAATGGCAAATGTAAGGGAAATGTTAGGTGGGTAAAGTAATTAGAGAACAATTAAATGTTACATCATGCAGTACTACTAAGTATGGGAAAAGAAGAGATAAATCAGGATGGGCTCCAGTGATTATAGACGGCTTAATAAAATAAAAGAGAGATTAACTGACCCTGAAATAAAAACAAGCTTTGGATGAGAAGAGTACCCTGGGTTGGAGAAGCAGGACCCATCAGGGTCTAGGTATGGCGTGTACTACAGATGGTGTTACATTGGTGACCTTCCTGAGCAGAGGTATTTATTGGGGAATAATGGGCAAAAAATTGGATTGGTGGGCTAGGTTAGGCCTTGATAGCCTCACAGAGGAGTCGAAGCCATATCACAGGATAACTGAAGAAGGTAATGCAGTTGATGGGGAAAAGAATACTTGTCCATTACTTCGGGAACAGTGGGGTATCATTCCATCTGTGAGAACCTGAGAGAATCCACTCCTTTTTTCTTGGACTGTTCTCTAGCCAGCTAGGACTTTTCCTTCCAGAGCAGGAGGCACAGAGGAACTATCTAAGGCAGTATTTGTCAGCCTTTTTCTGAGCTTACCCTCTGTCTGAGGGAGGGGACACACTAGAGGAGGGACAGATGATTTATGAAGTTTTTAAAAGTTTCTCCTAGAGAATTAGACCAGAAACTAGGGGAAAAAACAGAGTCAACTACTTTCTCAGCAGGACCTCTAAAGCTCAGGAAATAATGCCAAGAGTTAATAAATGGGATGGCATCAAATTAAAAAGCTTCTGCACAGCAGAAGAAACAATTAGGAATGTGAAGAGGATCCTACAAAATGGGAAAAAATCTTTGCTAGCTATTCTCTGACAGAGGATTAATATCTAAAATATATGAAGAGCTAAAAAAACCCCTTCATACCAAAAAATCAAATAACCAACAAATAAATGGGTACACGAATTAAAAAGATGCTTCTCAAAAGAATAAATACCAGTGGCCAACAAGTACATGAAAAAAATGTTCAACATCATTAGCAATTAGGAAAATGCAAATCACTACATTGAGATTTCATCTCATACCAGTCAGAATGGCAGTCATCAAGAATACAAATAATAACAAACACTAGCAAGGATGTGAGGAAAAAGGAACACTTTTACATTGTTGGTGGGATTGTTAAATAGTACAACTACTATGGAAATCAGTATGGAGGTTCCTCAAAAGATTAGGCATGGAACTATGGTATGACCCAACTATAGCACTCTTTGGTATTTATCATACAGAATTAAAGTCATCATACTACAGTGATACATGCATACTCATGTTTATAGCAGCAAAATTCACAATAGCCAAATTGTAGAACCAGTTTAGGTGTGCATCAATGGATGAGTGGATAAAGAAAATATGGTGTATATATACACAATGGAATTTTATTCTAACATAATTAAAAATGAGATTATGTCATTTGCAGGAAAATGGATGGACCTAGAGACTATAATGTTGAGCAAAAAAAGCCAAACTCAGAAGTTATGTTTTTTCTCATATGCAGAAGCTAGAGAAGAAAAAGGAAAAGAAAGGTGGGGGTGGAGCTCCTAAAACTCAAGGGGAAGATCAGTAGGGGAAAGGGACCAAGCAGTGAGATGGGGAGGGAGCCGGGAAATACTGGGAAATAAATGATACTGGCCAAATTATATTGTTATATCGTGTATTGTATACATGTACAAATATGTAACAACAAATTCCATCAGTATCTACAACTGTAATGCACCAATTTAAAAATGTAGGGGCTGGGCTGAGCAGCACGCACCTGTAATCCCAGTAGTTCCAGAGGCTGAGAAAGCTGGATCATGATTACAAAGCCAGTGCCCCTGGGTTCAATCCTTGTTACAAAAAGAACAAGAAAAAAAATGTGGGGAGAAAAATCTTTCTTCTAGAGAGTTTTACCTGCCATTAGGTCCTTTTGCCCAATTTCCCTTTATCTGAGCATTGAGAAGAGCAGAGAAAGATGCCAATATTGTGTGCAAGACAGTGGGAGAAAGTTAGACTAACTCTTCTTCCTTTCTCAATCTTCTTAGAGCAGGTGGGGATGTGTCCTGATGGTTACTATTACAAAGCACTAAACTGTACTTTGAGTACTTGGGAGTTAATTTTCAGTGTGTATGTTGTATTTTCTGTATTGTTTTCTCTGGCATTATAGTTTGGGTTAAAGACATGAACTCTATTCAGTAGATAGTTGTTGACTGATTTTGAATTGGTCTTCTGAATTTGGTTTTGTATCATCAAAATGTAGAGACTTATTCAATTGAGGGGGGGAAAGGCTTCAAATATTTAAAGGAGTTAATTGTTTTTAAATTGTAGGTACTTTCTATTGTGTGTAAACTACTTTTTCTATGGAGAGACTGTGGCTGATTATTTTGCTACATTTGTTCAAAGAGAAGAACAGCTTCAGTTCCTCATTCGCTACCACAGATTTATATCATTTGCCCTCTATCTGGCAGGTAAGTTGAGGAATTATTCTGTGTCAATATGTAACTAGTATATTTCCCATGTTTATTTTTACTTACACTATTTAAATACATAATATACTTTATTTGTTACATTTTGTTCCAGTCTCTCTTTTTAAATATTTCTCATGTGTAAAGCTATTTCTTTTATTATGGTCTTAAATAGCATTTACTCCCTAATAGTGGTTTTTAAAAAGTACTAGATTAATAGTACTTTTAATTTTCTTTGAAAATTATAGTAAAGAAACTTTAAAATGCACAGTAATTATTAATCAAATAAAATTTACAAGGAAACTTTTGTATATATGTGTGTGTATAAATGTGTATTTCTCTAACACACATATAGAGAGAATATATAGGAAATAGAGCTTTCGTATAGAATTCATTAGAGTCATTAGTTTTCCCAACATAGTTACTGTATATGTATATGTTTATTTAGTGTGCTATACCACGTTTTTATTTTATATATTTTATAAAAGTTATATATTAAGTTAGAATTAACATATTTCTTTTCCATAAAATTTTACCAATCATAAAAGTCAAGACTCCTAATATAAATCCTAGCTGTAGCACTTACTAGTCAAGTAAACATTGGGAAATTTAATTTTCTTCAGGTCTCACTTTTTTTTTTTTTTTTTTTTGGT
>NW_026000119.1:1443830-1517028 GCF_001458135.2 Marmota marmota marmota | reverse complement strand
TTTTTCCTCCTCATTTACCAAACCTAACAATCTTCGATTTTCCTTTTTGTATTTCTCCTCCTCCTCCTCTCCTCCTCCTCTCCTCTCCTCCTCCTCCTCCTCCTCCTCCTCCTCCTCCTCCTTCTCCTCCTTCTCCTTCTCCTTCTTTCTCTTCCTTCTCCGCCTCCTTCCTCCTCCTCCTTCTCCTTCCTCTTCTTCATGTGGTGCTGGTGACTGAGCCTGTGCACGCTTGGCCATAGTTCTACCATTAAGCTATACCTCCAGACCACTGATTTACTTTTTAAAATATAAGGAAGATTCTGCATAGATTATGTCCTAATTACAGGAGAGAAGAAAATAATGTCTTCTCAATTTGTATTTAGACTAACAACACTGCTTTTCTGGCATTTTTCAGTTTTTAGCACTAATATTAGCCAGAGAAATATGCACAGTGGCTTCTGTTCTCTTTTTTTTTTTTTTTAGGGATTGAACTCAGAGCCTCACAACATGTAGGCAAATGCTCTACTACTAAGCCACATTCCTCGCCAGACTTCTGTTATAGAACCTAATAATTATTTTATTTCCTGTGATTATTCTTATAATTACTTATTAATAATTATGATTAATTAAAATATAAAGCATTTTAAAAATCAGTTTCAAAGATTTATAATTTATAATACAAGCACCACATTCTAGATTTTTCCCATTTTTCTAGGTATTAGGTCTACCTCTTAATTCATCTTAGAAATTATCTGTTGACTTCTTATTAAAACATGGCTCACTTCTCCATATTCAGTTGTTTTTAGTTGTTGTTTGCATTATTAAATGGCTACCTAAAATGTCATTTCCTATAGAATCAAATAGTATCTATGATTACATTTCCATTCTTGTTTTCCCTATCCTGAATAACTGCCTTACTCTATCTTTTAAACATAGGTAAATTTTGGAGTAGAGATGCTTAATTTTTCCTTCAGGTCTTTTCCGTGTTTGTTGGTAATTTTTTTTTTTTTTTCAAATGTTTGCACAGATCAGATAGTCTGTCAATTCCCTTTGTCTCTGGAGACCTCTGAGTGGCTGTTCCCTGTAGACAGGCTGCTTGCAGGCCTATCACCCAGCTGCCCTTGTGATTTAGGTCCCTATTTTTGTTCTTTGTCTTCTACTTTTTTGGATATCACCCTCACTTTGTTGAAGCATAGCCTCAAAAAGTTTCCTGTGAAATGATGCATAACAGATGAATGTTTCTGTTCATACATTTCTAAAAATACCTTTAGTCTATTCTCATAGTTGCTTGCTTTGGCCAGAGCTTTGCACCTATTGTTAGGCTTTTACTTAGCACTCCAGCTCAGAAGCTGAGGCCTCACTCTTGCCCACCACCGAGCCTTTCAGTTTCTCTAGAAAATACCTTTAGTCACCCCTGGTACCTCATTTCTGCTGAAAGTTACCCATGTCTTACGGTTTCCAAATTTGCAGGCATTCTTTTTTTTTTTCAATTCTCCTTGGCATGTCTTCAATTCTCTTTGTTCTCGCCAGTTTTTTTCTTAATTTCTTTAAATGTTGTTTTAGTGGTATGCCAGGATAGAATAGATTCTACTTGCTCAAAACAGAAACCTTTACCTAGTTCTTTCATTTTTCTCTTGGCTTAAAACAATTTATTAGTTTCTCTCATAGTCCTGTCAATTAACAGGGCTTAAACAGATAATTTCTAACTCAAAGCCTCTCATGATTGCCCTAAGAGGGAGGCTGTTGCTAAAGTCTTTTTAAGTCTTGAGTTGGCTAGATATTCAAGATGCAAATTAGTGCTGGCTATTCATTAGAGTGACGTTTCCCTCGGGAGTGGATATTAGAGTACATTGGTGGGTTCTGAATGGGGAGCATGACGAGACTTCTACTCGCTTTTTGTGAAACTAGTTTTAAAAAGTGAAAACATAATATACACCCATACTAAAAAAAATTCAGACTAAAACGTAGTATTCTGTGAAACCATCTTCCTACCTCAGAGCCTTACTTACTCTCTCCAGGGGCTTACTACAGTTATTTCAGAAATCTCCCAAGTATTTAAGTTTACATGCTCCTAGCTCCCTTTACCTCTCAGTCCTTTTTATCTTGCTATGCTTGGGATTGAACCCAGAGCCTTGTGCACGCTAGGCAAGCACTCAACCACTGCCTAGCTCTTATTATTTTATTTTGAGACAGATTTTGAGTTGCCCATGTTGGCCTCTAATTTGTGATCCTCTTCCTCAGCCTCCCTAGTAACTAGGATTACAGGCACGTGCCACCATGCCCACTCCTTACCCATTGCCTTATACAAATAAGAGCAGACTATTCTCTACTTATGTTTTCCACCTAATATAGCACATAGTTGTTTTTATATCGACACCTCTAAATTGATCTCATTTTTTCCATATCTATAGTTACATCTATGTTGCTGTACAGCGATATTTGATTGGCAGAATGTCAGCATATAAGGTGACTACTATTCCCTTGGCTTACTTCCCCTTGGTGGTTTGCTATAACTTCTCAATTGAGTGGGGACAGATAAGTGAAATTTATTTTCTTTGTTGTTTCTGCTAATACATTTTACATATCCCTTCCCAACCAACCCCTTTTTAGTTGTTTTTGTTTCATACATTAAACCTTTGGACTCATAAAATAAAAATCAGTGGTTTTTTTTTTTTTTTTTTTAACAATATAGTGATTTCTGCCTTGGTTTCACTTTTGCAATTGGTGTTTTAAGCTCATTAAAACTCATCAGTCATTCTTTCAACATACATTTGAGTGCTCCCCCCAAATGCTGGATAGAGTGTCGAAGTGTTAAGGATATAAGGAGAAAAAATGTGGATAATGTACCTTCCAGAGTCTTAGAGCTGTTAATTGTGTCTCCTAGTGCATTGCTGAAACACGAACAAGGATCAGTGGGTTTATGAAGAAAGGGAAGAGAAATGGCAGGTGCATGAAAAGTAGAGGATATGCAGGTCTCTGTCCAGTTACTGGTTGGGAAGGGCATCTGGGAGGAGCAGCCAGCTAGCTGTGCTTGGCAGGGGGTGTTCTGGGTCTGTAGCAGGCATTAGAAACTGGAAAGATAGGCAAGATCCATATTTTGAGAAGATTTGTATGTCATGGGTAGGGTTTGGACTGTATCCCTGGAATTCCACTGGAGGATTTTATACTAAAAGAAGATATATAATGAGATTGTGCTTATATAAGGGGACTGGAGACATTAGCAGTGAGACTAGGTAGGAAACTACTGCTGAAATTCATACTAAAGAGAGTAAGAGCTAGAATCCTTAAGGTTTGTAATTACTACTAAAAGGGTTATGAATAAAAAAAATAAAGATACTGTAGTTGATCTTAGAACCCACCAGTTATTTTATGACAATTTATGAAAAATTATATTTTGTATCCCTGATTACTCATTTTATTGAAATAATTATATATTCATCTGCAGTTATAAAAACTGATAGTTCCCTTTTATGTTTTTCCCAGTCTCCACCAGTTGTAATGTTTTGCAAAACTCTATTATCACATAGGAAATTGATATTAGTACAATCCTACAAATGTTACTCTTAAAATGCACCCTTATAGTAAACTAGGAGATACTGAGTAAGATGATGAAACTTCTAATACAAAATAAACATAGAATTTTATATCTATTATTGTTTCAAGCATGGCCTAAATATGGCCTATTGAACTATAAATACCAGCTGTGTGACTTCTGTTTGTTTTATTCCCAGGGTTCAATGCAGGGTCTGGCATTTAGATTCCCAGTACATATCTGTTGGATAAATGTTAAAAGGCTGAGAATGTGCAGGGTACACACAGTGCTTTTTAGTGATATTTTCTTACCATCAGTGTTTTATTTGTGGTTTTGAGCTGGTTGGCAGCATTATGAGCTTGGTCTAGCAAATGAAGTTAGACTTTAAAACATAAGTGAAGAGGTAGAGTGCTATATTGAGATATTTGTATCTTTCACTAATACTGTGTAAATCTTTGGAAGTTGGTTAAATAATATTCCAAAGGCCCTGTCAGAATTTTTAGTTTTATTATAGTGATAAAATGACTTTGAAAAGTTTAGGTCTTTACAGAATTTAAAAGCAGAGATAGCCCATCCTATTCCATTGATGTTAAATTTTATTGAAATGTGATGTAGATATCTCTGGGCCTGACCCCCTCATCAAATTAAATGATTTATTTCTTAGCATTCAAGATGACTCACTCTCTAGAACCTGGAGGTCATTCTGACATTTAGATAATTTTGTCATAAAGTGAATTTGATAGATTGCAAAAAAAAAAAAAATACATTGAGACTGAAACTATTTAGACAAAAAAATTGCTTTAAAGACTAGATACATATAAAAAAGAATTTTACATCAGTTTGGTGATTTGGATTTGGGGCTTTTTAGAAACTAGAGCAGCCATATGTTTAGCAGTGATGGGTAAATGGACTTAATGGGTTTGACCCTTAATATCACCACCTTAGTATCTGTTTAGCCAAGTAGAGTGACACACATATTGTATTTAATAAATACTTTATTGGGCTTGGGATGTATGTAGCTTGGTGGTAGAACACACCAGCATGCACAAGACCCTGGATTTTATCCCCAGTGCCACAAAAAGAAAAAAAAACAAGATTTCCCTTAATCTCGGCTGATATGATTAATTGATTTGTATGAAAATTTCTTGCATATTTATTTAAATTTGTTTGTAAACAGCTCGATTGTAGTTTAGTGTCTGAATAAAGGCCTACATAATACAGCATGCTTTTGCATTTATTTAATATGATGTTAGAAATTTTTGGAGTTTTGATTGTTTAGTGATTGGAATGAAAAATGTAGCCAAGTAAAAAATGAGGGAAGAGTTAGTGAGCTCCACTATTCATACCTGGGTTCATCTTAATGGCTATTAAAAAAAAAAAAAACACTTTATTTTTTCTTGGTATTTTTGTCTTTTCAACTAGACTTTGAACTCTTGAATACTAATACCTATCTTATTTATTTATTTATTTATTTATTTATTTATTTATTTATTTATTTATATCTGTGTCTGGCATATCATAAATCCTCAGTGATTTTTTTTTTATTGTTTGTCTATTTTTCTGAAATTTCCTCAGCCTCATCTTTTGGACTTCTCAGTGCTTCATTTTTTCTGCCCACTTTCTTAATAAATCTCATTCTCTTTTGTTGTCCTTTGAATACACTTCTCTGTAGTCTATTAGACAATTGGCTCTTCCATAACCACCTGAGGAAATCCTTGATACTGGGCAATAGGATGTACACAATTGATTGTTGCAGACAATACCAGGCACAGTATTGTGTTCATGAGTGATGATCAGTAAGTATAGTTAAACATGATTATGCATTCAGAACTATATATCAGGAAGCCCTTCCAATGAACACTTTTTAAATAAGATCTGTAATTTTAATTGGAAAAACAGCCATATAAATATCCTTTGCTAATTAGGGAAAAAATAAGACTGGACCTAAATGTATAAAATATTCTTCCCATAGATGTATTGAAATGCAACATACATAGGCATTTTTTATATTTAAAATAAAATGTTCACATGGCCATATGGTTACAAATGAAAATTATGAAGTTCATATATTAATTTAAAAATTTTATTTGTTCTTTTTAGTTATATATGACAGTAGAATCTATTTTGATATATTTATACAAACATGGAATATATCTTGTTCTAACTAAGATCCTAGTCCTGTGGGTGTGCACAATGTTGAAATACACTGGTGTATTCACATATGTACACAGGAAAGTTAGATCAGATTCATTCCATTGTCTTTCCTATTCCTGTCCACCCTCCCTTCCCTTCATTCCCTTTCATCTATTCCACTGAACTTCGGTTCTTCCTTCCCACACCCCTTGTTGTGTGTTAGCATCCACATATCAGAGAGAACATTTGACCTTTGATTTTTTTTGGAATTGGCTTATTTCACTTAGCATAGTAGTCTCCAAATTCATCCATTTGCTGATTAATGTCATAAAGTTCTTCTTCTTTATGACTAATATTCCATTGTGTGTATGTTGTATGTATGTGTGTGTGTGTGTGTGTGTGTGTGTGTATTAATACTGTTCTTAGAGTCCAGTATTAAATCCCAGTAAAATCCCTCTTTTCACCCACCTCACTGAGAAACTATTTATCCACTTTCCTTGACTCATGCCATGGAGCAGCTTGGAAAGCAGCCAACTCTACACCTATTCTTCCTCATCCTCCCTCCTTTTTTCCCTTTAGAACCAGTTAAATAGATCAACTTTCAGCTTTCTCATCCTCAAAACCTCAGTGATGGTGGCCAGCAGGCAACTGATACACAGTGAGAATGAGCAGATACACCGTATCTATTTCTTTCGGGAGTTGGAGCGGCAAAAGCATGTTTTTTTTTAAAGTAATATTTAGCTTTAGATATGCTACGGAAACTTTATACATCCTTATTTTAAATCAAAGAAGTGTATGATCTTCATGTATACAGTAGTCAACTAATTATATCCTGGGTCAAGTAAGAGTGAGTTTCCAAGACTGTTTTAGGTAAAGTGTCCATTAGGAAAATATTGAATGATTCTGTTGGTGATTTTGTTGGAAGAAATGCTTAAGGGTAAAAAAGGCCATATGTTGTAGAGTTGTATTTGTGAGGAGATAATTCACATTTGATGATATTGAGAAACTCCCAGGGCTGTCCTGGGAGAGTTAGGGGATCTGTTGGACAGTAAAGGAGGTTCCAGCAGCACGTCCCATGTCTCTGTTTTTCCCTTTCCCCATCAGCCTTTGCACCAAGTCCAGTCTACATCCAACTTTAGCCATGGATCATTTGGCATAAATCAGTATAGAAATTACATTATTACTTGAGCTGCCTGACAAATCTACCTGCTATGGAAGAAAAACTTAAGAAAAACAATATTAGAAGGAGTCTTTTATAAGCTGGCAACTGCAATGCCATGAATTCCATGGTTTAGCTCTCACCGCATTCTTTGTCTCTCAGATAGCATAATGGCTTTCAGTTATTTTTCCACTCAAAAAATATTTGTTACTGTTGCAGTTTAGTTAAATGACTCTGTAGATGACAAATAAGAGGTAGGAACCTACCTGCTTCCTTTGTCACCCTCCCTTACACACTCACACATTTAAATTCAGTCTTGATCCAAGTTACCCATGGTTTGGTCCTTTCCTCCTCTGAGAACAGCAGCACACTCGCTTACTCTAGTGCGTAGTATTGCCTTGATAAGTGAATATGGATTTTCAAAGGACAGTGTTTTATTTTATATTGACGAGATCAGTTGATTATTCATTTTCTCTCTCAGGGAACCTACTCCAAAGATGTTGCAGAATACCTGACTGTTCATCTGAAATCAGACTGAATTTATGAGTTTATATGTTTTTCTCAGTACTCACCTCTGTTAAAAAGCATATTTAGCTATCTCTAGAAATTTACCGACATATGGGTTAAGAAGTACTTCATATTCTCATTTTAGTATTTGATTATTAGATTCTCTTAATTAGGCAAGGATTTTTTAGTTATGTTTTCATTGTAATTAGGAATACAAATATAAATTCAAATACTATTGGAAATCTTGAAATTATTAAAAGTACTATATTTTATTATAGCTATTATAATACGGTTCTGAGAAATTTTAAGTTTTAAATTTTATAATACGGTTCTTCACCTGAATCTTGCTAACATGGGTTTCTGTGGACCCATATGAGTCTTGAGCCTCAGTAGGATCTGAGAATTACTTTAGCCCTGTGAGCCTTAGTAAATTAATAAAACCTTTTGTGTATTTTTTGATCTATAAAATGAAAATGATAATAGTATCTATATTATAGAAATAGTGGAAGAATTAAATGAGTTAATATGTGTAAAATACTTATACAAGAGTCTAATGTGTTCAATAGATATTAGCTTCCATAATAGTTATTATTAATTTCATATTGTATAGAGATTGAAAAGATTCTGTGCATATTCTTGAAGAATTGACTTTTTTGTTGTGATGGAACTCAGTACCTCTTACAAGCTGGGCAAAATCTCTATCACTGAGCTACACCCCCTGCCCAGTCTTGATGAATTGACATAGCAAATAAATTTTACTTAACTGAAATTCAATTGTTTTTTATATCCACATATTAGCAAGGGAGTAGTTTATTTAATTAATGCAAAAGAAGATGTGTATTGAATTTGTGCTGTGGAATATGTTAGGCACTTTGGAGATCGCAAGATTGTTTTCCTCAGGAAACTTATTTAAAATGCTTAATATAAGATAGTAGGAAAAATGGCATATGAGTAAGTTCCTAGGATATGCCTGGATGAGATGTAGGAAATTGGTTTATTTGGGCTCAGAGAATCTTATGCTTTGTACCAAATTGTACAGCAAGCACATGTTTTTTGTTCTCGAACAGGTTTCTGCATGTTTGTACTGAGCTTGGTGAAGAAACATTATCGTCTGCAGTTTTATATGGTGTGTATTAACCATTATTCTGTAGTCACTGTGTAATTTAAAACTTTACCTCTCTTTTTTCTGTAGTGAGGAAATAACAGTCTTTTGGTTGATGTCTTGCTTGAATGTCATAGATATTTCAATTTTGGATGACTATTCAACTTAAAAAATGAAATTGACAAGTATTTGAGGAATTAAAGTTTTTAACTATTCTCAAAATTTACTAAAAGCTTTTTCTAAATATTTTCAAAGACTGAAATTTAACAAAGTATTTGAATTCCCTAAATATGTAGAACTATGGAAAGTTTTCATAGACTCTTGGATAGTTGCTAAGTCTGAGAAGCATCTACTGTATTGTTTTGTGGAAATTATCTTTGTTTTCTTGCTGTTAATGTGAGCATAAAAAGAGCAGAGCATGTATTTTCTTGGTAGTTATAGTTAATGATAGAATTGTAGAATTCTATTTGACAGAAGTTATTTGTTCAGTGAATCAAAGTCTGTTTTATGAAATTTGTCACTTTACATGATGAACTTGTTTTTATTTCCTTAAAATGTAGCCATTTATAACATTAAAATACAATGTAGTGTTTAGATGTGTGAATTCATGTATTAGTAAGGCTCATTTTAGGTGTGAATTATATTTCATTTTTGTGTTTTGCTTTTCTTCATCAACATACTGTGCTAATTATTGTTGCTAAGAAATTGTAGTATTTCTTACCTTTCTAATTTCAGGGGATCTGAGGAGTAAAATTCTTAGTGAAAATCTGCAAAGAATCAAGACAAATTAGAAATAATAGAATCTCCTGTGAAAAACAGTTCTCCCTTGGTATCCTCAGGGAATTGGTTCTAAGACCTCCAGGATACCAAAATCCACAGATGCTCAAGGGCCTTATATAAAATGGCATCTCATAGAACCTGTACTCCTCGTCCCAAATGCTTTAAATAGCCTCCAGATTACATAGAATACCCAACACAATATAAATAGTTGTTGTAGTCCATTATTTAGGTAATAATGACAAGATAAATAAGTTTGTATGTGTCCAGTACAGATGCAGTTTTTTTCCCACCAACTATTTTCAGTCTGTGATTGGTTGAACCACAGATGGAAGACATGAGTATGGAGAGACCACTGTATAAATGGTGTCTACTGAAAAAAAAAAATCAATCAGTTATGCATTTCAGAGAAACTAGTATAAAAGAATTGGGTCTTTTAAGCAGATAAAGATAGAATAAAGCAAAATAACAAATATAAAATACTGTTTTCTAAGATGAGAACTGGGTTTGTTAAAAATAAATCAGAATTTCAATTATTTTAAAAAATCATAAAGTCCAGTTAAAATGACAATGTTTATGGTACATAGAAATGTTAGCCTCTCTTGGTTCATATTCTACTCATAATGATTGTGCCAAAAGTCATCCATATAGCTATCTCTCAGGCCAGAAGGATAAAACATAGAGGCTTTTGAAAATTTGAAATTAAATACTGCCATTGAATAGACCTGTGAAGATCAACTTTCAAGTCTCAAAAGATGGAATTTAAGGGCTCTTGAATCTTTCTGGTTAGAATAATTCAAAGTTTGAATGATAAACTGCAGGGAAAATGGTTGCTAAAATTTTCATCACCATAGAACACTGCCATTTAAATGTTGTATATTTCTCATTATTATTTAAATCATGTAACTCTAGATTATGGTTTATTTTTTATGTGTATTTTTAAATTTAGTAGTATATCTCACTGTTACTGGCATTCCAATTTGTATAAAACTAAAATTACCTTGATTCTAGTAGGCAATATAATGAACATCACTTACTAACTGCATTTATTTTGTATGACCTTATCTTACAAATTTTGACCAAAATTCATGGCAGAAATTTGTGTTTCAAAATTTCTCTTGCTTCCTTGGCTGCACTGATCACTTGTGTTTACTAATTTTTGTGTCGTTGGGCTATTAACAGTTCGCATGGACACATGTCACTTTACTGATAACCGTTACTCAGTCACATCTTGTCATCCAAAATCTGTTTGAAGGCATGATATGGTAAGGGCACAGTATTATGCTGTGTTATGTTTATGTCTAGCCCTTTTGAAACTCTTTAACATTAAGCAGTGTTTTGCAGATGTCTACTAAAATGTTCTATCTCTTGTTTTACTGTTCCATTAAAAATTACTGAGCATTGCTTACTATTTGTCAGTTGAAGATAAAGTGAAAATGTTTTTTAAAATTCTAAATAAAATGCAGAAAGCCCTTCCAAATTACATTTTCAGATGCAAATAGACTATAATGTGACCTTTTACATACGATAGATTTTTTTATTTATTATTATTTTTTTATTGGTTGTTCAAAACATTACAAAGCTCATGACATATCATCTTTCATACATTTGATTCACGTGGGTTATGAACTCCCATTTTTACCCCAAATACAATTTGCAGAATCACATCGGTTACACATCCACGTTTTTACATAATGCCATATTATTGACTGTTGTATTCTGCTACCTTTCCTAGATTTTTGACAGTTTATTATTTACATGGAATGCAAAAAGAATATGGAAGTTTGCCTGTCAGCACAGTGTGCTGGAAATGCATGTTCTCTGGGTGGAAGTGAAGCTGGGAAGGTTTTCATTTGCTTTTATGTGGAAGTAGGTTTCCAGATTCTAGATGAATGGCATTGCTAGCTTCATAGCAGTGGCTTGTAGGTTTGGAAAGTGTTTTTATTAACTAAAAATTAGTTGGAATAAAGAAATTTTGTCTTAAACCTATTTATTTAAAACCCATTAATTAAAATCTTTTATAGTTGTTGAGGTTTTTTAAAATAAATTTTACACCCTTTTGAGCATCATGCTTTTTTTTTTTTTAACCAAGATTTGTATGTGCGCATGTGTGTTACAGACACTTGAAATCATTTATTTTAAAATGGTCATATAAACCTTTTGCTGGGGGACAGTTACTGAAGTATAAAGATTCTTTCCATTTAGTAGGGTTTACTGTGATTACAGTCTAAGATAAAAAGAATTAAAATTAATAATTGTTCCTGAAGAGAATTTGCATTAAGGGCTTGGTATAAATTAAGCAGATTGTACTCTATCTAAACAAGTGACTCATTTCCATTTTAAAAGACTGCTTTTCTTAAAAGAAATTTTATTTTTTATAACTTGTTCCTCATAAAACTAAAATTTAACTGTCCCTAGCTGTAGAAATTGATTATGTAATATTTTTGTTAGCAAGATTCTCTTACTATGTTAATTTATTTACAGATTTTTGCTCTGCTTAATTGCTAAATTAGCAAATTTAGTTGATATTTACTGCTTATACTAATAATGTTTTTGTTAAATGTTATGTTCTGGACTAGGCCACAGTGTAATCCAAAGCGTTATTACATTGGTTCATTATGAGTCATAACTTACATGAATATTTGCTATTTAATCATAAGGACTTTTTTCTGCTGACTTTTTTTCTTTAAAGGTTCCTTGTTCCAATATCAAGTGTTATCTGCAATGACATTACTGCTTACCTTTTTGGATTTTTTTTTGGAAGAACTCCTTTAATTAAGGTAATAGAAAAATGATATAAGCAAGCCATTCCTAAACTCTCCTTAAATATTAGCCCATGGAAACCGTTTCCAGCATCATGATATTGTTACACAAGTTTTGATTTCTGAGGTACCCTGACTTTCCTTAGCTGCACCTAGCAGCTGCAGTGGAGCCATATTTCCCACTAATTCCTTCTGTGTTCTTCACCAGCTACCCATTTGACTCCTGAGTAAGGACTGGACTCCATCATGTTTTCTCTGTATCTCATTTCTGCTCGTTTTTCTCATCAGTCGTTGGTGCAGTTCTTTAGCCCTCTCCCCAGGTTGTCTCCCCATGTTGTCTCTTTTACCAGACTTCCTAAAGCACCATCTTCATATGCTCTTGCCCATTTGTAAGTTTTTTTTACATCCAAATGCATTTCACAAAAGGATTTGGGGCTCTATAATAAAGTACTGACACAATGCAAGTAATAATAAAAGCTTAAGACAAGAGAAAGGAAAATACACAGGAACAGACCATGTTGTTTTGCCTTAGATTTGTATCTGTTTATGGGTAATGGAGGCAAAGAAAGAAATGAATTAAATTCTCTAGTTCTTATTTTGGGGAAGAAGGAAACAAACCAATATTTCATGGAAATGAAACCATTTTCTTAAACTGATTTCTTTATTTTTAAAAAAAGCTTTTCATGTCAGGGTTTCAGATAGAATTCACTCAGTTGACAATTTGGGCAAAGCATTCATTCATAGTCCCATAAATACATTACTTGGCTACTTTATTAGAGGGCAGTTTTGGAGGGCCTGAAACCATTGTTCAGATATAAAATCAGAGTGAGATAGGGTAGCCAAAGTGTTTCTGGAGAAATAACCATCAGAAAACCTTGCGTAGACTGTACCCACTATAGGAGTATAGTCACAGCATTAGGCTGAGCCATAGGGATATGGCCAAGTAACGTATGTATCTTTCAAATGTCCCTAAAGCTACTGCAGCATAAGAATAAGTGTAAGTATTCAAGATGTCTATATAGGCTAGTTTTGGCTTAGGAAGCCTTCAGAAAGACTGTTAGAGCCATAGAGGAATCTCAGTATCCAATTTTTTAAAAAATTAATGATATCTTTTTAATTTTTTTAGAAGTAGATGCACACAATTCTTTTATTTTTATTTATTTATTTTTATGTGGTGCTGAGGATCTAACTCAGTGCCTCGCATGTGCTAGGCAAGCCCTCTACCACTGAGCTACAACCCCAGCCCTCGGTAACCAATTTGAAACATAATTTTGTCAGAATGGATTAGCAGTATAAGGTATCCTCGGTCATTGAGCAACTGACCTTTAAATTGACATGATATGAGTTCAACTTGATTTGATAAGCTATATTTAAACTAATTAGACACTTTTGAATTTGAGGCCACTCCTACTTAATGGCAATAACACAGGTACTGAATCTAAGAGAAGCTATATCCATCCCTTTTCTAAGGCAGAATTCTTTCCAGATTTGTTATGAAACCATTTCTGCCAACCATTTTTCATATTGCCCTTTTTGAACAACAGGATAAGAAATCTGTAAAGAGCTCAGGTAGCTTTAGCCTGTAACCTGTTTCTATCCTCAGAAATTTCCCTTTGATATTTGGCTTCTGTTCTTGTTGTTCTAAATAAGTGATCATCACAAAGACCACCAGTGATCTCTTGATGATCAATCCCTGCACACATGTGGTGGTTATCAACATCTTGGGGCAGTATAACAGCATCCACTCCTCAGTGTGTTTCTCCTGCCTCTGCAACAATGAATTCCAGACTTTCCTCCAAATTTCTCTCCCTGAATGCCCCACTGACTAGGAAAACAATAGACAACATATTCCTTTCTTTCTGGAGATAGATTGTGAAAAAAGGGAGGAGGATATGTGAATACTTGGGGAAGTGAATACAGTATTTGGGGCCATGGATTATTTTACTATCTCAGAAAGAAATCTGTTGTGGATATTGCATTTTAGAAATATATGAAAATCTGGTATGCTGCAATGTCATTGTTTTATTGTACTCAATTCTGTTTTGGCCAGTAGCAGGTCAACACATCTGACCAAGTGTGTACTTGGAATGAATATGTGTCATTCTTATTCCAAAAGAAGCGTAAAAGTCATGGGATGACTATTTCAATATGGAGTTTATAGTTCTTTGTGAGGGAAAAAAATTAATTTGAGGCTTTTTAACAGAAACAGATATTCACAGCATGCTACACACGTTTGAGGGCCTACTATGTGTTAGATGCTAGTCAAAACATTTGCACAAGTAAATCAGGATCATAGAAAGAAGGAAAAAGAGTTAAGACTATTTCCATTAAGAAAAAAGGAAGGTACAGATGTGCACAGTATTGAGGAGAGCCTTGAACAGAGTCTGTATTTTGTGATGCAGTAACTTTTAAATTTTATTTGGCCTTTTTTAGTTGTCTCCTAAAAAGACATGGGAAGGATTCATTGGCGGTTTCTTTTCTACAGTCGTGTTTGGATTCATTGTGAGTTTTACTAGGATTTTTTATTTTATTTATTTTGAAAAACTGTGCTGAGTTTATTAGTCTATTTTAAACCTAAAAAATTAAGCCACTAAATGTTAATAATGTACTTATTGAAACCTACTAAACAGAATCAGTACTGTACCCTAGTAGCTGTCATCCTGGCTGCATATCAGAACCCCCTGGGGACCTTAAACAAAATCTATTTCCCAACACAAGACTTATGTCTCAGACTTATCCCAGAATGATTAACTTCCACAAGGTGGTCCTGTGTTTAGCCAGATATAAGATCCACAATTGTTCTGTTGTGTTTGGGTAGTCTCTAATAGCTGTTCTGCTTGACGTGGGGATAGAGGTGCTGGGATAGGCAGTATCTTTGAGTAATAGCAGTGAATGCAAATGATGTTGAAGAGCTCTGTCTTAACACATGCTGGTCAGTTGGCTCAGTGGGTGGTTCCTGCTGTAAGCCTAAGTTGCAGAAAAAAATACCTTAATTATGAATAATTAATATTAACTTTTAGCCATGAATAATGGGTATTTTTCATGTTTAAAAATTAAGTTTATGATTATGGTGTTCTCATTAAAAGATGACTAGTGAGAAATAATAAGGGTACAATAAAATGACTAGATACAAAATAAATGTACAAAAGGTTCTTGTTAGGAAGTTCAAATTTTTAAGAGTCTAGTCCCTGATAGTTGTCATTAATATAAAATATTGGAGATCCAGATATGAAGTAACTAATAACAACATGAAACTTCAAGAAAGAGTAAATATACAAATAAATGGAAATATGCCATTATCCTGGACGGGAAAACCACCATAATTCATCTGTTTAATTTCTAAGTTTAGTTTATTTTCAGTGAAAATTCCCATAGAAGCTGGGTGTAGTAGCTTGGGAGGTTGAGTCAGGAACATTACAAGTTCAAGGCCGGCCTCAGCAACTTAGTAAGATCATGTCTCAAAATTTTAAAAATATGCTAATAAAATTATTATAAAGTTTTTGATATATTATATTGATGAGGTAACAATTGATAAATGTAATAATGAAAAAATTTCCAATCCCATTTAGTGTTTATCAAAAAGCAAGAATAATCAAAACTTGAGGTAATACTATTAGAATTTGGTATTATTAAAATTAGACAATAGGAATAGCTCATATCATTGGAAGAAAATAAAGATGCTCCACAAGAATGTAATATATGACAAAATAATGGTTAATGAAATTACATATAAATTTTTAACCAAATGGTTTTGAGGAAACTGGAAGCAAAATCAATTTGATCTGTTTCTAGTATCATATTTGAATTTCTTAAACCATTCTTAAATAATATAATGGGGCAAGTGGCTGTAAGAGAAATGAAAAAGAGAATAAACTGTTATCTAGCAATTAAAATTTATAATAGAATATTTTATTTCATGCATCTTCCACTTCCATGGCTAAGGACAACTAATTTAAAAAACTGCGGTGATGTGGCCAGGGAAAAGAACAATTAAGTCAGAGTTTTCTGGGTTGGTGAAGAACAACGAGACTTTTCACCATATTATTTGGTACAGTTTTCTTTGTAATTTTGAATTACTGGTTAATTATTAGTTGATAAAATTAATATAAGCTGTGTACAACAAACAACAGTCCTTTACTCTTCCTATATCCTTAAAATTCAGTCCTTTATATCTTTTTAGCTCCTATGATTAAATATCTGTATTTTTAAAAAGTAAGATTTTGCTATATTGCTTTTCTGAGTGTTCAAATCAGCTTCTCTTTTTCTTCCTTGCTACCCTACCTTATCCCTTCCTGTCACACCCTCACGCTTTGTGTGGTTGTACAGAGACCTCATTGCTTTGAGAAACTGTTTTGTTTTATAAAGGTCTTCCAAGACTTTTGCTGGGAAAATTATGACCTTCAAACTTTAAAAATATATAGCAGAGGGGTTAGGTATATACGTCAGTGGTAGAACACTTGCCTAGCACCTGCCATGTTCTGAGTTTGATTCCCAGCTCTGCTAAACAACAACAACAACATAGCAGAAAGTTAATACAGAGAAATTCTGGCATTTTGTGTGTATCTGTATCTGTATATCTATATTTAGGCAGTGTTTCATGAGTTCTTTGTTATTCAGGCTGCCTATGTATTGTCAAAATACCAGTACTTTGTGTGCCCAGTGGAATACCGAAGCGACATCAACTCCTTTGTCACAGAATGTGAGCCCACAGAACTTTTCCAGCTTCAGAGTTACTCACTTCCTCCCTTCCTACAGGCAGTATTGAGACAGGTAAGAGTAAAAGGTCAATATCACCTGGTTAGGAATCTTTTCTTTCAAAAAGTAAGCTTCCTCTAAAAGTGAGATTTAGGGTTGGGTATATAGCTCAGTTGGTAGAGTGCTTGCTACACATGCACAAACAAGGCCCTGGATTCAATCCCCAGCACCACAAAAATTTAAAAAATAAATAAATAAAAGTGAGATTTAGATTTTATGCATAATTTTTAACTTTGTCATATTGAAGTGCTTTTTATGTCTGATTATAATCAATAATGTGCTCTATTCTCTTGTGATTTTTATAAACATAAAATGAGTTAATATTGCAAATTGTATACTAGGAATGTATTTGCCTTATGATTTCATTACTGATGGTAATTATTTTGTGTGTATTTTTAAAATATTTTAAAATATTTGATAGATTTTTATAAAGCCCAATGAATTAGAAAGAGTTTTACATGTTACTTATATGAATTAACTCAATTTAAAACTCATTTAAAATTCATCATTCAAAAGAGCCCTTGATTTTTAGAGGACATTTATTACTACAGAAAGCTTCTCCTAAAAAAATGAATTTTCCTTCCAAGAGCACATTGCTACCATTTAAAGCATTTTTGAGGTGTCACATGGAAGGATGTTGATATGCTGTCCAGGAGAGCCCACCTGGTCTCTTATCAGGATTCATGTATGTTTGGCTAAACTGGGGGCTCAAGTGATGGGTGTGTGCACATGTGCATGTGTGTGTCTCTGAATCACTTTGTTTTTAACTAAAATCCATAATTTGTTAGTAGTAGATTAAACAACAAATTATTTCTTGACCGCTCAATACATGAATACCAAGAATTTTTTCAGTGTCCAAACCTCCTGTTACCTGCTGTAAAAGCATTTAATGCTGTCAATCTTTGGTCCCAGGTAAGACCGTTGCTTTGAGTACAGGTCCAAAAGGTCATGTTATCAAACACCTTTCTCATACTACACACGTTATTATTTTCTATATAATTGTACTTAGGGAAGCAAAAGCTATGAGTTCAGAAAATAATTTGACTGCAGGATTCTCTTTTTATTATCTTTTCCCTAAATCTTTTGTAATTGTAACTGTCTTGCTGAAGCTCATTTTGGCAGTTCTTATTTTTGTGTTTCCATTGCATTATATTAGTTTCAAGAGAAAGAGCCAATTTTCCCCTTATTTCATCATAAGAAATTTAAGTGAAATAAGGTACAAAATTAAATTATATAACAAAAAAAATAAAGTATTACTGGTGACAAAACAAAACAGAGGTAAAGATTAATGAAGCTGTATGCCCTACAACCCAATTGTTGCCACTGTTCTTGGATGAAACAGAAGGTATTGCACCAGTAGCAGGATTCAGTGTGCAGGTGCTTGGCAGTATGCTGCCGAGAAAACAGAGGCGCTGACTCAGTAGATGGCAGAGAGCTTACAATGTTTTTCTTCTGTGATCTGTGAAGATTGTAAAAAGTTAACAAAAATATGGCATATGCTTTGAATTAGTGTTTATGTCATGGTTCCTAGATTAGGTGTTATTCTCAAATACAGTTTTAATACAGATATTCCCAATATTGCCTTCCCTCTCCCTTTTTTTTCCTCTTTAGGAAACAGTGAGTTTATATCCTTTCCAGATACACAGCATTGCTCTTTCAACATTTGCATCTCTAATTGGCCCATTTGGAGGCTTCTTTGCCAGTGGGTTCAAAAGAGCTTTCAAAATTAAGGTATGTATTTAGATTCTTTGTTGTTAGTGAACATAATTAGAGAATATATCTTTGGTTAGAATTTGATCTCCTGTAGGTCTACATTAAGACCTTAGGCAAAAACTATTCCTCTAATTTGTTTTAACTTCTCAAAAATGCTGTCTGGCTGGTTAGAGTGTGTTCTTTTTGTTAGGCTTTGGCCATACCTTCCTAGTATATTTTTAAGTATCATGTCAGCCTCTTATAGAAATATCATGTTCCTTTAATGTTGGTATAAACACAGAATGTTATCCTTTCAAGTGTTCATCCAAAAATCTAGCCATCAATTGTCCAAAGTTTAGGGTTTTGCCAACCTCACTTGACAGAATATGCAGAAGAGCTGTTGGATATGTAACTATCATTGTGCTAAATTAGAAGTCATCACATTCTTTATGGGGAAGTGCAAATAATGAGTTGTTTTACATTTTGCAAACCATCTGTCCTATTACAGATGCTCAGCTCTGAGCTTTGCTATTGCAGCGTGAACACCCCTACCCCATAGACAATGTTTCCATGAATGACTGTGGCTGGGTTTTACTAAAACTTTACAAAACAGGTGTGGGCTGAATTTGGTCTGTGCAACCTAGTTTGCTGACCCTGCTCCTGATACTTGAAATCACCCTATGTTTTGTTTGGTTAAGATAGAGCATCAGGGAAGTGATGTTATCTCAGTCTCCCTCATGTGGTTTCACTAAGTTAAGGTGGAAATGTATGCCATGAAGGGTTAGGGAATAGGTTTTGAAGGTGGGATGGCCATGGAAGGCCTCTCTGAGAGGTGGCATCTGAGAAGAGAAGGAGAATAAATCCTGCAGAGAAATCTAAGGCAGCCACACAGGATGAGTACCTTGCAAAGGTTTCTAACCATCTGCAGAGTAGTATTGAGTTGCTGTGGTTCTCTTATGCTTCACTTGGTAGGGAAGAGAAGGAAGGAAGTAGATAGGCAAAAATTAACCAAAGAGTTCTTCAATAATTGTTTTAAACAGAGAAATTTTATAGTTAATATGGTATTTGTTTTAATGGTCTCTAGTCCAAGAGTTCTCATTAAATGGCAAAATATTTTTTGCATGTCTGAAATGAAGGTATGATTATGGTTGGCATTTGTATGTTTTTAGGTTACTTGAGTGAGCTAGAGCAATTGGGTATTTCCATTTCTTGGGTGCTTAGACAAGTCAGTTTGCAAAGGCTTATTACTCATCCTCTCAATTTGGCCACTTAATGGACTAACTAACGTGTCCCAGATGAGCTAGCTGCTTTGATTTTCTTTTTACCTCAACACTAAAAAAGAAGAAGAAATATTTATCATAGAAATAAAATGTTTATTTCAGAATAAGAACTATTAGAATAAACATGAGTTAGAACCAGTTGTACATCTGTCAACCACATTAAAATATTTCACAAATCACTTCTGGCTAAACAGAAGGAAATTAGATTAGTAATAGCTGATATAATATTTAGAAAATTTTCTTCAATGAAAAGAAGTTAATGCTAGATTTAATTAATGATTAATCAGTGTTATTTTGATGCTTTGGGTCAATTCAGTAATTATTCTAAATTGAGCACGTATTTGAAAGATATAGTTTTAATCTGTTGGAAGTGATATAATAAATTTGTAATTAGTGAGAAAATTTAATAGTATTTTCTTTATAGAGTCCATGGTGCCAGAAAGACACTTAGAGATAAGAATTTTATAGTTTTTTTTTCAAATTTGTTAATGTATTTGTTTGTTTCTAAAGGATTTTGCAAATACCATTCCTGGACACGGTGGGATAATGGACAGATTTGATTGTCAGTATTTGATGGCCACTTTTGTGCATGTGTACATCACGAGTTTTATAAGGTATTTTACATTTTAAACTTTTCATTACATGATTATTTTGAGTTTTCATTTCCATGAACGGTACATTAGTTTGAATAAGTTAACTTTTTCTGTCACTGATAATCTATCATATCAAAGTGGCCTCTAAAGCTGTAACTCTGAGGAGTGTCCTTAAATTGTCATGTTTTACATATATTTGAGCAGCTAAAACAAAAATAGATGCTGGGGTCCTTCACAGGACTAAGTTAAAGATCCAGTTAATGTGATTGGTACTGAATTTGGAACATCAGGAGATTTAATTTCTCAACTGGGCATTACAATGATTGTGAATACCAAGAGTTAAAAAGAAAGAGAACATAATTCATTCAGGCCACTGATTATTACTTGAGTGTCTGTTATGTGTTGTAGAATATTCTAGCATGGATATAGCAGAGGAAAAAAATCAAACCAAGTCACTGCTCTCAGAGATTTTTGTTGGGAGGTTGGAGAGAGAAGGGTCAGAGATGGACAATAATAAATATAGCTTGTTAGATGTTGTAAGTACCATGGAAAAAACAAAATAGTTGTGTGTGTCCTGGATGGTGTTGCTATTTTTTATTTTTGTTATTAAACCATAATGATTTAAATCAGTCCTATAGTGCCAGTTTGGTGTATGAAGGCTAACCACGTCAATCACATATTTACTTTATTTTTTGTGGTCTCAACTGGGTTCCCAGGAGGCAGAACACTTACTCATAGCACCTGAGTCATAGATAATATGGACGTCCTTCACAGAATTGTTTAGCGGAAAACTCATAGAGATCCCTGAATACATATTTTAAATATATACAAATATATTCTTCTTACCCATTGTAAGAACTTTTGTATTAACTTTCTTTTTCTTTTGTGGTGGGGGTGTATGAGTGGGTGGGGGGTGTTGTAGCCTTACTAGGATTTTTTTTTAGCATTTTAAAAATTTCCAATTAGTTATACATGATAATAGAACGTGTTTTGACACATCATACATAAATGGAGTATACCTTCTCATTCTTCTGGTTGTATATGATATAGGATTACACTGGTCATGTAATCATACATGCATATAGGGTCATAATGTCAGTTCATTATATAATCCTTCCTACCCTCGTTCCCCCTCCCCTCCCTTCACTCCCCTCTGTCTAATACAAAGTACCTCTATTCTTTCCTAGTGCCCCCCACCCCCCACCACTTATTGAGAATTAGTTTCCGCATATCATAGAAAAAATTCGGCCTTAGATTCTTTGGAATTAGCCAGGTGCTCTTCAACAGATGAATGGATAAAGAAAATGTGGTATACATACACAATGGAATATTACTCAGCCTTAAGGAAAAATGAAATTATGGCATTTGCCAGTAAATGGATGGAGCTGGAGAATATCATGCTAAGGGAAATAATTTTAATTTAATAATTTAATAATTTAATTTTAGCAATTTCATTACTCTTTCAAAGAATCAACTTATGGCTTTGGCAGTTTCATTTTTCATTCCTTTACCTTTTTTTAAGGTTCATTGCTGTTCTTTTCCAGCTTCTTGAGGTAAAGCCTTACTTATCAATTTTTAGGCATCTGGTCTAATATAGCCATCTAAGACTGTAAGCTTCCTTTTCTTTCTCCCCCTTATACAAGTATTTTCAATATTCAGTTATAAATATTTTCTGTTTTTTAGTATTAATATCTTCTTTGACACATGATTATTTAGAAGTAAATTGGTTGGTTTCCAAACAAATGAGCATTTTCTCATTCCTTTATTGATGTCTGCTTTAATTCCACGGTGGTCAGAAAACAAATTCTTGATGATTTCAGTGTTTATTTTTTGAAACTTGCTTTATGGCCATATAGTATTTCATCTACTCTGATATGTATTCTATTCATACATAAAACAGATGTGAGTTTTGCAGGTTTTATATGTTTTTTTTGTATGTTAAGTGAAGTTTAATAAAGTCTTTTTTTTTTGAGCAGATTATTCTATTAGTTCCTAACAGAGCTTTATTAAAATCTGCTGTGATTAAAAGTTTATCCTCTTTCTAGTTCTGTCAATTTTTGCATTATGTATTTTGAGCTTGCATTGTGTATATACAAATTTAGGATTGTCATATTTAGGATTGAATGGATCCTGTCTCATTATGTAATGCCCATTTTTACTATTTGCCTTAACTACCTATTTGTTGGCTCTCAGGATGGCCAGAGCAGCTTTCCTTTTGTCGAGTTTGCATGGTATTTCTTTGTTTATCCCTTTATGCTTAGCATTCTTTTATCCTTCTTTTTAGTGGTGTTTTTCTCTTCCTAATTTGTGGCTGAATTTTTTGTTTGTGTCTCTTTTGTGGTTTTTAATTAATGTATTTTTTTTGTAACCCAGTTGACAATCTTTGTCTTTTTAATTGGAATATTTAGCCTATTTATATGATATCTATTTGCTAGTATATTTGAATATTAGTCATTAGTGGTAAAATCCTTAGACTTCTTCATTTTCAGAAGGTGGCAGCTTTATAACTTTATAACTCGTATTCTTTAAGAAAAATCTGCTCTTCTTTTAGTAGAGAGAAGTCACGCTGAGCCCTGTTGTCCACCATCTGAAAGCAAATATTTAGACAATTAGAAATGCATCAGTGGTGCCAGGGTGCAACTGGATGGGAGCACCTGCAGGCGGGATTTAGCATTTAGCTGAACTCACTGAAATAAAATAGCCTGCCTTCTCCCTGTGGGCACCGAATCTGGGTGTGTACTATGCAGGTACTAAATCTTTTGAAGAAATATAATAAGCCAAGCTATGTCTTGACTTGAGTAGCCTGGCTATGAGAGGTATTTGGCCACAGTTCTTTGGCAGATGAACTGAGCCACATGCAAGAAGGTGACCCATGGGATGGCTGATCTGGATTGTTGTGCACTTTTTTAATTCAAAGATTCCTAGACTAAGATTTCCTCTACTCATCCTCCTTGCAGTACTACTGTATAGCAGATATTTTTTTCTTCCTGGGATTTTTACTTCCTTTAACTCTGTTTAAACAATTCTTATTGTAAAATACAAATTTACTTACCCATGCAAATGTCTTTCTCAAAACTCGGTGCCATTCCCCATCTTAGTCTTGCTTTTTCTAATTTGACTTTCCTTATAACTGTCCACAAAAAGTAAGCTATATTCTCTATTTCAAATGGATAGTGAGAGGTGCGAAAAAAAACCAATACATATAAGGCTTGAATTAGACTCGTTCCCGACAGACTAGTGTTTTAAGATCTTTAGTTTATAAATGGATTGAAATCTAGTGTCCCAGCAGCCGCAAATCTCAATCCCATGACCACAGTAGTGTCCCAGGAAGGTCATGAGGTCAGAGTTCTCCCCTGAACTCATCTCACCCCAAGTGCTCCACAGAAGAGACTAACAGAAGAGCTGGGACCAGGACCTCAGAGGAGTTTACCCAAAGGGAGCCCCTTGAGAAGGGAATGCTGCACTGGCTGTGTATGCATGTGACAGAGCAGGGCTCTGTGTGGTGACAGCAGTTCCTTGGCTCCTTTCTTCCCCACAAGGACTGTGGTGGGCCAGGTGACGGGGGCGGGGCTCTCCTCGGTCTCAACCTCCTTTCCCATACAGCAAGTAACACTTTAATTTTGCTTGCTACATTGGGGTTTGCCTCAGACTTCTTTGAACTAAGGCTCTCAGTAGGGACTTTGGTGCTGTGCACAGGACTTTGGATTCTGTCTCTTGAATATCTGTAGTCCCCTTGTTTTTATTTTTTCCTCCCCTTGACACAGACATTTAGACGTTAAAGTGAAATCAAGAGCTGTTTTAGTTCTGTAAAGACTGCTGCTCTACACTGTGAGGAATGGATTATCTTAAATTATGGATATGTGCTTCACTTATCTCTACTAAAATCACCTGAATGTTGTCTTCTCTACCTTATCTTTAGGGGTCCAAATCCCAGCAAAGTGCTTCAGCAGTTGTTGGTGCTTCAACCAGAACAGCAGTTAAATATATATAAAACCCTGAAGACTCATCTCATTGAGAAAGGAATCCTACAGCCCACCTTGAAAGTATAGCTGGATCCAGAGAGGGGAGGACTGACAAGAAAGAATTCTGCAGAAAAGCACTGAGAGATGAAATCTTGTAACTGTACAGAAAAATGGTTGAAAATGCAATAGATTGACATTTTACAGACATGAATGTTGGTTCTCTGAAATTACTGTGAATATTTAACAAACACTTACTTGATCTAAGTTGTGAAATAAGTAGCAAATTGCCAGCAAAATATCCTGTACTTTTTCTAAGATGTATTTTCTGATGTTAACTTCCTTCCCCTTACTTGCTGGGTTTCATAATTTAAAAGGCTTGTATTTTAAAGAGTCAAACACTATAAAATAAGTAAATCGAGGTGATCTTAAGATTGCACCTGGCAGTGGGATCTTTTGCACAAATGTTCACTTTTGCACTTGGAGCTACTCTTTGATTTTAACAGAGTATTGTTTGTAAGGCACACCGGGGAGTCCGCTCTGCTTCTCAGTCTGAAGTATTTTCTGAAGGGCTGAGTTTGATGGGGGGAAAATGATTGTCTACTTTTCTTTTTTTTTTTTTTTTTTCCCTTTCTTTTTTTGGTGGTTGTTTTGGCTTGGTTTTCTGTTGCTGGGGAGTGAACCAGGCCTTGCACATTCTAGATTCTAGTCATGTGCTCTAGGATTGAGTGACACTCCAGCCTGACTTTCCACTTTTCAAAGAAGTAATCATTTTCCAGGAGAAAGCATTCTGCTTTTAGGTAGGTTCAAACTTCAATAGAGGGAGGATTAAATTTCTGCCATTATTTGTGTGTTTAAAAAAAGCACTCCACTTCTGATAAAATTATTTGGAAAAACACAGCCTTACAGAAACTTTCCAAGAGAAACAAAGGAGATTTCTGCCTGAAGAACAGTGTTCGGATCCTCCTCTGCAGATGATCTCAACGGGACTATAGTTCAGGAGGCAGCTTCTAAAACAGTGCTGTGTGGCCTGGGCCCCCTCTTGGTCGAGTTCTCCGCTTTTTTCTTGTTTCCCTGTGAACTGATTTTGCTAAGGTGTGTAGTGGTAGGCACACAGCAAGGTCAGTGCTCAGGGCAGTGAGTGGTGTGGTAGCCAAAGCAGAGGAGGGGATGCTTAGCTGAGCAAGGCCCGTAGGAGGGGGCCCCTGATCCTATGTTTTGGGTACCTCCTTCCAGATCTCCAGTGAAGCCCTTCAGAGACTTTTCTAAGAAGAAGGAAGAAGACTCAGTCCCACGTCAACTCCCTGGGGGTGGCTAACCTTTGTCCCATTGTTCTTTCTCATCATGTCATAAAATCTAAGGACATCAGCTGATTATTTTTTCTCGTAAGAATGAAAATCAAGTAGAAGTGATTGCCACCAAAACCAAAAAGCACACGAATGCCAAACCATTCCTTTGGTGAACTGGACACTGTAAGCAAACAAAAAAGAGTAAGTTTCTTTTCAGTGGGCACAAATAAGCTCCTATTGTGTGCTCCCTACAGCCATATTTAATGTATTGAACTGTCAGCAATAAACCTGCACAAAGAGCCAAGTGCTCCTGGTCAAATGTTCAGAGGGGAGATAGAGATCTATTTTAAAGAATGTTTTGCTAATGAAAAGTAAATATTTTTGTTTAGATAAAAAAAAAAAATCCATTATTTTATATGTCCACGCTACTGCTATATTTAAAAGACTATAACTCTGCCTGGGTTCCACACGTGGACCCGCGCTGTCAGCCTCATGGCATACCACAGGGATGGCAGAGGATAGAGCACTTGGCACCAAGACCCTCAGGGTTGGGTCTGGTGTCTACTTAGCTGATTCACCACTGCTGGACGTGTTCAGTGAGCATTGTGTCTGTCACACCACTCTACAAAAACTAGAATTGGCACTGAAAGGGTTATTACAGGAGGGAATTATCACCTTTAAAATCAGGCCACCTACATATTGATTTTCAGTACTCTTGCATTTATTTCCCCCACTAACAGCACCAAATGTTGATCATCAAAAATGTGAGATACAACAGTTTAGAAAACAGAATGAAAATTTTGCGATAGGAATTTATGTTGAAAATTTGACCTTTACACAAGTAAAAACTCCTTGAAGATTCACAAAGCCCTCCGCATTTTTATTTGAAGTACTTGATGAGGCATTGCAAGACAGAATTATGAGAGCATCACTAAATACATGTATTACAAAATCAATATCATTACAAACAAAGTGTGAAGCTGGAAACATTTGGGGTCACAGTAAAAGCTTTTCTCAAATAAACTTTTAGATTTGGGTGTACTTTATTCTTTATGTAAAAAGATAAATTCTTAAAATTTTAACGGAGCTCTAAAGATTAACCTTTGTAGTGTACTTTTATAGCATGTATATTCAAACTATATATTTTAGCAGAAGATTGCCATAAAACCATGACTTTGGTCATTTTTGTATTTGCACTGGGAAGAGGGCTGAAATTCCAATGTATCGATGTGGCGGTGGAAAAATGGAAAGCTGGGAACTTCTTTCACAGCAGTGGCCAGTGTTCCAAAGTGGCCATTGGGGAAGGTAGTCCATTGTACTCACTGCTTGACTTTTTTACCTGTGGGATGCGATGTTTCCTCAATGCTTTCTCCCTTGTGGTTGGTGGTGCTTACACAGTGACTGAGAATACAAAGACCACCTGCCCCCCCTTTTCATTTTTAGTATCTTTTCATTTGCACTTTGGTTTGAACAAAGATAGTGTCACCTTGTTCAAAGAAAAGGACAAGGTACAAACAGTGTGTATAGACTGTGTATAGGTGAAAGTTGTGTGTCAATCAGTTCTCTGAATCTTTTTACTGAAACAGATAGGGAAATAAAACTTCAATCACATTTTGACTCTGTTGTGCCGTTTTCTCATTGAAGCAGAAACATTCATTCATTAAACTAGTGTTCACAAAATTGTGACAGATACGCATAAATTGTGTATGAATTCTACCACTCACGCCTACGGTGACATCTGCAGGGCGAGAGAAAACCGAGTTCTGGTGAGGGGACAGCTGTGTGTCTTCTTAATAGAATACTGAGCTTCTGTGTGCCAGAGTTTGCCATTACACACTTGTTTTTGTGACTCTGAATAATGTCTAGGACTTCAAGTTTTATGGAGACCAAATGAGACCTGTTTTGTATTCCCAGGGTCCAGCACAATCTGCATGCTGTGGGCACTCAGGCTTCTGAACCAATGGAAGGGCTGGGAGTTGGGAACTGTGCACATTCCCACGGTGACTTGGATAGTCCCCACCCACTGCACCCCCCCACCCCCAGTTACATTTTGCATAGCTCTAAGGTGGACGAATTAGGTGGTTTTAAGGACTCAGGAAAACGTTTGAAAGTGCCTGGATCTGTGTCCATCCTGGAACAGCTGATGAGTAATACCAAGTTTCCTTTCTTCCCATCTGCTCCTCTCCTGTTACTCATTTCCAGTGGGTCAGGAGAGCTGGGCAGAAAGGTCCACCACTTTGGCCATGGCTTTCTTAGGTGGCATTACATAAGTGTTTCTTGGTGGATAGATAGCTCATCAGTTCACTTCAGCCATCCTGGAATCTGTGCACCAGACTTTGTTCAGAAATGGAGAAAACATCCAAACCAATAACAGCATGCAGTGGCGCACACCTGTAATTCCAGTGGCTCAGGAGGCTGAGGCAGGAGGATCACAAGTTCAAAGCCAGGCTCAGCAACAGTGAGGTGCTAAGCAACTCAGTGAGACCCTGTCTCCAAATAAAATACAAAATAGGGCTGGGGATGTGGTTCAGTGGTCCAGTGCCCCTGAGTTCAATCCTCAGTACCAAAAAAGAAAAAAAAAAAAAAAACAACTAATAACTCGCAGAGATAGAGGCAGATGCCATTTGAGGTGGATTGTGATCAGGGTGATGACAGACAAATAAAGCCCCAGAAGCTTGGGAAGACAGGAGACAACCATCTGACCTGCATTCAGGACCTGTTTCTCCACAGCCAGACATCTCTGTCCCCTCCTGAAAGAAAGTTTGAATTCACTGAGAAAGGGATTCCATTTGGGAACCTCTTGAGTAGCTGCGAATAAAAATCAGATCTAGGCCATTTAACCAAAACCAAATGATGTCCTATACTGTTGTCTTCATGCAGAGAAGTGGAGAAACTTCTTGACTTACTGAATAAACAGTGAAGGTCACGTAGTAAAGGTTCATGAATAAGACATTTCTGATGATGTCAAAGTGGCCAAAAGCAGCCAAGAGAATCTAGTCCAGTTCCCTAATGTGTACAAAGGACCTGGGAGACGGTTAAAGCAAGGTCAGACTGTCTTCCCTAGGGAGAGAACAGAATCTCAAACTGCTGTCACTTTTCAACACAGACGGGATGTGGGCTTCTTTCTACTGTGATTCCTACTTGAGTTTAATGGATCCATATGGCTTTCTGTTCAAGAATATGTGATTTTAAACTTCAGATGGGGCCTAGAAGACTGGTAAGTTTGGGGAACATTGTTGAATAATCAATTAAATGTATTCCTCATTGGATTTAATAAATCTCAAAAACTTGTGAAGAAATCAGAACAAGAAATTTCAGCTAGTCCATGTGTTTTCAACAGCTTTATTAAAATGTGATTTACATACTATAGCATTGTACAACCATCTCACCAAATCCAGTTGGAGAACATTTCTGTTAACATTTCCTTGGTGCCCATTTACAGTTAATCCCCACTCTAATTCCATGCCTTAGGCAATCATTAATTTGTTTTCTGCCTTTATTAATTTATCTTTTCTGGACTTCACATACAAATGGAATCATATGGTGTGTTGTATTTTTGCATCTTGCATAATATTTTTGCATATATTAGCACTCCTCTGCTTTTTATGAATATCATATTTTGTGAACTTTGCCAGTTGATGGACATTTGGGTTATTTTCCGGTTTAGGGCTTTTATGAAAAATGTTATTATGAAAAACTTGTGGACATGCCTTCATTTCTCTTTGGTAGATTGCTAGGGGTGGAATTGCTGAGTTGCATGGTAAATTCATGTTTAACTTCTTTTTTCATGTTGAAGTTAGAATTAAATTCAAAAATATATTAATAGTCCTTGATAGCTTGGAATGGTTTGATATCTGATAGCATTGTCTTACATCTCTGTAAAGTGGATTTATTCTTTCTTCATGTTTAATTTAAATAAACAAAGTGTTTCCTAAGGTGGCTAAACAGTCCTACATTCTTACTTGCTGTGCACAAGGGTCCTACATTCTGTATCCTCACCAAAACCTGTATTGCCTGTCTGCTCATTTGTAGTCGTTCTTGCTGGTATGTAGAGGTGTCTCATTGTGGTTTTAGTTTGCATTTCCTTAATGGATAATAGTGTTGAGCATCATTTCCTGTGCTTATTTGCAATGCGTATATCTTATATGATGAACCTTGACAATTCTATTTTTTAGTCAGGAGACAAGGAACAGATCCTGATTCAGATTAGTATGACCTCGCTTGAGGAGTAGCACCCAAATGTACACAGTAGTACTGGAAAAAAAAAAAGCCAAGGCCAAAAGGGCTTGATAGAAGTTCTAAGTGAACCCACACTGAATTGAGGGGTGACGACTTCTAGCTCCTGGGAGGGCAAAGGCAGGAGGACTTCATGCAGGTCTTTGTGCCTCTCTGTCTTATTCATAATAGGTAGCACTTTTTGGCACCATGAAGGTGATTTATTTCTAAGGGCTCTCAAGAATTTCAAGAGGTAAGTTTTATTTGAATATAATACATGCTGCTAAGAATATTTATTACCACCATCCCCCAGAACCCCAGCATTCTCCAAAGAATGGATATCATATGTTCATTAAACATATATATTATGGAACTTCATTTGAATTACACGTCATCTTAGTAACTAAAGTGGTAAATACTTCCTGCTGTCAAAGAACTTCTGGTTAAGCTGGGAAGACATCACAGAAGGTGATGTGATTGTGGTTTACAATCTGGGCTGGAGCTGGGGGAAGCCAGGAGGAGGGGTGGCAGGAAAAGGTCTTCCTGGGGAGGAACCAGTGGCTCTGGCTGCTAAGACAGGCTGTCAGGGTCAGCTGCTTTCTTGACAGATACCTTCAGTAAAGTGTAGTGGACATCGTGATAAGAAGTTGAAGGCTTCACGGAGAGTGGGGTGGGTTGATGCTGGTCTCCAAGAGTAAGTGCTGTTAGATGCATGGCTGAAGGGAAGGCGAAGTGGTAGCCTCTTTGCAAAACAAGCTGGCACCTCCTCAAAAGGTTGCTCTCTGGTCCAACCGTTTCACTCTTTGGAATCTCCCAAGTGAAAACATTCATCCACACAAAACCTGTGCATGAGTGTTTACAGCAGTAAAATTCACTGTTCGCAATAGTCTATTACGTGGTGAGTGGATGAATAAAATGTGGTCCAGCCATCCAGTGGACTCCTGCTTGGCAGTGAAGAAGGATGGAATACTTATATATGCTACAATATGGAGGAACCTCAAAAATCTTAAGAGAAGTAAGCCAGCCCCCAAAGACTGGAGACTGCATGATTCCATCCAGGCCACGTCAGGAGAGGCGAATTCACAGTAGACAGAAAGCAGGTGAGTGGTTGCCAGGGCCTGGGGGATGGGCAGTGGGAGAATGAAAGTGACTGCCTAGGATAAGAGGTTTCTTTTGAGGTGATGAAATGTTCTAAAACTGAATTGTAATGATGGTCGCATAACAACAGAAATGACCAAAACACTGAATCGTACACTTTAAGTTGACTTTTGTAGTATGCTAATCAAATCTCAAAGTTGCAACAGTATCTGACAGGAGAATCTGCAGTGGTGAGATCTGGGGAGCAGGCAGTTTGGGGACAGTTTTCCAGGTTGGGGGGGTGGGAGGGCTGCCAGCTGACCTCACAGAAGGGTTCCCACAACAGGTCCATTTGCCACCTCTCCCTCCTGGCAGGCTTGAGAGGTGGGGGCTGCCCTGGAATATTTCCGCCTCCCAGGTGGGCTGGACTAGCAGGGGAGGAGGCTTTCTT
This sequence comes from Marmota marmota marmota, assembly GCF_001458135.2. Lineage (NCBI taxonomy): Eukaryota > Metazoa > Chordata > Mammalia > Rodentia > Sciuridae > Marmota > Marmota marmota. The sequence goes on along the minus strand of NW_026000119.1, from coordinate 1,485,766 downwards.
TTCTCGGGCATTATAACAGAGACCCTGCAGCTTCTCTGGTGGAGTCCGGGGCGCATGGTTCTCTCGATGGCAGGGAGGGTGTGGTGTTCAAAGGTGCCCTCAAGGACGGAGGAAAGTTGAATGGGGCAGACCACACCCCAGTGAGGGATCCAAACACAAGTGTTCGGGCATGTGGCACATGAAAGATCAAATTCAACACAAGAAAGATGATTTATGATTTCTGAAAAAAACAGATTGCCTTAGAGTTGAGGACAAGTCACTGGCTGCCTCTAATTTCTGATTCATGGCATTCAACAAATTCCTTGAGCAGCTGCCCTGCCAGGCCCAGTTCTGGGAACTCCACACAGAGGTGAACAAGACCAAATGCTTCACATGGCTGACCCTACTGGGAGACACCACAGAGAACTAACACAGAGCATGTTACTGTGGAAGGTGTTCCAGGGAAGAAGAGCAGAGAGGGTGGTGAACGGGCATTGGGGCTGGGAAGTGCAGGTGGGTCAGGGGCCTCACTTGGAAGGTGACATTTGAGACCATCGCTGAAGAAGGTGAGGGAGGAAGAGGAGCACAGGTGGGCCAGGCGGAATCTCTCAGGCAGAGGGTACAACCAGAACAAAGGCCCTGTGGTGGAATTAGACCTGGCTGGTATGAGCAGAAACAGCATGTGTTCCAGTGACTTTTCTTGGTGCTGTGGACCGAACTTGGGACTTCAACATACTAAGCACACGCTGTACCACTGAGCTACACCCCTAGTCAGAAGTAGCATTTTTAGGTTCTAGCTTTTGTTCCAAGTCAGCTGCGGTGCTTCAAGGCGAGATCATGAACAGGCTTAAATAACTGTTCTGTCCTGGAATGCAGCTCACAACCACTGTGCCTTTGTTGAGCAGGAAGCATGATAGCTGAAGGCCAAGGTTGAAGTACCAACGCTTTTCTCTTGATAAGGCAGGGCGTGCTCATTCATGGATGATACTGAAATAACATTCTAATCACACTTTCACTGTTGTCTTCAAAAACTAAACTGGGAGGCTGGGGTTATAGCTCAGTTGATAGAGTGCTTGCCTTGCATGCACAAGGTCCTGAGTTCAATCCCCAGCACCCCACACTTTCAAGAACTATGTAATGTTTTGAACAACCAACAATAAAAATTAAAAAAAAAAAAAAAGAAGAAAAAAAAAAACTAAACTGGGAAAGCAAGCTGGGAGCTACCTGTAGAGGGCATGGGCCTGGGAGTTGGGAAGCTTAGGAACAGAACTGGGAATGCAATGTTGGGAAAGTGAACCCCTCCATGAACCCTTCCCTGTGCCAAAGGAGGGCCTGGGCTTGACTTCCTAGAGCTCTTCCTGCCCTAGCATTCTGCCCTGTTTATCTGAGTGAAGATGAGCTTCTGCTACTCGCCTTGCCTCTGGCCTTTGAAAAAAGTCTCAGTACATCATTTCTTTTACGTTCCTATTTTGAAATGAACACTATAACATATTGTCAGGCACTACCTTCCCTATATGTATTCCCAGATATAATCCTTATATATAACAATTCTCTGGGGCCAGCTGTCATAATGCAACATTTTTAAATAAGCAAACCCAGACATGGAGAGCTTAAGTCACTCACCCAAGTTCACACACAGAAAGGGGTAGAACAGAAACTCAGGCCCCAGACTAATCAGTATATGATGCTTATTAGAACTGTGTGTGATATTAAAAGAATAGTATTAATGTAACAGGGGCTCACTTCATGTCTTGACTGTAGCCCTTGGGGCTTTGGAACTTTCATGTTTTTTTTTTTCCTTTTTCCCAACCTTCTTCTCCCTAACCTTCTCCTTCTTGATCTTCTTCTCCCTGATCTTCTTTTCCTTAACCTTTCCCCTGATCTTCTCTGATCTTCTTTTCCCCGATCTTCTCCTTCATGATTTCTCCTCCTTAATCTCATTTTCTCTTAATCACCTCTTTAAAAACCACCTGTTCCTGCTGATGGGGAGAATCACAGTCTTTGGGACAGGAGTCCCCTGTGTTTCTCCTTTCCTAAGCAAGTAATAAACATAGCATTCGGGACAAGGACCAAGCTTTCGGTAACATTAAGGTTCTTTTACAGTATGGAAAGTATAGAGACTTGACTTAGTAATGTAATTTAAAAATGTCCTCCTTAGATACCTCAATACCTCAGAAATGTGTTCTTTGTTTCTCTGAGGTTTGGAGCTGTGGAGGTAATACCTTTGTAGCTGGGTGCAGCCACCCCATCTGTCCAGTGTGATGGGGCCTCGTCTTGTGTACCTGGCAGGTTTCAATGAGTGCTCCAGGTGTATGCTTAGGAACTTAGTTACCAAATGCAATTGTATGCATGCTTCTTCAGTTTAGGGAGCATCTCATGCATCTTCTCCCTGGACTAATGGTTCTTGAAGTCTAGACCACTAGATACTAAGACCCTTTCAGAGGAGCTGCAAGATGAAGACTGTTTCCATAATAATACCAAACCTCATTTCCATTTTCATTGCATTGATGTTTATACTGTGGTGCAAGAGCAATGGTAGGTAAAACTGCTAGAATCTTGGTGTGATGAAGATAGTGACATCAAACTGTTAGCAACAGTAATCATATTCTTCATCACCAAGCACTCTCAGTAAAATAAACAAGTACCTGATTCCCTTAAGAATGTCCTTGGAGCTGGGTGCCGAGGCATGTGTCTGTAATCCCAAAGGCTCTAAAGGCTGAGGCAGGATGATCACAAGTTCAAAGCCAGCCTCAGCGATTTGGTGAGATCTTAGGGAACTGAGCGTGATTCTGTCTCAAAATAAAATATGAAAAAGGGCTGGGGATGTGGCTCAGTGGTAGAGCACTCCTGATTTCAATTCCTGGTATGCAAAAAAAAAAAAAAAAAAAAGGCAATAAAATTTGTACTTGTGTGCCTGAGCTATAAGTGGGGTCTCACATATTTTTTGAAGAGCACCCATTTTTACTGAAAGAGTAAATTTTTTTTAAAATTTATTTATTTTTTTGGCACTGGAGATTTAGCCCAGGGACAGACTATGGCCCTGTGGCAGAAATATTTTTGACAACTAACAAAGTGAGCTTGTTATTTCAGAGATAAGAGTAAACAGCTCTTAATTGTAAATGATAAAATTTTAGGTTTTAAGAAAGACTAAATTATTTGAAAATGTGTATCCATCACTATATAAATTAGAATTTCCTGAGATGGCTGTAATATTTTAATATATATAATGTGATTTTTGATATTATATAGTCAACCTTTGGAAGATATGCATACACTGCAGTAGTAGTCATATAGTTCACTATTATATCAGCGAAACAATATTTGTTAACAATGTATGATGCTATAAAATTATGGATGAGCAAAGATACAAAGTACAAGGCAGACCAGTGAATTTTAATAGAGTATGAAAAGTTCATTAGTCCAATTTCAGGTTCCGTATAGTTTTTTTTTGTTTGTTTGTACGTGGTGCTGAGGATTGAACCCGGGCCACACGCATGCCAGGCAAGCGCGCTACTCTAAATTATTTTCTTTTTAATATTTATTTTTTAATTATAGGTGAACACAATATCTTTATTTCTATGTGGTGCTGAGGATCGAACCCAGTGCCTCACACATGCTAGACAAGCACTCTACCTCTGAGCCACAACCCCAGCTCTCAAACCTATTTTCAAATGGTTATGTTCAAAGTTTTATTTATCCCAATTCCTTGCACCTATTCCCTCTCTNGGGGGCGGGCAGGGGTGTGTGCCAGGGATTGAACTCAGGGGCACTTGACCACTGAGCCACATCCCCAGCCCTATTTTCTATTTTATTTAGAGACAGGGTCTGAGTTTTTTAGCATCTTGCTGTTGCTGAGGCTGGCTTTGAACTCACAATCCTCATGCCTCAATCTCCTGGGTTGCTGGGATTATAGGCATGTGCCATTGTGCCTGGCTTAATTTCAGATTCTCTATAGTACCCATCTTTAAGAAGTTTAAGCTATGAAAAAACCTAAAAGTATTAGGAAACAATTATCTGTAAAGGTTATTAAAATAGTCCTCCTTTTCCCTTATCTATGAGGCTGGATTTTCTTCATCTGCTTCAATCAAAACAAAGTATCACAACAAATTGTAGAAGCAGGTATTAGAATCCACTGTTAAACTAGACATTAAAATTCCACTCCTCTGGCCAATTTATTTGTTGGAAAGTAATTTATAGAAATATATAATTGATATTTATATATAGTGCTTTCATCAGTTCATTTTATATATATATAAAATCATACCCTCAGCTTTAATATCTACTGCAATAATTATTGATGAATATAAACCGTATAAAGCTGTTTGGGGTCTTTATAACATTTTTAAGGACCAGAGGCCTAAAACCACAGTTTAAAGTGGCACTATCTAAAACCCTTGCTATGGTCTCAGGCAGGCATTGACATAGGAAGACCTGATAGAGCACTGAAAGGAAGCTTCAGGAAGCTTCCCAAGCTGGCTAGAACTGCATTCTGTCTTAATTCCTACCATAGGTTCTTCATGTTACTATGCCATCTTTCAGTGTGATGGCATGGCTTGATGTCATCTCTAGTAAAAGAGGAAACAACAAATATAAAAAGAGCTTTGCAGTGGGCAGGGGAAGATGAGAATATTCATCAAGCAAAAAGACTAAGCAACACTGGGCCAATCCCATGAAGCCTCTTTGCTGCTCCAAATGGGCAAAAATGAGGCATGGGGAAGAAATTGTGCTGAAAATGAGAAGCAAATGGTTGAAAAGACTTACTAAAGATTGTTTGTATGTTTATTGTTTTAAATCTTCTAGTTAGTTTTCCATATTCTAGTTATGGAATTTGTGCATTTGAGATTTTCTGCAATGTCCATCCTTGATGTAACAACCCTTCTCAAAGAGACTGAGTAATAATGCAAGGAGACATGGGAATTGCCCTAGGCCTTCTCTCACCACTAACTTTTTACTTTTGAAGAATTCACTATGGTTTTATTTATTTTTTTGGCATTGGAGATTTACCCCAGTATTGCTTTACCACTGAGCTATATCCCCAACCCTTTTTATAAAATTTTAAGACAGAATCTCACTAAGTTGCTTAGGGCCTCACTAAGTTGCTGAGACTGGTGTTTTACTTGTAATCCTCCTGCCTCAGCCACCAGAGCCACGCACCACCACACTAGGCCTGCTATGGTTTTAGAAGTGCTTGGCATTCATCTTCTGCTTCTTATGCGGAATTGCACTGATGTGTAATTTGTACACGATAGCTTCAAATTTGGGACTGTTCAAGCTTAAAATGAACTTAATATCTTTAGAAAAAGTGAAATCATCAGAAACCATCTAAATAAACTAAGTGTCGTCTACATCTTCCTTTCCTGGGAAAGCTATTTGAAAACCAAATAAAGCAACAATAAAATGGATTTTGAGTTCTAACACCAAAGACCAGCTGATGACAGCAGCTGCTGGACTTTTTACAATATGAGGGTTAAAAAAAAAAAGCAAAATTATGCAGAAAGGTCTTTTTTGATAGGCTCAAACTTGAAGATCATGTCTTTCAGAAGCCACTCGCTTCTTTCTACTGCCACTCCCACACAGTCATCTGCCCTGGGAATCCAGCATAATTGGGAAATTCAGAATGCAGGAAACCTATTTTTTATGGATGGCTCAATCTAGAATTTGAACAGTCAACATCCCTGCAATCTTATGCAGAGACAAAAGAGATATTCACAACTAGGAAAACACTGTACAAAATTTAGGAAATTATTAAATCTCATTTTTGTTTTTCTCTGAAGAACTGACTTTAAAACAACTTGAATAGTTTTTTTTTTTTTTGGTGTGTAGTAAATAATAGGTATTTATTTGAAATAAAAAAAATACTTAAGTACCTGGACTATTGCATTTAATCATGTATTGTAATTGTGTTACTCTACCTTTTTGTATCAGAGACAGATATACAATGAACATTCAGATATCACAGATTGCACACTAGATAGGAATTCTTCAGGCCTTTTACATATCCACCAAAAAACAGATATTGGATTCTGCAATATAGTACAAAAGTCCACAATCAATCCAGTCTTAGCCAGTATCTTCAATTTACTTCTGTTGCTGTACAAATAATCGGCCATTACTAGGGCTTACAAGTTAATAACAGGACAAAAAATATACATTGCACTGACACAAAAAGTCAGCTGTGTTAATAGTCATGCAACAAGTAACCAAACTTGCTGAAATTAAAAATACTTTCTAAAAACAGTTTTAACAGCATAAATATTTTATACACAGTTCATTTACCAAAACAAAATGTATTTAAATGATACAAAGCAAAAATAAGTTTCTACCAACTTTATACATAAGAAAGTGCAAAATAACTTATCTAGAGTGTTTTGCTATTATCCAGACGGATGGCTGCTATGGGCAGCTATTCTCTTCTTCAAAAGCATGACATTACACTTGCACGCTACACACAAATGTTAGAGTACATGGACAAATAAGTGGGTGGATGGGAAGGATGGATGAACAAATAAAACTACGAAGATCAGGCAGGAGCCCTGTGAGGTACTCGCAGAGAAAGAATGCAGACCACACAAAGGTGGATGTACACACTGAGAATATGTGTTGGTAAACAAATTTACATAGAACACAGAAGATACCCAGAGAAACAATTAGTTTATGTGCGTGAGTGTACTTGTATGTGTGAGTGATTCTATGATTTCTGCCTCGGAAGCAAAAGGAAAATAAACTAGATTGAACAAAACAGTTGCCCACAGCACCAGCTGCCAGAGGAAATACTATCATGAGGGTTTTGGTTTCCACCTTCTATTATGGAAGTTGTGTTGGAAAGTTTCAAAGTGTTCATCCCATATAACTTTGGACTACATACAGGAATAACCTTTAAGTGACTACACACACACATTCCTATATTCAAGTCTTTAAGGAACACCTCTGCCATTGGATATGGGGTAAACATGGTCGTGGACAAAAGGAGGGTGCTTCTTTTTTAAAAAAAGTGTAGAATAACACTGCTACAATGCATCCAGAGGGCAGGCAGGCAGCCCGGTACTGTGTGACAGCACAGTTTCTGCAACTGGTGAACATCAGCATTGTTTGCTAGAATGGGAATAAGATGGAGATGGGGAGGGGCGAGGAGTGAGACACAGAAAGGAAAACAGAACACGACCTTTCTTCAAGTGAAATTATTAATGCCAATAATCCTTTTATTAACAAGTGTATCTGAACTTTTAGAAATGGAAGTGTTTTAATCAGATCTGATATGTAATCATAAGTAGACTGTAGGCTCAAACTTAGGTAAATAAAGACTTAAATTTAGTAGCATAAGGCACTAAAGCAGCCTTTCTATTTCTCTTGGAGACCTAGTTATCAGGAAGAACAAATTTGTTCTTAAGCTGGTTTCAGCCCATTAGGTACAAGATCACTGTTGTACCAAATGCCTAGTTTTGAATGCATGTACATATATGTGCATTTTAGTGCATTAAGTGTGCCTGTTACCAGGGCCTAAAGATGAAAAGTTGGGATAGCCAAAGCCACTGTCCTTTGTATGATGCCTCCATGAGGGTGTGAAGGCCTGTCCTTCCTTTTTGGGGCCATTAATGATTCTACATTTTTCAAATCACAGGGCTTTTAGAATTGTTCATAATATTATTACTAAGTATCTGAAAATGTTAAAATCTAGAGTAATTGTTTCATTTGATTTTATATATATATTTATATTTATGTACATAACACACATTTAAAAAAATCCCACCACCAAAGCCTTTCTTTTCTGTAAACTAAACTTATCTCTTAGCCCCCGCCAGCTTTAACCCCCCTGGATTTGTGTGTTCTGTATCCAACTAGTAGAACAAATTAAATAACTAAATATTAAAATACTGTAATTATATTCATAGCAAAAACAAAAAAATAGACATTGATACAGTATAAATCTCACCATTTTCAGGTAGATGGCATTAAATGTTAAAGGTTAATTTTAAGCAGTTCTGACATGATCCAGTTTTACACAGGTTTAAATTTTAATTCTGTACACTTTTTTTGACCTTTTTTTTTTTTTGAAAATATGTTATAGTAGAACATTAGTATCACCAAAGACACATACTTATTATGTTCTATGCAAGAAAGCTAATTTGGGGTCACATGCAAATATATTCCATTAATTGAGGCAGGGCTGCTTTCTGCACTACATCAGTCACCTGACCACCTTTATGCAACACTAAGAATATATGCCTTGACCAAACAGCAGTCCACACACAAGTTTAAGGGGCCTTGTTACATAAGAGCAACACTGAGGTGGTGCATAGCCAGGTACAAGACGCCCTAATATTTCCAGGTTATCTCACGGCTGGACTTCTATTCTCCCACACTGTTTCCTAAAGAAGGTCCACATTATTTTGGTTATTAGCCTAGTTTAAGTGGAGATACTGTGGGCAACTTGAAAGAAATGACATCAGGCACACAGGCTGGGTTTGAAAAGAAAAGAAAAAAACCACAGATAATGTCTTTGAGGATTTTAAAAAAACATTTATAATCAGTTGGTAAGTGAGAGATGTTAGACAAACCATAAGTAGTTCTTTGCGTTAGTGGTTTAGTTTGAAGTCTCCTGTTACAGGCAGTTAGGTCCTTATTTAGAAAAAAAGGCCTTTATACCTATTTACAATATACACAGTTACTTGCAAAGGAGTCAGATTTACAACCATTTTCTAAAAGCCTTTTTTGTTTTTGTTGGTTTTTCCAAATAAGGATGGATAGCTCTATAAAAATGAGATGCAGGAAAAGACAGTTATTAAGTGAGGATTTTTCTCTTGGAGACAGCTACTGTTATCAGGGAGAACTGGATATTGAAAATGTCGTTCCTAGGAACCACCTTGTATTCTTCTTGCGCTGTCCACCTGAATAGTGTCTGCCCCGGTACTGTACTCTACACCCGTTTATTCAATGATCCCTTTGAATTCAACACTTCAACCATGTGGTATGAAGAGATGTGTAAACGGAGACTGTTTCTGATGCCTTCCGAGTTGTGACAGGGGAATCTGAGAGGGGTCTGTGGTCTCTAATCAGCTTGTTCAATCTTCAACAATTTCGAGGCCCATCTTCTGAACCCCTCTCATGCTGTAAGTTATAATAACAGTTTTGACAAACACGCACCGGGGATGAGATTTTCAAGCGTTTGATTTCTGACTGAAATCGACTGCACCTAAAAGGAAAGAAAAAAAAATCAGTTAGTTATAGGTTCTGTGTGATCATTGGGCCAGGGACAGTGATTTAAAAACTGAATGAAAGGCTTGTAGGTTGAGGCCAAGGTGCATTGCAATGTCAGGAGAATGCCCAAAGCCATAATATTGTCTGATCCTGTGGCTGACCAGGAACCAGAAGAGATGTTGCATTATTTGTTTCAGCCTATGAAAAAATATATTATACCAGGAAAGGCATTTCTTTGATTTTAGAGAATTAGAAAAGAGAAAACAAAAAAAAAAAACAGAACTAAGTTTTTCCAAATTAATGAAACCCAGGGATCTAAAGAGCTCAGTGTGGGGCTGTCTGCTTGGTTCTCCAGGCCTGTGCTCTTGGATGGTATGTTGATATCTTTACACAGAAGGGAAGTTTTTCCCCTTGGAAATTAGAAGACTAATTGTCCATTTTATTTAGATCTGTTTTTAGTAATGCATATCAATTGTACATATTAATGACAGTCACTGTGGTATTTCCATACGTGCATACACTGAGTGTTGATTATATCCATCTACCATGCCTTCACTTGCCCCCAACCTCCCACTCCTGGCCACCCTTCCTATTCCCAGTTCCTAGTAGTCACTCTTTCAGGTCAGCTTTTTAAATTTTTTTTTGTTTGCTTGCTTTAGTTTTCATGTGAGAAAGAACATGATACTTGCCTTTCTGTGTTGAGTTTTTTTCACTTAACATGATAATCTCCAGTTCTATCCATTTTGCTACAAATGACACAATTTCATTTTTCTTTATCGCTGAATTGTGCATATATATGTTTTCTGTATTCATCTGTAGACAGGCACTTAAGCTGATTCCATATCTTAGCTTTTATGAATAGTGCCTCTATAAATAGGGGTATCCAAATCTCTTTTGTATGCTCACTTCATGTCCTTTGGATGTCTACACAGGAATAGGACAGCTCGATCATATGGTGGCCCTATTTTTAGTTTTTTGAGGAACCTCCACACTGTTTTCCAGGCTATAATAATTTACATTCCCACCAACAATGTACAAAAGTTCTTTATTTCTTCATTCTCCCAGTATTTTTTTTATAGCAGCCACTCTAACTGGGGTGAAATGTATCTCATTCTAGTTTTAATTTGCATTTCCCTGATGGCTAATGAGCACTTTTTTAACCTTTATTTATTTATTTATTTATTTATTTATTTATTTATTTATTTATTTATTTATGTGGTGCTGGGGATCGAACTCGGTGCCTCACGTATGTTAGGCAAGTTGTGGCACCACTGAGCCACAATCCCAGCCCTAATAAGCATTTTTTCATATATTTGTTGGCTGTTGCTTGCTTTCAGGATTTCTTTCTTGGCAAATTTATTATTGGTGTATAAGAAAGCTACTGATTTTTGTATGTTAATTTTGTATTTTGCAACTTCATTAAATATCAGTTCTAACACCTGCAAAAGATAATAATTTGATTTTCTCCTTTCTTATTTATGTGACTTTTCTTTCTTTTGTTTAGTGTCTCTGGCTAAAATTTCTAGTAAAACATTGAATGAGTGTGAGAATAAATACCTTGTCTTTTTCCTGATCTTATAGGAAATACATTCAGTTTTTCCCTATTTGGCATGATGATGGTGGAGTTTCTCATATACAGAGACTTTACTGAATTATATTTCTATACCTGATTTGTTCAGGGCTTTTATCATGAAGGGCTATTCAATTTTATCAAATGTTTTTCTACATCTATTAAGATGATTATATGATTTTATTCTTTTTTCTATTTTTGTGATATATTATAGTTATTGATTTGTGCATGTTAAACTATCCTTGAAACCCTGAAATAAAACCAACTTGATTGTGGGATATGAATTTTCAAAAACGTGCTGTTGAATTTGCTTTGCTAGTATTTTTCTGAGTATTTCTATCTACATCTATGTTCATCAGGGATATTGGTTTATAGTTTTCTTTTTTGTTGTTATACCTTGCCAGATTTTGGTAATAGGAAAACACTGCTCATGTCTGTTGGGGTTCTGTGACTCCTGTACATGGATGTCCAACTCTTTTCCAACATTAGGGAAGTTTTCTATTAGTATTTCAATTGAGTAGGCTTTTTAAAATCTCTTATTTCCTCCCCTTCAGATGTACCACTGATGCTGATGTTCGACCATTTAGTGGTGTCCCAAAGATCTCTTTTCATTGTCATTTTTTTCCTGTCTGAATATGACCTGTCTTCAACTTACAATATTCCTTCTTCCGCTTGATCTGTTGTTGAGACTTTCAACTGAATGTTTTTACTCATTGAGCTCATTTCCAAGATGTTTGGTTCTTTAAAACCTCTTTTTGCTGTATTTCTCATTCATCCTTGCATTGTTACTTTCTGAGTTCATTTGTTTATCTGTATTCTCCTGGATCTCATAGAGCTTTTAAAAATAATTCTTTTGAATTCATCATCAGACACTGCATCTATTTTGATATCTTTGGAATCTGTTGCTAGAGTGTTATGATCTTTTGGAGGTCTCATATCACCTTATTTCTTCATATTCCTTATATTCCTATGTTGAGATCTGCACAGTTGAGATCTACTACTTTTATGGTACAGTCTTCTTAGTAAATGGCTTTCTCCTGAATATAAGTCTTGGGGTAATTGGTTTGGTAGGCAATGTTGAGTTTATTTCTAGCTTCACTCTACAGTATAATAGCCCTATAGCTTCTATAGCTGTAATTAGTGAGTTGGGGCACAGTGTGTACCATATCAGAGTAAGAGAGTATGATCTGCTGTCTCTGCAGGTCATACAAAGATAGGGATACTCCATCAGTTCAAGTATGGGTGGTGTAGACAGTAGTGTGTAGGATGCATTCCTACACGAAGACCATGGGCAGGCTGTGCCCTCCTGGACAGCTTCTTGCTTTGGCTGCTTCACCACAACCAGTCCCTGTTTGGTCAATGATCCCGAGACAGTTCCATCTAACATTTAATAGGAATGAATAATTTAAAGAGTTACCTATTTTTAGACAATATTATGAAATTAAACACTACAAAGAACAGATGTATACCAGCATACATATGGGGGTGTTATCAGCAATTCCTAGGTTACTAGGTTTGTAGAGTAGGCCTATCACAGCACAGAGCCACACAACAGGATCCTCTGCCAATCTCAGATAGTTTCTATCAGGAATGCTGGAGCAACATTTTGGAGACATTATCTCAAATCAGACTGCATAAGAGAAAAGGTTTAAGGAAAAAAATAAAAAATTATGATACATTTTATGGAATATCTATAGTGCTAGACTTGTACCTGGTGCTTTCCAACACTTAAACATGCATGAGCTCATTCAATTCTCTCAGCACCTCTATGAGGGGAGGGTCACTGTGGAAATATTTTACAGATGAAGAAACAAGCTCAGAGAGGTTCAGCAACTTGCCTGAGGTCAGGGCAGCCCAGTGAGCATTTGATCAAAGTCAACTGAAAGGCCATGCCCTTACCAATGAGCCAGTGCTCCCTATACAACCTCCACAACTGCTTCAAAAAAGATTCTTTAATATGGGATACTGTGTTTTCGGTGAAAAAGTCGCTGGAGTAAGGCAGTGTAAACATGAAAGTACACTGTTACCTGGCAGGGAACATGGGGGACACCAGTGTACAACAGAGAAAATGTCCAGATCCAAGGCTGCAGCACAGCCAACTCTTCTTATGGGGCAAAAAACCAAAACAAAACAAAGCAAAACAAAACTCCCTGACTCATGTCACACCCCAAATGAGTTAAAAACCTAAATACGAAAATTGTAAAAGCTTTAAATCTTTTTCTTTTGTTTGTTTTTGCAGTACTGGAAAGTGAACCCCAGTTACATCCCCAACCCTTTTTATTTTTTATTTTGAGACAGAATCTCTCTTAAGTTATTGAGGCTGGCCTCAAACTTGCCACCCTCCTCTCAGCCTCACTGGGGTTATAGCCACCAGCATGCTTGTCAACTTCAAACCCATTAAAAGAAAATAAAGTTATCTTTATGATCTCAGGACACAGAAATATGAAGATATAAAAATTTAAAAAATCATACAGAATAATAAATACAATCACATCAAAATTAAAACCTTGTATAACAAAAAAAAATCATACATGGAGTTAAAATACAAGACATAGATGGCAGAAGATATATTCATGATATATAAAAGGAGTGGAGCCCAAAGTATAGAAAAAAATTCCTCAAGGGAAAAAAAAAAAAAAAAACCAGAAGAGACAACTGAACCTGAAAGGAAATCAGGCAGTTAGCCAAGAGGAACACCAAATGTCAACAGACAGGATGTCCATCCTCGCCAGCATTGCAAAGCCTACTTCCTTACCTATCAGATTGGCAAAAGGAGAAAGGTTTGGCAATAGTGAGCATGACTAAGAATTTGGAAAACTTTCACATTGTGTTAGAAGCAGTATAAACTAGCACTACTGTTTTGGAGAGTAATTTGCCAAGAGCAAGTTAAGCCCAAGACAAAGTCTGGGTTCTGCCAACTCCATTCCTTCTCTAGAGGAGATGCAGCCTGTGCATTAGAAGGACACTTTACAAGGACACATTCTGTGGCATTATTTGTAGTATGTGCAAAATGGAAAAAAACCCCAAACCCTTCAGAGGCCATCAAAAGGGAAGTAAGTTTTCATACAATCATAAAAATGAAATATCTGGCAGCAAAGTGAATACCTCAGTATAATAGTTGTATGTGCAAATGAAATTTTAAAAAATTAAGTAAAAAAGTTACACAAGGCTACAGACAACATGCAATAGAAGGCTGAGAAAAGAATTTTATGTAACAAAGTTTATAGAAGTAACAATTGCTCATGAAAGTAAAAACATGGGGAGCAGAAGGGGTATGAATGGGAAGGGGAAGAGAAGACCTGAAGTCTACTTACACCATTTCTATGCACCTGCATTGCACACACCTAAGCAAACATGAAATGTTAGCATATCTGCATTCTAAGTCACAGGTGACCAGGCGTTTTAATGACTATTTCTGTACTTTTTATGATAGGAATATTTCATAATTATAGTAATAGAAAAGAACACTGTTTATACTAGCAGAGTATAATGCAGTAGGCACACCAGAACAATTGGAACTTGTACCCAGGGCATAACAAATGGACTTTGAGTGTAATCCATAGCATTCAAAAAGCACATGTCTCATCTTACTTCTGGCAGAAGAGCTGTCCACAGTTCCTGCAATGGTGTCGTCTTTCGGTGAGAGAAAACCGCACAGAGCAGTTGGAGCAGCTGTCACTGCCTTCGTCCTTCACCCAATGGTCAGCAGCAGAGCGACCTGGCTGGTCACTCACAGACCAGCTGAAGACTCGGCCTCGACTATCACCAACGAGGATCCTGCTGTGGTCCCTGTAGGAGACACAAGAAGGCCTCTGGTTCAGTGTTGGGGTGTATTTTGGGGTGGGAGCGGTGAGGGTCATGAGGGACCCCTGAATTCCCTCATGGGAAACATGTTGGAAGAGACAGAAATAGTACTGAGCCCAATTTACTTTTCCATTACTTTCTTTGAACTGAACCTTGCTGTATTTTTGAAGAACACAGAGGGTGATGTTTTATAAAACTCAAATTAAATCCACACACGGGCAAGTTTCCTTTACAGAGGATGAGTATGAAATCTGTTTTCCTCAAGGCTGAAACGTGTGTACCCTGGCTATGCAAGAAACTTGGAGGAAGTAGGGTAGAAGACGGACACTTACTTGGAGATGCCAAGTGCGGTGACTTCAGCTGGGTGTGTGTTGTCCCTTCGAATGAAGGCTGTGTGCATAGTGAACTTATGCCTGAATACCAGCTGCCGTTCCCACCGGTACCCTGGAGTGGGGAGAAGTGAAGAACACGACACACCAAATTGAGAAGTGATACATTTATACCTGGTGGCCTTAAGAGGTAGGGTGCCTCAATATAAGTTCAAGTAGCCTTTCCAGTTCCAGCCATGGCCTCCCTGAATGCAGGGAAAGCAATCTAGTTGTCGGTGACCTGTGGGTCAGGTCAGAGAGTGTCTCATTCCAAACAAGAAACTGAAGAGAAGGAGAAACCTTCAATGCAAGATTTTGAAAACCTTGCCTCTAGGTAAAGCTGCCTGCTAATGTAGCTTTATCTCTTTTTTAAAAAGATATTTTTTTAGTCATACATGGACACATATCTTTATTTCGTTCATTTATTTTTATGTGGAACCCAGTGCCTCACATGTGCAAGGCAAGCACTGCGCCACTGAGCCACAACCCCAACCCCAGCTTTATCTATTTATTTATAACTAATACTTGCTTATCTTCACAAGCTTTCAAAATTTCTGAATGAATGAAGTTTTTGGCATTTAAAAAATGCCCAGCAGGTCAGATTCTCTAAATCCATTTCACACATGAAGAACTATAAGAATCCTTTTTCTGTGGGTAGCCCAGGTCACAGAGCACCTCAGAGATGAAGCCCAGGGAGACGTTACTTGGTCAACTAACCCTCACACAGTAAGCAAGAAATAGATATCAAACTTCAAGTTACCAGGTTTCAATCTGTTGTAATTTCGTGCTTCCATAGGATTGGGATGTGGGTGGCTAATGGGGCCCTGTACATGGGTTCTGGTCTGGCCCTCCGAATAGTTGACAAAGATGAAGCCATCTTTCTCATCTAGACTGAGCTGGTCGGACCAGCGCCTGGAGTCATCAGAGCCACTGTCAGTGCACCAGGTGGCTGTTGCTCTGCAGGAGGCTGCCCGAGGTCTGTGGCTGGTGCTGCTTGGCTGGCTAGGAGTGTCCTTAGGTTCCTGGCTGATGCTCTGCTCATCTGCTTCTGAATCACTGCTGTCCTCATCTTGAGCTTCCTGCCCTGGGTAAAGCATTGGGAGAATTAGAAAATGCAGACACATCACAATCAGACCCAGCTTTGTTCCACTGATCTTTTTTCCTATCATATACAAGACTCAGAGACATAATATTTTAAGCTAAGTATAACCAAAGGGAAAAAAAACCCACCCAGATTTAGCAAGTTTTCGGACAGCAACAATGGGCAGAATTTCTGAAAAGTTTTAGAGTTCTCTGGCCTTAGTTTGGCATTTAGTCATTCACAGTCTGACCAAAACCTCACACTCCCCACCCCAGTCCAGAGAGATGTGCCATTCAGGTGTTTTTCACACAGCTCTACCCCTCCTCATGGCTGGGTTTGCCCGCACCATCGGCCTGATGGAGACCTGTCTTCTCAGCATCTGTGTGTTTGGCCATCGCCTGTCTTGCAAGCCAAAGCTTCACACTTCTTTCTCTAAAATTTAACCCAATTCCTTCTCCTGAAGGTACTCCCTCCCTCTTCTGGACTCCTTTACCAGTCCTATTCCTCTCAGGTACTTGAAATCCTCCCTCTTCACCATTACACCTGGACATTCTTTCTACCAGACAGCAGAAAGGGCCAACCCCAGTGTCTTGCCTAAAGCGGTCAATAAGTAAACGACCACACTGATGAAGGAGTTACTGAGGAAAGCTTCAATTTAGGATTTTTTCTCTTTCCATTGCCATTTTGCAATCAATTCTCCACTCTTTGTAATAGTCTCCTAAAAGAGAAATCTATGCGAGACTATGTATTTACATATAGTTGGAATAAAAGAGAGCACACAAATGTGGGTGTGTAGTGCCATCTCACTGCATACCGATTTTTTTTTTTTTTTTTAAACAGGACAAATGTATTGTGTGCTTCTTTTTAACTCTCAGGAGTCAAGGACTAATTTGAATGGAGCTGTTACCCCAATGGCTAATTCTCATGAGCCCTAAGGTATAATCAATCATTAGCACAAGCCCTAAGTCACCTTGGAAATGGCTTTGATTCTCAGTGAATCCCTTGCTTCCTTTTCACCCAATCAAGTCTCTTCAAATCCCATCACTGCCACACTGACCAGAGCCAATCCTCCCCAGGGGCAGCTCTCCCCTTTCTACCACTTGTGCCTAACTCTGTCCACAGTATGAATACACGAGAAGGAAGATGACATATAAACCTCTCTACCCTGAATTTGATCCCTTTTTCCATCTCACTTATTCATCCCATCTTTCATTGTCAACATACTTAATGAGCTTTGTTAAAGGAAGGAAAAGCGACCACTTCTCACTGGAACCCTTAACTCATTATCCCACACGTTATAGGTAACCCCCAAATAATTGTTGAATTGAGCTTAATTTTCATGTTCTTTTTAAAACATTCAGATAACCTTTCTGGTTAAAAGTGCAACTGTCTATGTAGAAATTTACATGTATGAACATAAGACAAGTGTATAATACAGTGTGAAAATGTCCCACTCCCAGGATCCTTTTTTTTTCTGGCACAGAAAATAAAGACTATTTTCAATTTTCAAAGAGAAGTTATTCCTATCTTTCTGATAGCAAGTCTTTGTTCTTAGAAACTCCCTCATGTGATCAAAGTGACACTGAATTCTCAGTGTACAAAAATTAATCACAGACAATAGGAAGGTCAAACTTAAAACCACAGTCCTTTCCAGTCAGTCCCTTGTCCCAACTGTTCTACATTAGAGGGGCAGCTTCTCTGGATATTACTAATGCAAAGCACAACTTGCCTGGTTTTATGGCATTACTCTAGTCACTCTGTTTAGAAATCACCTAGTTCTTTATTTCACAGGAAAATGTTAAAGTGTTTCACAAATAATACATAGTAGATCACAGGTTGCTAGGCATCAGCCTGAATTAATGCCCCATGTAAGCAGGTGTTGGATGAGGACACTGAAGGTGGACTCTGACCTGGCTCTGTGGATAGTTTACAAACATGATGCCACTCTGTTGTCCAGACTGAACAGCCAGGTGCGGGCAGAACAGGCATGGAAGAGAGGTGTTAGGTCATCCTACTATCTAACACTGTGCCTCCATATCTGCTTTGTATTTTCAGAACTAAAGGCCCACAGCTTTGGTCCTCTAGGAAGTTTGTCCTAAATTTAGTTTGAAATGTGGAAATCAACAAGACACTGCTACACTGAGTGTGTGCAGTAAACTGGAGAAACCCTGGCACACCTGCCCAAAGTAATTATACAACAGGCAGCGACTATGCTCTTGTGAGCCACGGCCAACCTTGGGCCCTTGATTATGTTGTGTGGTATAAAGTTACTCCTAGTGACCTTAAAAAATATATAATAATAATAATAAAAAGAAAAATATAGAAGGTGACCAAATGTTTTTTATAACGTATGAAATACCTATTTGTGCTTCTGGACAGTCTTCCTGCATTTCTAGGACTTCCTCAGGTTCAGGAGCTGGTGTTTCAGGAACTTGCAGAAATTCCATTCTCCAAAACTACATTTAAGTACGAAAGTAAAAAAAGAAAAAAGTGGATAATCAAATCAAGGAAATGATGTACATGTTAGTGGATGAGGACAAGCTCTCAAGGTTAAACATGTAACTTCCTTTCTAGGATTGCACCAATGCAGAGTTCCTTGTGTCTTGTCAAATGTGGCAGGAACTGTCTTGCATAATGACTATTTCAGAGTGGATAAAGATGAATGTGGAAAAGTAAGTTCAAAAACATGGTTCAACGAAGTAAGTAAACTTCCGTTTCCTACAAAAATCTCAAGAGTCTTGCATATACAAATATCTACTGCAGATCTCCAAGAAGGCACATAGCCAGCAGGATCCCCAAATGTATCTGGCTGTGGAGCTTTTCACTCGCTAATCCAGTGACCTGGAATACCACTCAAGAAGGCAGACTCTGGGAGGCACAGGGTGTGGCAGGGGAGTGGGCTGGCAGCCTCACTGTCTCTAAGCATGCACCGTGACTAAGAAGGGCAGTAATCAACTGCTCTTTGCTTTGACAAAGGAAAAAAAAAACAGGCACAAAGAAAAATCTGAGCGAGAAAAATGTAAATATTTGCATAGACTACAAAGGTAAATACTCTGTTGAATCTCTTTTCTGAAGAGGCCAGACTCAGAAAACTAAGAAAAAGATACACCGCTTCTAGGTTTCAGGAGCAATCATGTGGGATCTGGCCCAGAAAAAAGCCTGAGGTCACTGGACACATTGTCTAGCTCTGTGCTACTCTGTACAGAAGACACTGTTCCCACTAATTACATTTTTCCTACAAAATTATTTGACAGGTTAAAAACCCAATACTTACACAGTTCACACTGTGAGCAGTCCCATGTGGCAGGGGGATCATGGTTAAGTGATCTCTGGTGTTAAGCTGTTGACCGTCAGTAGCACTAACAGCTCTACTAAGTAGGAAGAAAAGGGGCCCAATCTCTGATGTTCACCATAACTGAGGAGCATGGGCCAGAGCCCATGTGGATAGCAGGGAGACTCTGCTAAACATCACAACCTGAACAGATGTCCTTACACTTTAAACAGCTTCCTAAGTTTCAGGCAACTAGGACAGCAAATACTTCTTTGTGCCCACTTACCCTAACCTCTCCATTTGAGTGTCCTGTTACTATGACATTCTGTGTGTCCCATTCGTTCATCTCTGACACGCAGCAGCAGACGATCTGCTGGCTCCAACCTGTGAACGTGTTTACACTCATGATAGGGTTCCCGTTAATGCTCCACACATGGATGTATGTGCCAGCGCAGGACACAATGTCCCCCTGCAAGATAAATGAAGACTATTCATTCTCTTCATATTATATATTAGTTTCAGAAAAATAATTGCATCTTTGGCCTGCTCTCAAAACACCTCATCCCCTAGATTAATGGCTGAATTATTTCTAAGGTAACTTAGAATTCAGTGCTTAATGAGTTAAAAACAAATATCCTGATCTTCTTTAAAAATTCAAGAGGCTTCTTTAAAAATTCAAAGCTGAGTGGATGCTATGTCAGGGGGTCACAAATGGAGATGAGAGGCAAGTTTGTGCCCAGCACACTGCTGAGCAAGCTCTCACAAAGTACTATGTCATCAGAGGAGGTGACGGAATGTTCTTCTTCCTCCTGTTGTTTACAAACTCTATTTATACTTTTCATTTAGAGGAATTCACCCGCACAGACTTTTATGTAATTGAGTCCAATCACCAACACTATAGGGTAGAAGAAAAAATATTGAGTCCAGGTATATTGTGTCTCTCCAACAAATGACATGGTAATATCTTGGTAACATCATAATACCTTATTTTAAAATTCGCATTCACAAGAAGGGTGGGAGAATGAGGGTGAAAAAAGAAACCTGGCATGTAAGTCACTTCTAATAAAATCTAAGATTCCCTGAGCTGATAACTCATGAAAACATGAATTCCAAAGGCCAGAAGGAAAGGCCTTTCCCTCAAGTCTGACCCTCACAGTGACCCTGTGAGGTCAGCTAGCACCAGATAGGCTTCAGAGGGTGACAGTGAGGGGCACAGCAGCAGTTCTCTGTAGTCCCAACGTTCACAAACCATCCTGTACTGCCACTCTAATCCTAAGGTGGCCTGGTTGTCCCACTGCTGGCTGTTACTTTAGAAATGACCTAGTGATTGCAGGGCAGTCGGGAAATTCACAATAATCTATTAGGTATTAGAAGATGGTCATCAAAAGCAGAGGGAGCACCAGAAGCTAAGTAGCAGCACCAACACAAGGATGAAGGCAAAGGGACACTGGGGTGGGATGACAAGGCTGCACTCTCTGCTCATCTACTGTTCCTAGCCTCTCTCTACAGCCCCTCTACCTCCATAGCAAGAAGCTAAACAAACCCGAACACAAATAATACTCTCTGTTGCTCTGTCTACCTCTGTATCAGGCACTGAGCTGTCTCTGAGTGTCAGCAGGTGAGTTTTAATTAGTGTCCCTGGTCTCTGCAAGAAACCAGAGACAGCCACTTCATTCTGCACTAGGCAAGACCTCTTCAGTGACTCCAGGGGGACACAATTAAGAATGCATTAAAGCGAATACTGTGGTCATGAGGGCTGAGCCATAGAAGAAGAAATAAAGAGCAGCTGCCAAGGGAACTTGGGCCCAAAATGTAAACACAAGTTAAGCACATTGGGTATTGGTTGGAGAAACAGAAATAGAATTATTTTCATGTGTTAAGAAACTATAAAAAACATTTATGAAAAGAAAAGAAACCCCAAATCGCTTCTGCAGTATTTGCAGCAACTATTGCAATCCAGTGGGTGTATAATGGCTCAAATAACTGACTGTAAATAAAATTCTATTTAAGAACAACTTCAAAACAAAGAACTTCAATGAAATTAAGCATCTGACTCAGAGTAACACTGTTAGGTCAGAGTGGTTCTGTCGCTCCTATATTTTTCTACAGTTCTTTAGAAATAAAAGTTTTCAGGCCTAACCCAAGGCTGTGTTCTGAAATATCTTAAACCTTTCAAATACACCAAAACCAAATTTGACTCTGTTACCCTTCCTTCCCCAACTTATTCACATTTCTGAGTCCTCCTACCATTAGTGAGACACTCCAGAAGCCTTTCACTAGAACTATTTTTTTTTTTTTTTGGTGTGACTACAAGATATTTGATTGTAAGTATAAAACAGTATTGTCTGAAAGAAATCAAAGATGTGAAGGAAAAGGAAAGTTGTCTGTGTGGATGGTAACAGAAACATCCCTCAATAACATGGTGAGAACTACCATTTCCTAAAGGTGGCCACAGGGCAGGAATGAGGCAGGAATGGGAATGTTGTCAATGAAGAGGCTGGGGTGGGTTCCTGGGACAGGATACGTTATCCTATAGTAATGTACCCTTGGACTTATGGACCTCATTTTTTGTAAACCTACTCTTAAGCTTCCCCTGCCTGACAACCCCTTAGTGATGAAGAGGACTCCCTCTCTTGTTCAATTCAGTGGGACTTGCTCTATTTGGGGAACTTCTAGTCCAGTGGATTTATTTTTATTTTGATTTATAAAATATTTATTTTTGAGATAAAATTCCTTGATAATTTGAGAATGTTTTAAAAATAATAACAAATTCTCTCATTTGGGCACCCAAATACTACTCTTTTCACTTTTCAAAACAAATAATGTATTTTGTTAAAAATTTCAACAAAATTTGAACATTCTTTTTTTAAAAAATATATTTTTTATTTGTGGATGAACATTTATTTTTATGTGGTGCTGGGAATTGAACCCAGTGCCTCATATGTGCTTAGGTAAGTGCTCTACCATGGAGCCACAACCCCAGCCTGAACATTCTTAATAAATCCCACGAGTTACTTATTTTTTAAAAAGCATATCATATTTGTTTTATTTTAACCAAATCTTGTTCTCTTTTAAAGTACCTAGTAGTGAATGAATTTTAAGATGAAAGTACTCTTTGGGTCAAAAATTTTAATCTCCATCTGCTTTTCAAAAAACACAGAAATCAAGAGAAATGCAGTGACTTTTAGAATGAGTGTCTATCAGCTTAGGAAAAGTCATTTTTTACTGAGTATGGTTTCCCTGAATATAAAACAATTGTGCAATTTAATACTTACTGTTAATTCATTGATACAAAGAGTAGAAACCGGAGCTCGATGGCCTCGTAGCTGGGTTAGAAATGACAGTTTATTCAAATCCCAAATAATGCACGTCCGGTCGCGGGACCCACTGACAATTATGTGATAGGCTAGTGATGCTGTGGCGCAGGTGACAGTATCAGTGTGGCCAAGTAAGGCCTACAAAAGAAAACAGCAACATATCAGATCAATTACAGTAACAGATCCCATAGCGACTTCAGAAGCTCCCAGATTCATCAGATAGCTATGCTGAGGGCAGTGGGTGCCCTGAGTGGGGCCACTGGGCAGTGTGGGGCTGACCTTTCTCCTCATGTGGCCTATCGTGGGCTCATCCTGTATGGATGGGGGATGAGTTTTATTCTACTTTCCTAAACATAGGTCAGCATAGTTGAGAGCATGGGGATTGGCAGCTGCAACCCAGCTTGGATTTCTTCATGCTATTTCTATGTGGAAATACACTGATAATTGGCCCCCAAGCAGAACTGAAACTGTGTGTCCATTCTCTTATGCCACAAACACCTGTTTGTTTATTCTGAGGACCTGTAATTGATGAATTTTTTAAGGTGCACAAACTACATGCAGTTATTTTATGTTAGTCAAAAATTAAAAAATAAAAATATACAAATGATGAGAACCACAAGATTGCAGTATCTGGTTCTGAAAGACAAGGGAACAGTGTCATTCTGATGTGTCAATGTGCTGCAGTCCTGCTACTCCATGGGAAATATCTGAGGAGTTCTGTCTGAGAGGAACTTCTTCAAACTGGAATAAGAACTGTTCTCTTTTGCTAGAAAATGAAGAGAAACAGGACCCATGGGAATGAATGGTAGTAATTGAAAATAAGTAAGGATTCTGAAGGGAAAGATCGAGATTACTGTTAAGGAGTCCCTGAGTATCAGAATAGGCCATCTTCCCTGGCAGAAGAACATGCCTGCTTAAATAATGAGTTGGTTTAAAATTTGGGGCATACAGACGTCTGCATGGTGTGTTTAGCAAACCCCATTTGACTGGCATGTCATCTTCAGAATCTTTTTTCTAAATTAAAAATATTTAAGCAGGAGTTTGGATCAGCAGAATGTATGTCAATTTGGTGCTTGTTTGTTTCAGGAGTTTGCTTCTCTTGGTGTGATTTGCCACAGGACTCAGGAAGTCTATGAAGCCTCTGGTCTATTTAGATGGTTGTTGGTAAAAGTACCAGGGGTCCAATTCTTTCTACAGATATTTAAGATACTACTGTTCAAAAGCATATCTAAAATAGTTTTGGAGTCAGAACTGAATTTAAATTCTGGTTTTTTGCACAACTATAATTTTGAGCATGTCATTTGACCTCTTTCTTTCTCTCTCTCTCTTTTTTTTTTTCAGGTGTAAAGTGTGGTTAATATCTTCCTTATGAAATTGTAAGGATTGAAGTTCTGTATTTTTAAGACATCCAGCATAGTGTCCTTAACATAGGAGGCATGCAATAAATGACAGTACTTACACTACTTTTCAATAATAATAAAAAAATACTTAAATGTATGCTTCTTATTTAAACAACATCTTCTGATAAATTCTCTCATAAATCAAATATTAAAAGATGGCTTGGGCTGGGGCTATAGCTCAGTGGCAGAGCACTTGCCTAGCATGCATAAGGCCCTGGGTTCAATACTCAGCACCACACAAAAATAAACAAATAAAATAAAGGCATTCTGTCCATCTACAACTACAAATTTTTTTTTAAAAGATGGCTTACTTATAAACAGATTATTGCTTTAAATAAAAATTATGTGATCAGAAATACCTGTTAACTAAATCTTCAAGGATTCTACTAAACATTATGAGTTTGGCAGGTCCTTAAGGAAATGACAAAAGAAGAAACAACTACGACTTTGTGGTTCATCTAAATGTAAATCATCTTGAAATTAGTAAGGATCAACAGCAAATATAATTTGATTTTCAAAAAGTTAATAAACATATAATTTGTAAGAAATATTTATATTACTTAAATATATTAACATATATTACCTAAAAATGACTTACTTTAATTTTTAAAAAAGAATCAGCTTGATAATTTTTAGAAATAGTATGTTCTGATTTACTTTTTTTTTTTTTTTAAGAATTAAAAAAGTGCAAAAGAGCACTTTTTGGTTTTTTATGTTATGCCTGATGTACCTAGGACGAAGGAAGCTTTGTTAGTTTCTCCAGAGCAGGCTGAGATGGAATGAGCTCATTCCATCTGCTCACCCTGTTACCTGCTTGAGCGTGAGAGTCTTCGCCTTTTCTTTTGAGGTGCCCATCTCCCACACACACACAACCGTGCTTGTTCCACCTGTAATGACCAGCTTGGGGTTGGGGCAAATTGCACAGAGAATCTGGCCCCACTCTGACAAACATTCATAAACAGTTACTGCCTGTAAAACAAAACAGATGTGAGACACACATGCCACCAAGTGCTCTAGACTTCTGCTGTGCAAGCAGCAGAGCTGAGTAAAGGGCAAGGACCTCAGCTGAGGCACCTCACAGGCACACACCAACTCACGTTCTGGGTTGGTTTTAGTTTTGTGATGTTTCCATTGAAGCTCCACACTGAATTGTTCCCACAGTTTCCTAACTGTACTTGCTGCCAAGAACCATAATTAAAAAGGACTTCATTCATCATGGGGAACTCTGGTTTCTCCAGTGTGGGAAAATGATGTTCAATTTGTGTGGTGCTGCTAAGTAAGAAGCAGGAGATGATCCGGTAAAAGGGTATATGCTGTAACCAGTGGAAGCATGTGCACAGAAAGCACAGTGCTTAGAAGGAGAACATTAACTAAGCAAAATCATGTTGGCAGTGGAATGGAACAGGCTGGGCAGAGTCTATCCATCTTACAGTTGGGAGGGGCTCAAGGGCAAACACAGGGTAGATGAAGGATCACTACATATGGCCTCTCAAAGAGATGATTATGGAACTCACAGCAGCTGCTGCTGGTTCCTGTGGGGTGGGGTAACAAGTTTTCTGTCAGCCATTTTAGAACATTAAAATGATAAGTGGACGAGATGGTGACTTGCCAAGAGAAGGCTATTCTGGTTAGCAGAAATGGTGAGCACCTTGTTGGCTAGGATCTTTTAGAGGAATTCTGTGGGCAGGAAGGGAACAACCAGCCCCTATTACTCAACTTACAAAAGAGGCTTGTTCTGCAGGAAACATGACTTCTCCACTAGCTCCCTTATCTTTGTCTGACGCAATGACACTCTCCTTTCTTCTGGCCTTTGGAGGAACAGCTGACAATCCACTGGACTGTGCTCTCTCCACCCCCATTATCAAGATATCCATGCCATGAAACAGCAAGATTAAATGAGAAAGCAAGAAACCACAAACCTTGTCTGATTCATAGGTTCCCAGTCTGCAGCTGAGGTCTGCATAGCCCCAAGCAAAAGTTTTGTTCCAGGTTGGTGGGATAAGAACCTTATTCTGTTCTACTGCAAGAATACCTTTATCTGTACATACTATTTGTCCCACAGGCTCTTTGAGTTCTATTAATAAAAACCAAAAAACAAAACAAAACAAAAAATAAGAAATCATTACATTAGGACAAGACAGGGAAACTAACTTCATTATCTCACAGGTATGGTAAGGTAATCTCAAATATTCATACAAATCAAGCATCCTGATACCTAAGACCAAATGATATCAGTAGCAAAGCTTGGATTTTGAGGCTGCTCCCAGACTTGTTGGGTGGGGTGTCACCCAGACAGGTATTCTGCAGAACTTCCCTCCAGTCCTGTGTTTCTGCTGCTACACAGAGTAATCTGAGGTACTTCTCAGAATGCAGAGGGACACAGCCCATCAATCAACCTATATCTTCAGCACCTTGCAAGCTACAGACTTAAAGGAAGGCTATAACATGCCCCAAGAGGCATGGTCTTCCTACTCCACGTAAGAAATTGCCAAACAACTAAACCTCCAGAACAGACACTGGGCAGTGACAGGAGATAGCAAGGAGCAGATTCCCTGTGATGAGATAGAATGGCAGAGTGTGGCCTACCAAATCAGTTTGATGCTCCAACTCTTAAATTGATTAAAGTGACCAACTTCAAGACTTTACAAAACATTTTTTTTTTCATTCTAAGGGTAAAATTTCTACCTCAAAAACTTCTTTTAGATAAGTGTACCATTAGATAAAAGGTGGGATGTCTTTTGGTTGGCATATTGAAAATATGGTCTGCCTACTGCTATTTTTTTTCTTTTTAACTTATTTATTTATTCTAATTTGTTATATATGACAGCACGGTGCATTTCAATTCGTAGTATACATATAGAACACAATTTTTCATGTCTCTGGTTGTACATAAAGTAGAGTCACAACATTCGTGTCTTCATACATGTACCTGCAGTAATGATGTCCCTCTATTTCATCGTCTTCCTACTGCTATTTGATATACTGAATATATGTAGGAAAAATAAAAAATGTAGACAAAGTTTTTTCTGCAAGTAAAATTGAAGTTACAAAATTTTGATATCTTAGAATTGACTAAATTAACAGAAGGGAGAAATATGTTTGGCTCTTTCTGATACAGAATCCAACTGGTGAAAAAAAGAAAACAGAAAAAAGAAGATACTAGAAAGCATTCAGTAATTTTACACAAAAAGTATACAGTACTTACTACAAAAGACACAATTGCTAAATAACAAGTTTGCTTTTGCTGAATTAAGATTATTAAACAATGCCATCAAATCATGAGTTAACAGTTTATTTCTCATCACCTTACCTTTTATGGGTGTTAGGGAAGGCCTCAAGTTGTCTAGGTGATGGAAAAAGATCTTGTCACTCGTGGATCCTGGTGGGACTGAGATTCCTGCACTGTCTCCATTGAGTCGACTCCTCACTCGTTTTGGTGGATGAGGTTTTTTAAATAACTGTACAAAAGATGACATACTTTATAATAAAAAATACACTTATTAAGACCTTTAATATGCTAGGCATTATGTTCTTATTTAACTTAAGTTTTACAATAAACATTAGATACTACATTATCCTATTTTACATTTGAGGAAAGAAATCCAAAGAGGCTAAGAGGATTTCCAGCAAACTCATAACTCATTAAGTAGGTAAAGGACTATGATGCTAAAGCTTGAGTTGCTATTGTGTTCTATGTTAAGCTGAATTAACTCTGTGAAAGAACATTAATCCACCAAACTGTAGTTGATTTATAACAGTTTTCCAATTATTTTTAAAAGGCAACTGATTCTTCATAGCCCAGTACCATTCTGGGCCATTTAAGGTGGATAGACATTTTAACTGGATTAGTTCTGGCTTCCACCATGGCTTTTCTTAATGTGATTTAGCAACATGATTTTGGTGCTGTTTAGATGCTACAAATTTGCTGAAAATATGAACATTATTCTCTTCCTTTCACTTTGCAATGAAGAAAGAAAAAAAAAAGAAAAGAAAAATCTTTGGCATTTTTGTTCAGTATTTCTACAGCTAAAAATATTAATATACGCTTAAGATTATTTTTCAAATTTAATGTAAAATTATTTTTCAAATAATGTAGATCTTCAAACGGATACAGTAGTTTCTGCTGGAAAATTAATATTTGAGAAAGCTATCTAGAAAAACTTGGATGAGCTTAGACTAAACATAAAAACAATAGCACTATGCTTCAAGAAGATGTTTTGGGTTTCTGGGGGAAAAATGACAGGAAATATGCTTTGTACAGACAAAGATAGCACTGTAGGCTTCCAGAGCGTTAAGCATTTTGTTTATGTTAGCTATGTACAGGGGCACAGAGTCAGGGTTCTTTTATCTTCTACAGATTCTGAAATTGTAAAAAAGATGCAATTTAAAGCATGCTTACAAATAAATATTTACTGAACAACTTTTATGTGAGGCCCTAACATAGAGCCCATGTGACAGCTCATACATATATAGAGTCACCATAAAATTGAGATTTTCTTAGATTGTTTACTTGAAAGTATTCTCTATTAGTCAATGGCCTGTCCTAGATGTATGTTGGTATCCAAGTCATATCTCCCAGTCTGCTGGCCTCTTATATTCCAAAGTAGCACACAAATCCTGCAGTGGTGCCATGTGTCTTTATATACATGTTCAGAACATGCATTTCCCACAGGGTATGCAACAGGGATCCTGCCTTTTAACACTCAGGAAAAAGGACAGGTTCACTTAAATAAAGATTTAATTAAAACTCTCCAACTGTGAGTACTTTATTGAAGAACATTTTGCTTGAAAAGAAACATGGTTCCTTTGGTAGGGATCAGACTACATTGTAAATGGTACAGTAGTGTCCTGCTGTCTATCTGGCTTTCCCCACATACAACTGGCCATTATTCTGTGTGTTCCCAAGTGTCCACCCTGGAGATCTTTAAGTTGGCTAGCCTTATAAAAAGGGATTTCAGGAGAGATATGTGAAGCAGAAACAGGGAAGACGGCCAGGGCCAAAAGTGTACAGCCCCTCGCATCTGGCACAGGATGGGGACTTGCAAGCTCAGCAGAGTCCCTCCTCTCACTGTGCTGCAGATATTCCTGCTTCTGCCTGCCCCTCATACATAGTAGAAAGAGAAGGGGGGTGCTCATCACTGTGCACAACACAGAGATCTACAGTCCTGGAGTGCTAAGGGGCACAGCTCTTGGTCTTTCCAGGTTCCAGATAGTGGTGAGAGCCGCTGGTGCATGTCCTGGGCACTGCTGTGGCACAAGTCCTCATGGCACAGCACTCTCCTCACCGTTCACTAATGTAACCCAATCATCATCTGCTCCATGAATCTCTACAGCTGTGTCCCGAGTGCTCTTCTGTCCAAATTTAGCTCCTCTGCGAAGTGCGTGCACTTGTGTGTGTGTATGTGTGTTACACACACTAGCAGGGGTACCAGGGGGAACTGACTAGGCCAGAATGAACTGTAAAAGCTTAATTAAATATGACCATGTCATTTTCCTCCCTAAAATCAGCACAGCTTCCCACTGGCATCAGATGAAACCCTGTCTCTGTGCACACTGTGGTCTATCAGGTCATGAGCAAGAAAACATGCCCTGTTCCAGTCTGAGTGAAAATTCTCTTCAAACATCAAAAAGTTTATTTATCTCACATAAAAGTGAGGAGAAGCAAGTAATCTAGGATCATTAATCTAATGAACAATTTTTATGATTCATTATTAACTTAGACTAAACTTAATTATTATGTGGTAATCTACCAACTATAGAAATATTACGGAATGACATTGAGTCACTGCTGATAAGAAAAGAACAACCATACCTGTTTAGGGATCTGACCAAAGTTATTAATGAAGCCGATGGTGGCCGTCTCCTTCAGTGGATCATTTATATTGTAGATATCCACTTGACCCTCATAAAAAAGGTGATGGAAGACATTCACAGCTTCTACCGCAGCAGGACCCTGCTGTTTGTAGCCAAAGATTAAATCAATCCACTCATGCAGATGGGCACTCACATAATCACACTCCAAAGCCTGTAATTCCAAAACACAAGCTAGGTAAGGGGCTGGCGTTTATTACTTGCTCACAAAGTCAAGAAACCTGGCTTAGTGGTCAATAGGAATTAAAATAATTAAAAATCATTATGATAATATTAGTAACTTAAGTGAATGCAAAATACACAAATCAAGGTCCTTTCTATAGTGTGATCACAACCCACTCCAGAGTGCACCCTTATTACCTCACGGTGGACTCGAATGAATTCTCGTGGGTCCCCTTTGGCCCAAGGTGGAAGGATAACATCTCCAAGCTTGGTGCCATTTTGTTTACAGCCTGCACAATTGGATACATTAAAAAGAAAATGAAAGAATGGGACAAATGTTAACTTCATTTACAGTGACAGAGAAATAGTGTGAGAGATTCATTACTAGAACTATCAAGTTTCACCACAGAAAAGCCCCACAGGGATCATCCACTCTGGTGTCTCCCCAAGGTTGTTCCTTAGAGCATTTCCTTAAAAAGATTTGCTAAGTGCTAGTAAAACCAGGATTCTTGCTCTCAAATGTCTGCAGGAAATGCTGAGTTATACAAAATTGAACATATTCTATAAGGCCTGAAAGAGGCCTTGAAGGTAAACATGTTAATATACTTGTCCTGCTCTAAGAGGGACACCGGACACAAACTTTCTGAAATGGTATTGACTATAGGACTCCTCTTCAATGAGATCTTCCAAGAGGCTACTGTTTTGAGCCTCCTGAAGATAAATGCAGTACATGAGGTTTCTCATATTTTTGACACAAATTCTTGAGAAAGCTCTATAGAACTGAGATATACTTTGCAGTGATGGTTTTCTCTAAAGAAATGAAATTAGAATATAACTTTTTGTTGTTCTTGCATCACTTAAAAGAAAAAATATTTGGAAAGACCATAAACTGTTATTTTAAGTCACAGCCAGATAATCTCTAAAGTATTAAAGAAGTCATTTGCTATGAAATCTATTTGCATTAAAAATACACACACTCATGAACACACATTAAGTAGGATTGGTATTTAAGGAAACAGGTTCTCTTCCCCCTTCTTTTTTGGAAAAACACCAAAAAGTAATTTTAGCTTACAGTTTTCATAGGTTTAGATTATCATTGTAACAAACGACTGTAAATAGTAAAGACTTAACTCCCTGGCTTCCTAGCAGTTGATTAGATAGTAGTTCTATTATGAATTTCACACAGAAGTGAAGTCATTCAAATTTTAGAGCACAAAGTCAACTCCAAATGGAAACCAACATTTCCTTTAGAAACTTATTTTCATCATTGTTATTTGATTGTTGACATAAATCGGGTCATTATGCCGCATCCCTGCAAGCACACCTCACACATTCCTGCCAATCCCTCTCAAATGCTCTCTTTAGTCCAAGTTTTTTGATAATGAGAAACTGGTAATAATTCTCAGGCTTCTTGAGATATAACCTACTTTTCAAGATTTTGCTATACTCCCTAAATGCTTATGTTGGAGAATTTTATTAGCACTAGCTGCATTTTAAAAATGACATACACGGAAAACAAAACCTACAGAGAAACCCTCAGTCTATTCTGCAACTCCCCCACTGTGTACATCCAGGGATGTGAGAACAAGATGGGGTCAGGGAAAACTCCCAGGTGTGTGTGTGTGTGTGTGTGTGTGTGTTTTTAATAATATCACTATCTTTTTTGATAGAGAGCAATGGGTGTTTAGTTTTGTTTGTTTTTCTCTTTTGAGGTGAAATTCGTACATTCCTCTGTTCTTCTAAACTGTAATAACCACCAATTTGTTATGTCTCTGGATTTACCTATGAATGGGTATTTCCTGTGAATGGAATTATACATCACATGACCTTCTGAGGCTGGCTTCTTTCACTCAGCATGTTTTTGAGGTTCATTCATTGCTAATTTTGGACATGGAATGTCCCTCAAAGTTCTGTGTTAAAGGTTTTGTCCTAGGCTGGTGCTACTCAGAGGTCTTTTGGTCACTGTGAGAGTGCCCTTGAAGAGGAGAGTGAGACCCCAGCCCCCTCCTCTGCCTCTCTTTTCTGCTTTCTGGCCATGAGGTGAGCAGCTTTGTTCCACCACATGTTTCTATGATGGTGTGTTGCCTTACTACAGGCCCCAAAGCAATGGGGCCAATCCACCATGGACTGAAACCTCTAAAATTATAAGCTAAAACACCCCTTTTCTCTTTATCAGTTGATTATCTCAGGTATTTATTACAATAAATGAAAAGTTAACACATCCATGTTGTAGCATTTATCAGTACTTCATTCATTGATATGGCTGAATAATCTTTCATTATACGTATGTATCACACTTTGTTTATCTATTCACACCTTGACAGACATCTGGGCTATTTCTACTATTTGGGTATTTGGAGTTCTGCCACTATAAACATGCTTGTGCAGGCATTTGTTTGAGCTCCTGTTCTCAATTCTTATATACTCAGGAGTAGAATTGCTGGTCATATGGTAATTTTGTTTAACTTTTTGAGGAACTTTCAAACTCTTTCCCACGGTAGCTGACCATTTTATGATCTCACTAGCAATGTACAAGTGTTTTCATTTTCACATCTTTGCCAGCCCTGGCTATTTTCTGATTTTCCCAGATATTTGCCACCTTAGTGGATGTGGAGTGTTATCTCATCATGATTTTGTTTTGCATTGACTAATAACTAATGATGATGAGCATCTTTTCTGTGCTTACTGGCTATATATATGGAGAAATATCTAACTAAGTCTTTTACCCATTTTTCAACAAGGTTGTTTATTTTCAGGCTGCTGAATTTTAAGAGTTGTTTATATTATATAGATCCTAGACTCTTACCAGATATCTCATTTTCAAATGTTTTCCCCTACTCCACAGGCTGTCTTTTTACTTTCTGGACAAAATCTTTGGATGCCAAAGTTTTCAATGTTGATGGAGTCTAACTTATCTTTAGTTGCTGCTTTTTTTTTTTTTTTATATCTAAGAATCCATTAACAAATTCAAGATCATGAAGATTTACCCTTATGGTTTCTTATGAGAGTTTTATGTTTTTAGCCTTTAAATTTAAACAGTGTTTTTGATTTTAAGAAGGAAAGATGATGTGTTATGAATGTGAATATGATAAAGATGAAAGTACATGACCTTCTTTTATTTACTTATTTTAAAAGTGGATTGTTTGGTTGGGTTTGTAAGTGGTCTGATTGAAACACTTTGCAACATAGATCATCATAACTGATTCAAAGATTATAGAAAATTCGAGGGATCTTTTTCTTTTTGCACCTCTCCGTATTTGTTTCTTTGAAAGTGGTATCTCTAGGGAATGCAGCATTCTTCAAGTGATGTTGTAAGTGAACATAAGAAAGCACTCAGGTGTACTCATTTTTAAGTACTCATGTGTACACATCTGTTTATTTTGCTTACTGACCATCTATTCCACTCCTGCCCAAGAGTGAGCTCCAGGCCCAATCAGAGTTAATGAGGACTTTTCCTAGGAATACTGAAAGTCTTACAATATTTCTTATTGAATCCCATTCCACACAGTTATACCTGCTAATGGACAGTTAATAAAAGTTAATTTTGAAAAATTTAAAAACAAAAATTATAAAATGTAAAAGATAGGAATATTTCCCTGAATTTTCTGTTAATGAAAATTTGGAGGTAAGATGGTAATGATTTATATGCTTAACTCTTAAAAACAATAAATGTAGGGTATATTAAAAAAAAGTACAAAATGTGGCAGAAATATTCTAAAGTACAAGCAATGGAATTCTGATATGTTTTAAAAGAAATACTCAAAAGCACAGATCATCAAATTGTATTCTAAGAAACTCTAAACAAAGTCAAATTTATTTCTTCTAACTGCCAAGAATATAAGAGACACTACTGATGAAATTTCTCTCCTTTTTATAAATGGTGATTTTATACTGTTTTTCTACAAAATAGGATCTAACAGGATAAAGAAAAGGGATTCATTTAAAGTTTTTGAAATTTGATTTTGAAACACATTAAAACAAGAATACCTCAGGCCACACACACACACACGATTAGAACAATACATAAAAATTTAGATTCTTGACTACTAATGGGTTTCAATGGTCATAATTTTCAAAACTTAACTTTACGACTGTTTTCACTAGAACAACAAAATTCTAAACATCTGATGTAATCTGTTTCAATTTATAAATGTCTCTAGAACGCTAGGTTTGAAACAGCATTTTGGGGGAATAAACGTGCTTTTTAAAATATTTAATTACATGCATCCAATTATAGTAAATAATAGCAACTAACAGTATAAGGAAATCTTTTCTTGTTAATGCATGGGGCAGACAATCTTCAGAAGTGACTTGTTTCTACTATTCTTTGCCTGGCTAACATTCCTAACACAGCTCTACGTACCTAGATCAAAGTTGTTGGAATTGAACAGGAATTCTGGTAAGTAAAAAAATTCTGGGATAAGTTCTTTTACGTCTGCCATGTTGTGCTTTGATGCTGAATACCAGGCCTCGCGCACACTGTGAAACATCCGGTCAGCCAGGTCAAAGTGGCCACCCTGTGGGCAGAATGAGAAGGCACCTCTCTATTAGAGAACCATTCCCACCTCACAGCTTCTGTCAAGTTCAAGGGCTTAAAAACCTCAAATATGTTTGGTGACATTTCAATCTCGCATCATCCTATGTTAAATACATGAAATTTAAAATCACAAAAGAAAACCTAGTCTCTTTGGAGTACTCCTTACAAAGGATGCTCAATAGATTGGTTTTATAATCAAAGTGAAATATAAATATAAAGATTTTTAAAAAGTCATTTAAAAATATTAGTTTTTAGACAGGACAAGACTGTAAGGAAATATAAATACTTCCATAATTTGATGATGCCCTTCTAAGAAAGAAGGTCTAATGTAAACCATTTATAGTTGGAAATATTCAAGTTATTATACATATACTTGGCTAATTTTAGAAATTAACATGACAATTCAATCACATGTGGTTGAACTGGGAATTAGAATTAAGTGGAGAATTAGGAAAGGTGATAGGAAAGTTACAGGTTGATGAAACAAGTTGAAAGACAAAAGGGTCTTTTGCGGCCTCATAGATACACTACCTTCCTTCTCCAGTCACACGGGTCCCTGTGTGTTTTAATGAACATGTTATTTACTGTGAGAAAATGCCAAAGCCCATGACAGCTAAGACTTGCCCCAGCCTGGCCTCTTTCCTTTCTCACTTCATCCCTTGTGACTCTCATATTTGCTTACTCCATTCTGAACACAAGGGCCTCCCTGCTATTTCTCCAAACACATCAGGCACATACCTTCTTCTGAGGCTCTGGCTCTATTTCTACTCAGAGCACACCTCCCTCAGGTGTATGTAGGAGTAACTCCTTCTCCTCACTGAGGTTTTTGTTCAGAGGAGGCCTACTCCCATTACTCCATTTTAAGCCCTTTCCCTCCCCACTTTACCTAATGTATATATATTTTCCTGATACCTTTAATCATACTCTAAAACACTTTATAGATTACTCATTCATTATGTTTGGCTGTCTCTCTCAACTGAGGTCTAGAAACTCCATAAGGCATCTTTCTTCACTGACAGTCTTCCAAGTACCTGAAACAGTGCCTAACACATAGTAGGCATTCAGTAAATACTTGATGACTGAATGAAAGAGAATGCAATTATAATCAAGAAGACACCAAATGAGTTAGGATATATCACTCTTTTTAGGTCCAGCAAAATTCTATTTAAATCTGTTTGACTACTTTGCCACTAAAACTTCATAGGCTTCTATAAGGCAAGACGATGCATTTTAAAGGAAAGAAGACTTGAATAGAATGGTCAAATTCCAAATTTAGGTTTTACCTGTAGCCTTAAGAATATCTGTGTGAAAGGCTCCATCCTTACAAGGTATGAGGCTACGATCATTGCAGATGAATAGTGGGTTCCATAGTGGTACGCTGGGGTTTCTCCTGTTCCAGATGTTCAAGCATAATAGAAAACAAAGAGGAAATATGAAAAATAAAATTGATATTAATCAACAGACTTGGAAATGCTAGCAAATGTGTTTGTGAACTGTTACACTAAATGTAGTTAGCTATTGGCATTTGTAGCAGGAAAACTTCACAAAGACACCACTGTTCCCTCACTTAATGTCTTTGGCAATAATCCAAAGTAAGTATAATTCAATGGCTGGTTCTCAAAGCTTATTGTTAAAGAGCTAATCCTTAACAGCAAACCAGCTTCACTAGAGGAGAACACTGATTTATAGCTAATTTTTATCAGGTTCTGGCTTTGCAGTTATGTATTTTTATATATAACCTTTTTGGCAAAAAGGGAGGAAAGTGGAGAGAATCCAGACACATACACTAATAGGCTCAGGGTTTCCCCCCTTTGTTTGGTCTATTTGAAGGGAAAACACAATAAACATTAAACACAATAAATAACAAATGAATCTTTTAATTAAAGAAAGCAGTTAATTTCTTTTTGCTAAATGCAAAAGGATTTCAAAAAGTCCTTCAATAAAATTAAAAGAAAGCCAATAAATCAAAATGTATTTCTTGGACTAAATATGATTAGAGACAGGGGCAGATTATGATGGGAAGTTTCTGCCAAAGGCAAAGCAGACACACTCAGGTTTTGGCTGGTACTCTCAGGTTTTGGTTGGTACTCTGAAGAACTTGCTATAAATGCCTCCTAGGCATGGCCATAACAGCATGCAAAAATCTGATTTTTCTACTCTAATAATTTACATATATATAAGTGTATATATACACCATATATAATGATATGTAAGTAACTTGAGGAAGACTTCAAATCTGTCAGATCATTAAATAAAGGCCTACTTTTGAATCTTAGGTACAAGGTCCAGTGACAAGAAAATGTTACTTACCATTAGGATCCTCCCAGTCTTTATAACGCTTCTTATACTGAGCTAACCGTTCATCTGTTTGTGCTCCCATTGGCTTAGCCAGGTTTCTAAATGTCTTGGGATTAGTAAGATCTACCTCCTAAAACACAAAACAAAACCCAATGCAAGTTACTAGAACTCTGTATTCTGACCAACTTTGATACAGTGGCTGTAGTGGACAATGATGATTTATAAATGCATTTGTTGGATGAACAGGCAGAATGGACTCCAAAACCATGCTGCGTGTGGTGTTTCTCCACACTTTGCAGTCAGGCACATGGCATTTTGTTAACTGACTCAGTTTGAAGACAACTGCTTTGGAAGGCATTCAGGATCCAGACTTTGGGGAGGGGAAAAAAGAAAAAAAAAAAATGTTTCCAGTTCTTGCCAGCAGGAGACTGTGGACACAAGAGCTGCAATTCTTCATTATCCTCTGTCACCCGTATCACCTGACAACTCTCCTCTCAGTGCCCCACTCCCTGGTGCCCAACAGCTTTACTTCTGAGTATTTTCTTTTTAGAAGGATCTAGAAGTGATATTAGCTGAAGCACTCAGTAGCTCCTTCCTTTTAAAAAACATCATCATACCAGATCAAGTGACTTCCAAATGAGGTGGACTTTTTGAGACTACCAGAGATTATTTTAAAAGCTCATCTCTAGCTGATCTAAATCACTTATGTAAAAGGAAACCAATATTTACTCCCTGAGTGCTTTAAAGGTAGAAATTTGAAATATGTGCCTGTGGAATTTTCAATATGTGTCCTTTTTAGAGGACATCATGACAGACTTGTATTTTAAAAACCTTAGGAAGGGGAAACTGATTCACTCTGATCAGTGTAAGTCAAGTTATTCCATTTTTCCTCTTCAAGTCTACATGAAAAGTATCTCAATTATAGTTAGTTCAATAAACACTGAAGTGTACACTAAGTAACAACCATTGTTCTAGGTGTTGGGATTTGAGGAGATATATAGGATGACTATGTCTTCAGGACCTTACAATTGAATAAGGTCAAATAGCCTGACTACAATACACTGTGAAAAAAAGTACCATGATTAAAAAGGGGAAGAAATTGCCATGACACCCAACTGCAAGGCAGTGTGGGAATAGAAGCAGAGGACAGGGAGAGCAAAGGGCTCCCCTTCACAGAGGTGATGTACGAGTGTGTCTGGAGAGGTGCAGTGATGGTGGCGAGGTGTATCTCTAGGTGGAGGAAAGATATAAGATGTATGGTGGAAAATTCCAGGCATGGGAAAAGCTACTGAGGAACATTAAGGTATTTCAGGAGTGCAGTTCTGGGAGAACACTAGGGCTATGTAGAAGCTATCTGGAAAGGCTACTGAGGCTGCTAACTCAGTCTCTGAATCTTTTTAAACAAGAAATGACTTGATTAGATTTATGTTTCTGAATCTGGATGGAGTGAGGGAAGAGAACATCAGAGCAGGAATCCAGTCAGAAGGCTGTTGTGATCGACCTAAAATGAGACATCAACAATATTGATGAAGGAAGATGCTAAAAGGTGTTTGAAAGGTAGACCTCCTCTGCCACAGCGTGCTACTTCCTGAGATGGGGATATGGGGAGTAAGGATTGGAACTATACCTGGAACATCAGGACCAGAATTAAAGGTTTAGTAATGTTCTTCTTAGATAGTTTGATACAGTCCTCACTCCCTCCCCATAAAAATGCATTATTTATGAACTTCCTGCCCCCTTTAAATCTCTATTTTCTTCTATATTTCCTTGGATAACTTAAAGAAAAAAGTTTCATTTTATCCATCTTTACTCTTGACTTCCTCTTCTCCATAATTACATTATTCACCCAAATATGTATAGATATGCATATTAACTATACATGCCCTATAGGGATTCACACATCAAATGTACTCACATACACCCATGAAGGTAGGGTTGACTTCTGTTCTTTCATTACATTAAAATTTTCTGAGGACAGAAGCTTTCTTCTTTTTCCCTAATATGATGATGTATAAAAATTCTGACAATACAAGCAGTTCTTATTCTGATGAATGAAAAGGTCCAATGAGTTTCTTAATTTTAGGAGTAATTAATCTTTTTTTTTTTTTTCCTTTTCTTGTTTGTCTACCAAGGGCCAAGCTTCTCTTTTTTTATCCTGTTACTAGTTCATTTCAGAGCTAATCTGGTCTTGGTAAGACAGAAGGCGAAGGAAGAGAGGAAAGATAACATTTCTATTTATCTTCATACTGACTTTTATCCCTAAGTCGTGTACATGCTTAATTGTTAGAAATGTTCTCCCAAGACTTCTTAGAAAAGTACACAAAAATTTGTTTTTCATGGCAGGAATATTTTGAAGAAGAGTCACTTCACAAATATTTACAGAAACAATTCAAACTACACGATGGTTTTGACATTAACTAATGGAAACCATTAGTTAATGCTTAAGAAAAGTGAATGGGCATGTGAATTAATGCTCAACACCCCCAAGTGGATCAATTATTTAAATCTTTTATATTGTATGTCCAAAATAAAACACTACTCATCCTCTTGAAGTAAATGCCTGTACCTACAGAGAACACTAAACTACAAAGTAAATAAGATATTTGGGCAAGTGCATTATCTTTAAATTTTTTGGGGGGGAATGTATTTCACTTAGGCAAAGTGATTTGAGATTTACCTCTGAGTCGTAATCTGCGAGGATCCAGGGAAAGACAGGATACTGCATGAGATCATTGTATGATCTGCCAGCCAAAGTGTTCAAGTGCATCAAATACTGGAAGTTGCTGATTTCACCTCTCTTGGAAAATATAATAAAGATTCATTTTACAGCAGTCAATTATTTATACTTGGTTCACTTTTTAAAAGTTTATATGCAAATGAGGTACAGATGGTTGGTTTTTAATAGATTTCAGAGTATCAAAACAATTTTTTTCCCCTAAAAAAACAAAAAGACAATTTTCTCTATGGTGTACATCTTCTTCATACAGCCAAAAGTTGTATGACTTAGATCCTTGACCTAAAAAATTACTGAGGAAATTTATAGTCACTAACTTACCTCCCATCTCTGAGTCACAGACTTCTCTCCAACCAATGTGCTAAGCAGCCCAGATCTAAAAAATTACCACAGAATAAAATAAATTGCAGGTAATACAGTTTTAAATCTCAGCAATTATAGAATTTAAAATTTGGGGTCAGCTGGTACAGGAATTTTTCAAAGTACAGGGGAACTACTAATGGGTCATAAAATCATTTTAGAGAGTTATGATAAGAATTTTAAAATATGAATAACATGCAATGAACTGAAGTAAAAGAATATCAGAAGTCATGACATATACTAAGGGAAAGTGTTTTCTGTATTAATGATTCAATTGTATGTACTGGATAGTGATATCACAAAAATAAATAAATAAATAAATAAATAAATAAATAAATAAATACACACACTTTACAGTGTAGAGGTCATGGACAAAATATCTGGAAAAAAATTGATCTAATCCAACTTTTCTACTTTTTATTATAATCCCACATAAACAGATCCAAAGACATTAATGGTATAATTGAAATTATGCAATATTTTATGCATAGTAGGTACACATTATATCTCTTTTTTTAATATTTATTTTTTTAGTTGTTATTTAGACACA
Organism: Marmota marmota marmota; assembly: GCF_001458135.2. Classification (NCBI taxonomy): domain Eukaryota; kingdom Metazoa; phylum Chordata; class Mammalia; order Rodentia; family Sciuridae; genus Marmota; species Marmota marmota. The sequence continues at coordinate 1,445,269 of NW_026000119.1, read as the reverse complement.
ATATCTTTATTTATTTATTTATTTTTATGTGGTGCTGAGGATCGAACCCAGGGTCTTGCACGTGCTAGGCGAGCACTCTGCCGCTGAGCCACAATCCCAGCCCAGTGTATCTCTTAAGAAATATTGAGTAAGTGAATGAAAATATGAATATTTTATGAGAGGAAATTAATTGATGTTCAGGTCATTTAAAATTCATCAGCTTTATAACACTAATAACTAATAACTGGTCAAGGACAGGGGTTGTGGCTCACTGGCATAGAGCTTGCTTTGCACATGTGAGGCACTAGGTTTGATCCTCAGCACCATATAAAAATAAGTAAACAAAATAAAGATACTCTGTCCATTCATAACTACCAAATATTAAAAAAAAACTGGTCAAGGCACTAAAAAGTAAAGTATTTAACTATGTTCTTTATTATCTGAAAGGGAACCAGCAGATTTGTAAGCCTTAGGTCATAGACACATCTAGCTCAATAGGACAGAACACCACTTTCTACTTCTAGATGAATTCTTTTAAGCAGGCAAATTGAAGATGCAGGATAGTCTCTCTGGAAGAAGTTATGATCACTCCTCAGTTTTGTAAGACAGAAAACAACTAAAAAGGAAGAGTGAAGTAAGGAAAACATTTCTGCTTCTGACCTCTGATCTCTTAAAAGTTCTTTAAGAACTACTAACTCAGCATAGAAGGTAGTAAGAATTAAGGAATATCAAGTTTAAGATAATTTTAGCAGGTAAAAGTAGTAGCATTTTGCTTACTTCAAAAGCAGTTTCCTTAAAGCAAACTGAGGCTTTAAAAAAAGTAGGAGAAAAAAAAGCCTCAATTAACTTTTTACTTTCTGTATTTATGTTAACACCATGACAAATGATTTGGGACTGAACATGTTTCTGAGGTTAACAAAAACTTTTATCTAGAGTACCTGTGTTTGCTGAGTAAACAAAAATAAAAGCAACAACTTTAAGAGAAATACATTAATTTAATGTAATTAGATGTATAAGTATTGGAATAAAATTTTATTTACAAATTACAGAATATTTAGTAAAAAAAAAATTGTTTTTTAAAATTTGAGTACTGGGAACCAAACCCAGGGCCTCCTATATGCTAGCCAAACACTGTACCACTGAGCTACATATCCAGTCCTTCTAATAAATTTTTAAGTCATTTTCATGCATACTGTAATAATTATAGTTTTCAACACAAAAGGATTGTATGGCTCCTTTTCCAGTGAATGCAAAGACATACCAGTGACTGAATAACTGCAAATAGAGCTAGATATATGAATTCTTGAAAAGGGTATCTCATTCAGAGAGACTTACTAAGATTAAAAGCAACTTTAATAGCACAAAGGAACCAACGACAGGTCTGAATATATAACAATATAAATTTTAATTAATTATTACTTCTGGTACTGAGGACTGAGCTATGTCCCCAGCCCCCCCCC
>NW_026000119.1:1415079-1443805 GCF_001458135.2 Marmota marmota marmota | reverse complement strand
CCCCCCCCCCCACTTTTTAATATTCTTTTAGTTGTCAATAGGTCTTTATTTTATTTATTTATATTCAGTGCTGAGAAACCCAGGGCCTTACACATACAAGGTGCACACCCTACCACTGAGCCATAACCCCAGCCCCCCAGCTCTTTTTATTTTATTTTAATCTTAGAACAAGGTCTCACTAAATTGCAGAGGCTAGTCTTGAACTTGGGATCTTTCTGCCTCAGCCTCCTATTTAACTAGGAATATAGGAGTGCTCCAACCCCACATATCCTGACAGAAGTTTAAATTTAAATGTCAGAGAGCAAAAGAGAAAGGAAAGTTGGCAATTTGTGACAAATAGGTGAAGCAAAGGAAAAATAAATACTTTATTACAGAAAAACACCTCGTAAATTGATAATAGGAACTCAAAGGAAAAATGGGCAAAAGATTTGTGTGATTTTCAATGATTAGAATGATAAACATATATGGAATTCAAGCTTGTTAATAATTAAACATATATCTAAAAATGAGAATGAATGTTAAACCAGTAAGATTTTAAAAATTAACATACAAATCTGGCAAGTATTATAGGGACAAAGCAAACCTGTCTAATAATGGTAGAAAATAAACTCGTATAATTATTATGAATATCAGAATCAAGAGCCTTAACATTCATAAACTTTATTATACTAAAGGGACTCTATCCTACAAAATAATGAGGAATCACATTTCCAGTATCATAATAAGAAAATCCATAAAGACAAAATATCCAGAAAAACCAGAGTGATGGTACACACTTATAATCCTAGTGACTAAGGTGGCTGGGGCAGAAGAATTCCAAGTTCAAGGCCAGCTTAAATAACTTAGTGAGACCCTCAACAATCTAGTGAGATCCTGACTCAACATAAAAAAAGGAATGAGGATGTAGCTCAGTGGTAAAGTGCTCCTGGGTTCAATATAAAATACCAAACCAAACAAAAAACCCAAGATGTTTTATACATCTGATGAACAGGTTAAATAAAATAAAATTTATGAATAAAATTTATGCTTCTGAAGACTTTTTTAAAGATGGGGGAAATATTTAAATATAGCACTAAATAGAAGCAGAATAAATACTTGTATTCAAAGTACAAATTCAAGTGTATGCCTAACAACATATGTATCCTAAAAGATTAGAAAGGGTACTGATAAAAATGTGTGCAATAATTTGAATAAGTAATTACGTATGTTTTTCTTTCTTTTCCTTTTAGTTTCCAGTATTTAAAACATTTCTACAACCACCATGGGCTATAGAAACACTATTAAATAAGTTAAATTTTACTCTCCAGATACAAGTCATCTTAAATTTATGATTAACTAAAATGTGCAAGAAGCTCACCACCTACCCCTGCTCCACACTAGTGTTCGGCCGCTGCCCAGACACAGATTCTGAACTGTCAGTTAGAGATGGCACTACTGCCAAAAACCTGGAAAATTTAGAAATAGATAAAATTGCAAATGAAGTCTCAGTGACAATCTAATGAAAGCTTAAAAATGGATGATTCATGTACATCTCCATTATTGCAATGACCCTCCCATTTCCCAGTAAAAGGCAGGAAAAGGGAATAGATAATAATTAAAACACAAAATATAAAGGTCCACAGCAGATTTTAGCCTTTTACTTGTGCTGTCATGACACCCAATGGGTTTTAAAATTGATTTTCAGGAACTGAGTCACCTTGATAATATTTAATGAGGGAATTCAACTGAATATTCACATGATGGTAGATAATGATGATAGCTGAACAAATGATAAAAAAGGGACTTCACTAAAGAAATGAAGATACATAAAGACATAACTTTTATGTGATACCATAAGAAACTTTTTCTCAGAGCTGCTCTCATGTCAATATAATTTTTTTAAAGGCAAAAGAGAACTATGGGAAAATTCCTGGAATGGCTGTGGATCATGAATGTCACATATGCACAGACATTTCTCTTTACTGCAGCTTATAATCATGAGGAATAAATAACTTCCTAGTATCAGCTTTAGAAACTGACAAGATAAATAAGCAAAAGTGAATCTCAGTCACTTTCCTTAACTGTTCTCCTATGTGAACAGAATTCTAGATTACTAATCAATAGTTCTAGGCACATTTTTTTTTTTATTTTTTTATTTTTTTATTTTTTAGAGAGGGAGAGGGGGAGAGAGAGAGAGAGAGAGAGAGAGAGAGAGAGAGAGAGAGAGAGAGAATTTCAATATTTATTTTTCAGTTTTTGGCGTACACAACATCTTTGTATGTGGTGCTGAGGATCGAACCCGGGTCGCACGCATGCCAGGCGAGCGCGCTACCGCTTGAGCCACATCCCCAGCCCCTAGGCACATTGTTTGAAGAACACATTTCACATGTGCTCACAGGTAATATTACTATAGTCCTCCCTTATCTGCAATTCTGCTTTCCACAGTTGCAGTTACCACAGGTCAACTGTGGTCCCAAAATATTAAATGGAAGATTCTAGAAATAAACAATTTATAAGCTTACACATCTTTTATTATAATATATTATTATAATTGTTCCAGTTTATTTTAGTTATTGCTATAATTCTCTTATTGTGCTTAATTTGTAAATTAAACTTTATCACAAATATGGATGTATAGCAAAAAACCAAAGAATATGTAAGGCTTTAGTTTCATTTACAGTTTCTGGCCTCTGAGGAATATCCTGGAATGTATCCCTGTGGGTAAGTGGGCACTACTGTACTGTCCAGCAATGATATGCAGTGCTACATGATATTAGTTATCCTGCATGGAAGTTATTTAAACACAAATGCCAGGACCTATTTCACCCTTCAAAAAGTAAGAGAAGTCTCTTATCTCTGTGATCAGTTCATGAAAGTATTATTGCTTGCATATCCATCATTATCTTTATGTACCACAATCACATACTATTTTCTTTAAAAAAGTAAAATTTAAATATAGGATGATAAAGATAAAATATGCTTAGATTAGATCAATAGCTTTATTTGACTATGCTACTTTTAAAGGAGTAAAGGTATCCAATTTCCCTTCCAAGGTCAGAGAAGAGCCTCATGTGAATATAATTTCTAGGGTAACTCAGTCCCTGCACATAATAGCAATGAAAGGTACTGTCTTCATTTTGGCGAACGAAGGAAGCCTTAAGCTAGTATCATCCTTTTATATTTAAAGACATAAGACTTAGAGCTAAAAGTAACTTATGATAATCTCTACTGTAAGGACGGAAAAATGGTATTTCCCAATAGAATTCTATCATTCTAAAAACTAGTTAGAAGGATCAAGTTTTAAGAGGCTGGCAGAAATGAAACAAACATATTCTTCAAAGATGCTGATTCCCTGATCTATATTCTAGATTTTTTTAAAAAAACTAGCTAAACTGGTTGGTGATAGTTTCCCCCCACCTCTTCCCATGATGGCATACAAAGTATTCCTACTAAACCTGACCTTTGGTAGACTTTGTTCCGAATTCCTTTTTGGAAAGCAAGGAGATAATTTCGCCCATCACCAGAGAAAACTTCAACTGCAATAGGCTGAAATGATCAGAGAGAAAAACATTAGGATAAAACATATCATAAATAAGATTATATATAATTTTTTACATTTCTACAGTGTTAAAGAAATTAATTTCTTGACTGAAGAACATTTTGGGAGTCATGAATTCTTTGTAGACTAAACTACACAATAAAAGATTTTTCTTATTCTACACAATTTATTTAGAAAAACTTTGAAAATAGAATGAAAAACAAAGTAATTATAAAATTATAAATTTCTAAAATTATAGTGGAAGAAATAATGATTTTTATGTTAAAAGACTGTTGGAAGCTGCTAATAAATTGTGGGCTTGTCTAAGCCATGTCTAAGTGGAGGCTGCCCCTCGGAGAACTCTTGCTGTAATCTCACCAATCTGAGACAGCTTCGTTGCCTTGGCAAATCTCCTCCTCAAAGAGAATTGTGTGATATCACAGAATTTATTGGCTTAGACAGTCCTATGTTCAAAGGCAACTCCCTGGAAGTAGAGAGAGATACCAGTGCCCCAACTAGCCTTGTGGGGCCAGCTGCCTGGAGGAGGAAGAATTACTGGGCAAGTGATAAGTCCCCAACCAGGCCAACTTCCACACAGCCTTTCCTTCTTGTTTACCTTGAAGAACTCCTCCTCACAATAAATTACTCTGGAGTGTTTCAAACAGGCTTCCCTTTGTTAGAATCAGACCCATCAGGTCTTTCCACCTGTCAAGCCCCTGCTTTAAAAAATATTTTCTTCGTCTTCTACTTTATTTCTTGATATAACTTTTTCGGACTTTCATTTCCAGCTAACCCACAACTCCAAGCATTATTATTCCCTCCCCAAGCAGGCCTCAGGTGACAAAAGACAATTAAAATGTTGATTTAGAAAACTTCAGGGAAAGATGAACCAGAAAGATAACAAATTTTAGGTTGCACTTAAAAAGGGAGAGGTACATTATACGGAGTTATGCACTCATGTGACCTGAGCTTGTCTAAAGAATAATGTGGACTCTATAGAGAATTTTAACAGCACATATCAGTTTAAAAATATCTTCCAAACAAAGGCACCTAACAAAATGTTTAGTACCACTAAATCATCTCACCTGTAGGAGATACCTCCTTTTATGAACTTCCTTGATATCCTCATATGCAAAAATGCTGCATGTTCTCTTGAGTTGACTGGGCCCTTGCCTGGCTCCTCTAGGGATAATTGGTTCATGCATACTATAAGCAGCAGAGAGAAAGGAAATAAATAAATAAATAAAACTAGGAAGAAATAAATTCACTGCTCAAAAAGGGTGTACTATTTTTAATAAATGAATAAGAAGGGGAACAATATCAGAATTTTCAGTTAAAGGTATGTTTTAAAAGAATAATTTGTTAGCTATCTGGCACACACACAAAAAAGCCCCTTTGATGAATATAATTTTTAAAATTCTCTTAATATTATCAGGATCAACTTTTCACAAACTTTTGGCACTCCAAAAAGTTTAAATTTCTTTCAAAATCAGAACAAAACCTAGGTAAAGAAGATGTTTTAATATATATATTTTTACATCAATACTCACAAAACATGATTTTTAATATTTCCATATGATGCTGGGCCCTGAAAGTCAGAATGCAGCTCTTGACTGTTTAAGAAAGTAATTATTTTAAGTATGAACTACAGAGACCATGTCTGTATATCACAGTATTAAGTATTCAACATGTTAAAGGAAAGGGAAAAGCTTATGGTTTGTCCAAGGCTTTAGCTTCTTTTCTTCCTCTGGCTCAGTGTTCTGAGTTTTCTGTTTACCCACTATCATCTATCCTGGCACTAGCACCAGAAAATCTGGACAATGAATGCTTGAGCTTCTGGCATGCTGCTTCTATGATACTCTGGAATACTTTCATTTATAATAGCATCTGGAGCCACCTGCATTTTTCTGCACAACTTTGTATGTACTGACACTTAGAAAACTAAACAATCTACAAATTCAGAATAAATTTATAAGTACATAGATTGGAAGATAGGTAACTTGGTGTACAATGCTATTAAGGCACAGAAATAAAATTTAGTTTTCATTTTCATGAGGTAAAATTTTTTAATTACCTTGACAAAACAGAATTACCCCTGAGAATATGTAATCTCTCTCACAGTCTCTCTCTCTCTCTCTCTCTCTCACACACACACACACACACAAATTGAGAGGTAATATTCTATAGAACACAGTTTTTGTATTAAAAGGAAAATATACAAATATATTTTCTGTCTTACAAAGATAGTTGCATTTTGTGTCTCTTCATTCATTTACTTACTTTGGAGGTAAAGTTTCAATATCTCTTATTTCCCTCGTTGCTGTCATGGTAAATCCATCAATCACATAAAAGTGTTCTTTACCAAAAAGTAGCAGCCCCTCACTGGTATCTAGGCCCTGGACTCGAGCACAACGGTACATATGCTGGATCTATGAAGCAAGCCACAAATATTCTTTAATGTAGCTTTTAAAGAAAGTCCAGATAACTTATTTCTTCTTCTTTTTGCTTATTCTGTTATAGTAGTGTGTGAGTTAAGCACAGTAAATCTCAGTTTAAGCATTAAGAAGAATCCACCTAAGATTACAGTCTTTTTGCAAGTGACTTCAGTAAAAGCAAACAACCATTCATTCACATCATCCACCATGCATGTATTCCACCTGTGCCCTCTATTGTTTCTAGTATTCAGTGAGAGACTGAATATGAACATGTGTACTGGCATATTATGTATTAGGTTCTACAAGTGAGGAACAAGTTAGGTGAGGTCTCTGCCATCCTGGAGCAGATACAAGAAGCTTGGCATTCATGGTAAGGAGATCAGGACAAGATGTGCCCTTTGTGAGAAAAGATGATACGGAGTATGAATGGTCTGCAGGGCCTAGGAACTCTGGGTAAATTCCCAGTCTTTTCATTTCACATTTGTAGATTTGGTCAAGTTCTCTAATTTCTCTGAATATCTGTGTTTTCATTTATAAATTTCTAATCCACATCATTGGCTTGTTTTGAAACTTATGTGAGATCATGTACATAGCCATGTTAGGAATTTCTGGCTGTCCTCTCTTCCACATAGTTCACTTTCCTCTTTTTCCATAACACTCCCTGGGACTGCAACTGGAATTTGTCCTAATTTACTCCCCACCTGGATCCTGCCTCCCTGGCAGACTGTTGTGCCATTGTAAAAAGTCAAACTTGGCAGAAGTTCTATTTTCCTCCTAGGAGGAGGAATTAGTAAATCTCTCAATGTAAGCATTGTTTTCTTTTCAAAGGGCAATATCTAATTTTTAGTAAAAATTCTTTCTTGTTTAAACTCAGTTCAACAAGAATCAAAGGAAAAAAAATCAGCAACTAAATCAGAGTCAAACAAATGTCAAATAAATGTCAGTTTGAATACACTTGCTATACTATTCAAACTTAAAGCAATCAGAGCGAAAGTTGTATTCATGAGATTAAATAATTTTTTAATGAACAGAGAATAAAAAGTTGACTGCCAGAGGTTGCAGGGACAAGAATGGAAGAGCAAAGATGCTGATCAGAGGGTAAATAATTATATCTAAACTGGAGGGTTAGCTCTAGTGATCTGCTACTGCACTACTCAGTGGCCAAGGTGAATAACAGTGCATTAGATATTCCAAAATTGCTAAAGTAGATTTAACATTTTCACCATGCACAAAAATTATAAATTGGTGAGGGGATGGATATGTTAGTTAGCTTGATTGAATCTTTTTATAATATTTTTAGACCCCTCCTAAATATCATATTGTATTCCATAAATGTATAAAATTAGTCAATTAAAATATAATTAAAAAAGTAAACAAAAGTTCTAAAAAGGAAAGCATTGCAATAAATTTTCTAAAACATCTAAATGGAAGTCAGTGTTCATTGCCACATTTGAATCATTTTAATCATAAAAGGGTAGACTGTAAGAGAGAAAATCTTGATGTACTCTTATTTTGGGGGTGGTGGTGGTACTGGGACTGAATCCAGGGCCTCACACATGTTAGATCTGTGCTCTACCACTGAGCCATACCCTCAGCCCCCTGATGTACTATTAAAATAACTCTATTTGCAGTATAATATCTACATATGTACACACACAGAAAAAATGTTTATTTCATAAGTGTACACTTTGATACAAAGTTTTAAATGCTAAAAATACAGTGTAGTGAGCCAGTAACATTCAGATTAAGGCACAGGAATCCCCTCCCCCTTCCAGGACCCCCAAGCAGCCTCTCTTGTGCTTCATTCCTACCTAAAATGCTTTTACAGTTACATGATTGGTTCTCTGTATATTTTAACTGAGGATTAATCAGGGCATATTGTGAACAGAAATGTTTTAATTATACTCCAACTTCTGATTACTACTTCTTAGTGGGTTTGATCTCAATAGTTATACACCAAGATCTAACATAATAAGCAAAAAGGACATTCTTTTAAGGTAATACTCACTAAAAAGTCAGTTCCTTCCTCCCTTCTTTCCCTTTGTTTATCCAAAAAATTATTCTTTTATTTGAAGGTTTATTGTGTATCTTTCATGTGACTGGAACTAAATAAGGAGGTGGGTTAGGAAAAATAATGCTTGCCTATAAGGGCTCACCATTCCGGAGAAAAGAGAGACAGGAATAAATAATTATGAAAAGAGAATACAGAATGACAAGCTTGTGCTGGCAAAGCAGATAGAAAGGCTTCTTGCATATGAGACTTACACACATTCAAATAATGAACAGATGACAGTCAGGAGAATAGAGGTTACACATGTGAGAGAGGGTCATTTTGGGAGGAAAAAATACGAGTACAGAGTTTAAAAATATGGTGGGGGGCTGGGAATGTGGCTCAAGCAGTAGTGCGCTTGCCTGGCATGCGTGAGGCCCGGGTTCGATCCTCAGCACCACATACAAACAAAGATGCTGTGTCCGCAGAAAGAACTAAAAAATAAATATTAAAACTCTCTCTCTCTCAAAAAATATTTAAAAAAAATAAAAATATGGTGGGAATAATGAACTACAAGGTATACAATGCTTTAGGGGCTCAGTAAAATTAGCCTCAAAAAGTGGACAGGATGGAGGAGGTTGAGAGAAACAGAATGTATCATAGTCTTCTGTGAGTAAAAGAGAACATGGCTTAAGTATAAGACTGGAGATAATAGTGGATTGGCTGAAGCTCTTTTGTAGGTGGTAATTAGATGTATAGAAATGCAGAAGAAAAAAATGAAGACAGATTACTGAGTGGATTATTTACCTAGACAAGAAACAAACCATTATGGCAAGAGCTGTAGTCTAATAAAGGTTATAGAGGAAGAGACTGAATTAGGCATCAAGGGTTAATACAATATTTGATGAAACTTTATATTGTTAAAATAGTGTATATATACAGGTCAGGAAACCCCTCATAACATGAAAGAGGTGGCACACAGAACCCCAAATTTTCTTTGTACTGTATTTCACTCCAGAGGCTAAAATATTTATTTTCTACAACCACTCTACCAACTTGTCTTATAATGTTACTTAAATACAATCCTTACTTTTTAGAAGCACAGTACCTTTTCTCCTTCCTCTAATAGGCGCAGTAAGGTGGCATTGTCTGTTTTTTCCTCCCCCTCCATAGAGCTGCTCTCAGCAATCTGGTCTTGTAGTTGCTCCTGGTTCTCCTCATCTCCTCCATCAGGTGCAGAACGAGAGCGTTTTAGAGGAGGCTTGACCAGACCTACAGTATAATAACCAAGAGGACCATGTGATATTGTAGGGACCATGTAGGGGAGAAGTAGTCTCATGTAGTCTGCTATGGTTTGACTATGGGCCTTCAAGGTTTGGTTCTCAGTTTGGTGCTACTGGGAGATGGTAGATCCTTTGGGTGGGCCTTGTGGAAGGAAGTTAGGTCATTTGAGAGAACTTTGGAAGGTACAGAGAGGCAGCCCAGCTCAGTGGTTAGCAGCAAAGGCTTGGGAGGTATGACTTTGGAAAATTATTTGCCCCTTTTGAACCTCAGTTTTCTTATTTATAAAAGTGGTATAGGAATAGTATCTACATCAGAGGATTGTTGGAGGACTAATGAGGTAATTCATGTAAAGTGCTTAGTATTATGATTATTGCACAGTAAATTCTCAGTAAGATAAACAGAGTTTAGCATAATTAATAAAACTGTGTTGCTTATAGACCAGTGCCACTAAGGGGATGTCATGAATAAATAATAAATGGTCAATTTCTGGCATAAAAATAAAGATAGCAACTTATAAACATATTATAAGAGATCCCACTTATTTGGAGGCTCATGAACACTGGTCAGGACTCATTTCACAAATGGTATATTTTTTCATACATGAATAAATTTAGTCAAAACGAATCAAAGAGAATAGAAACAGAATTTTTTATAATTCAGGAACAGATAATTTATTTTCAAATTAAGGAAATACTTTAATGCCAAAGATTGATAACTATATTAAAAAATCATAAAAGGAGGATGATGGTAACCAGTGAGATTCCAAAGTACGGGAAGGTCTCAAATGTACCCTAAATCACACATTTAATTAATATGTAATTAATTAACATTAGTTAAAATATTCCTCGATTACACCATCAAAAATAATATTACAGCTGTCAGTAATGATTGCTCTAATCATTTTGGAAAAGTATAAATCAGCCTGTTAGGAGTCTTATCTTTTGAACATTAGTTATCAGAGGTTTGCTTTGCCTTGACAAGAACCTTATTTTCATATACAAAAGAGTACAGTCACTATTCAGGAAAGAGAAAATCCTGGAGAACATCTGCAAAGGTGAAATTATTTTTAGGTTAATGAGTCAAAACTTTCAACTCTATGTGTAGTATAACATCTTGTAATATTACACCAATATTTGTGATGTTAGTTCAATTACAGAAGGAAAATCAGGCCAGAGAAGTTAAGTGCCAATGACCCAAACAGGAGTCTAACTGAATTATAATTTGGCTTATATTCAGGAACTAACGCTTTGAACCTAATTCTATAACTTTGCTGGTGTCATGTCAGCAAAATTAGAAGGCTTTAACTTCTGTTCACTTACTAAAAGTTTCACAGATTCTACGACGATATTAGATCAGTTATGAAATATTCAGTAAGTCAGAATCATCATAGGAGAACAGATAAGTTATAATACTGGGGAAAGTAAAACACCATTTAAGATGGCAGTTTTTGTGGAAACAGTTGTATATGATTAATTTTTTTAAAATAATAGGACCTGAAACTCATTTTTAATTTACTAACGATTTTAAAACTTATTTTTAATCTGCCTGCTTTTAATTTAAAACCTTTCAATTAAAACTTCTAAATTTATATTCCAGAGTTTTATTTTTTGAAAATGAGAAGACTTTTGAGTTTATGGTCAATCAGTGATCTAAAAAAATTAAAACAATGGATTGATCTACTTATTTAATATTGATTAAATCCCCATTTTGTGTCAGACGTCTGCCAAAAGCTATCAGGGAATCTCTGGCTCTGAGAAAGAGTCACTAATTACAGGAACACGTACAGCAATGAAAACTCACTGATCCTGCTTAAGAGATTTATAAGCAAAGTGCTGTCAGTGAACAGAGAAATTACAAAAGGTTTCTGAGGACAATTTGATATTTCATCTGTCTTCAAGACTGGATAAGATTTGTTCAGGTACAGATCACGGAAAAACTTTAGGAAGGAGGAAGACAGCATTTGGGTTAAAGGTATATATATAAAGTTATAAAATGAAAAAAATCCATGCCATTTTAGTCAAATTCATCATCTACCAAGTTCCTGAAGTCTATGTTTGAGATTCTCTCTCTCAGTTCATAGGAAGAAAAACGATTATTTCATATTGTTGGCTAAGGTATACTAGTGAAACAGTACATTTTTTCCTCCTCAGTATTGTGAATTACACCAAGGGGAGCTTGACCACTGAGCTATATGCTCAGCCCTTTAATTTTTTATTTTGAGAGAGGGTCTCGCTAAGTTGCCCAGGCTGGTCTCAAAATTGCAATCTTCCTCCCTCAGATTCCTGAGTAGCTGGGGTTATAGGCATGTGCCATCATACTGGGCTAGTGGTTATTATTTTATATATTTATTTAGTTATCAGGGCTTTTGCTTAAAATATCAGGTGCCACACAAGTCAGTGAACATATTGTACAAACCTGGAAATTATCTGTTTCTGTTTGTCAGCTTTTAAGAAGGATGGGTTGGTAAAATATGTGCAAATACTTCTCACATTGGCCCTTAAAATTGCTCATGTTTTCATGTAGATATATAAGCAATGCACCAAATGTGTTTTAATCAGAATCAAAGAGGAAAGCTGACCTTTGACTTTAGCAATCGTGTCTTCACCATGCTCTGGCTCTTGCTGAGTGGCTTCACCTTCGGTACTCTCTACTATGGCATCCTGGACAATGGCTGGATTGCCAGAGGCCAGTCGCATGTAGTATTCTTTACTGTCATAACTTATGGCTCTTCTGTATCGGGCAGGTTTCTAAGAAATAACAAAAGAATATGACTCAGAAAATTATCTCCAAGAATTAAAACACAAACTTCTTGAGAAAAGGCATGCTGTCAAGATGTCTTTGTGTTCCCTTTCATAGGGGCTTTTAGCTGATGATTCACAATAAATTCACAAGACTTCTGGGTTATGTTTCTCTGTTTTAAAATTTCATTAATTTTTTAAATAATATACATAAATAACAATATTAACAGTTTTGTTCTTTGACAAACAGTAACAGAATTTCCAGATCTGTACAGTATGCCCTGATGGATCTGAAAACCTCCATTACTGAAGGGCATCCTGCTGCAGGGGTGCCATATGGGTTGTGAGGAGCCTGGAACTTTGCTCTTTACTTCCACCACAAGTAAAGTAAGAAATTAGGTGGGTAGGGCCACCTTCCAGTTGGAAGTGTTTGCCTCAGATACTTGAAGGGAGAGAATCAGAACTGCTTATCATTCCCCATAGTGCAAGGTTTCTCTGGAACCCTGGAAATGGACACCCCCTTCTGAGGTCTGACTCAACAGAGGCAAGTAGTTTCACTGCAGATGGCGTTTTTTAGTTAACCTCTACTATGAGCTTCTACTTCCCAATTTAGTTCTAACTAAATCTGAATGTTTGCTAAAACATTCTTGTTGGTTGTGTAAAAGAATATGATCTATAAATATACAGATAAGGAGTATAGTGGAACATACAGAAGTGCATTTTGGTTAAGATATTAATTACTTAAGAAACATAAGATTTCATTCATGTTTTGGAATACGCATGCCATAAGAATTTTATTATTTTTTTTTAAAAATAATTTATCTTTATTCTAAAGCCAGGTTCTTTAAATCATGAATAATAAGAGAGTAAGGTCTAAAATATCCTACAACATTTAAAATCACAGAGAAGAAAATTATATGTATGTAGATTCTTAAAACTTGAATTAAACTCAGATTTTTAAATAATGAATGGAATTTGAAACATATTTTTCAACCTTCCTCTTCTAAGTATTATTTTTCTTCTCCTTTGCTATGAATATCTAATTAAAAATATTCTACTATCTCATATTCTTCAAACTTGAGTAGTCAATATGTATTTATTTTGAGCAACTGCCTCCCTTCCTTTTAAAAGGATTTCCAACTATAATGCAAAAGATGTCCAGTTGGGTTATATATTTATACTGAAATACTGAACCAATTTAGGATAAAAATATACCTAACTGAAACCACATTACTCTTCTTTTAGCTTCAGGTAAAGTCTCACAGAATTAAGAGAGCTGCAAACAAACTGAGGGATGATATGCAGCTAATGAAAACTGAAACATATTACATGACCTAGCAAAGTATTAAAATGATGTAAAATAATATTACACCATGGTAGGATCAAACTGATGTGCAAATTAATAAGATCAGTGCAATATTTTTTTAAATGAAAAAAATGGCAGTACACTTTGTACCATAACAATTCTTTTATATGAGGTATGATAATCATCTTCAACTCAAAACTGTTGATATTTAACAAGATGATGGCATAGTTAGCGATGGGCAAGACAATGAATTAATAGACGTGGGACAACATCTGCTTTTTTACTGATTTCATACACACATATAAACTGGACCTATAAGGATTTTTTTCAAAAATAATTTGAGGTACACTTTTCTTTTTTTTACTGAATTATGTATTGAACCTTTCCAGAAAATAAAAAAGACAAATTTTTATATACCAACTAAAATAAATTAAAATCGTAATTTAGACAGCAATCATACATAGTTTCCATTAGTTCCTTGAAACAGTGAAACAATAATTGTAAAAGGGATATTCCTACATTCTCAAAATATCTAGAAGAATTAAATAATTGAAATAAAAAAGCTGAAGATGCCAGGCTGCCCGATACTAACATGCCTCGTGATATGTTAGTTATGCGTGAAGCCAGACATACTTTACAGTGAAAACAGTGACTATTCAGCCTGTTAGTGAGCAGCAGGCAAACCCCAGAAAGAGCTAATTAGAACAAAGCCTAGAAAGAGTAACAGGGTTTATCAGCAGGAATGACACCAACTTTTCAACTCTTAGGAACTTAGAACAAATTGAAAGTCAATCTGTTAAGTTAGTCCAGTCTACCATGCACGAAACAAAACAAAACAGAAAAACAAAAAAACTGCGAGTAGTTTGCACTCTTTTGTGGTAATTTGTGTTTTACCTTTTGAGGAATGATATCATCAGGTGTCTCAGGTTGTTTACTTGGGATCTCAGACTGAAAACAGGGTATTAAGTACAGACACATCAGAAAAAAAATACATAAAGAAGAACACAAAAATAAAATTTTCTTTAGGACTGCACAAAGTATGGAAGATGTACTCATTCACTCAAAGGAAATGAACATGGTATCTCAGCAGCTCAATCTAATCAGTATCTTGTGGTTATTTTCTCTTTGATCAGAAGTAGTTTTAACTAAATCTTAAAAACTTCAAAAGTCTGAGTACTAGTGAACGGAACAAACTCTTAAATGGCACAGGATACTATTGTCATGGATGGTTTACAGGCAACTCTGTAGTTTTCAAAAGGGAAAACCCCCACAATCTGACTAATTTATCCTCTGGCTAGCGAGGGTCTTCAATCTTCCTTTCCTTACAAACATCCCCAGGTCTGTGATGGAACCGAGCAACTGTGTGGTTTAAGCTACCATCTACTATACACTCTCACACAAAGAGCACTAAGTGCTTGTTAGTAAAATATACACCTGCCCCTGAAGCCCAAGAAGTTATACTCCCTTGACTATTTCTATAGATACCACCTAGGAAAGGCTGAAAGCACAAGGTAGACAGAATCATCAGTCCCCAAACCAAGAGCTAGGTAGTCACTTGATTATCAGGAAGGCAGTTTCTGCAGAGATGTTGTCTTATGCTTATGCACATAAACACACAGGTAGCTACAGAGACAATACACAGCCAAGAATGACTTCAAGTGTTCTTTCTTTCATGGTATAAATCTGCAGATGACTGCTCTACCATTCTGTACAGTACACATGAAAAGCAAATGTTTTCACAGATCCTTGCTTTCTTAGGCAAAACAAGCACTGGCATACTTTTAAAAACTTCACATGGTTTTAATGAATCTCTTCAAAAGCAAACACTATACCTATATTGAAGGATAATCTTTAAAATACATGTCAGTGTTCTCTATTTTGGGAAGGGCTTTGGTGCCATAAATGTAGTATACATATTTACTAAAACTTACTGAAGGACCACAATACAATAAAGGTATTTTAAAGGCAAAAACACATCAGGAAATATACCATTAAAAAACAAAGAAAGAAAATTACTGAATAGTACATTAAAGATTTGTGTATTTCATTGCATATAAAATTATCTCAAAAAAGAATTATAAAAATATTGAACTCTAATTAATAATATGCACAGAGAAATGTTTTTGACATTCAACTCACATTGAAATTCATGAAAATAAGATAAATTGCTGAATAGGTAATGAGATAAACCAATAGAACAAAATGGACCAGTTACTATAGTTACTATTCTCAAATCCAACTTTGGGATTTACTGTATTTTTGACTGTATAGCCCCAACAGAAATCTAGAAAAGGGGTTTCTTAACTTTTCTAGGTCAGTTTCTTATCTGTTAAGTTAGGGTAATATGAAGTGAATTTCAGTGGGCCTCTATGAGATTTAAATGAAACTGCATAAGCAGCTCACTGTGCTCTGTGAACACAGTCACGTATTACTTAATGACAGGAACATGTCTGAGGAAAGTGCCACTAGGCAATTTCATCCTTGTGAGAGCATCATACACTGAGATGGCTGCAATGACAGTAGGCAATATACTCTAGGAGACCACTATTGTATATTTGGTCCATTTTTGACTGAAACATTGTTATGTGGCACAAGACCACATTAGTTCTATTTATTTAATTCTATGCCTTAAGTTAGTGGGTTAACAGACGCTTCCACTTTTTGATATTTTCTGTTTTCAACATTGCTGGATTGCATATTCCATAAGATAAATGTGGTATTTAACGGCCTTTCAAATTTGCAAGATGTTGAACTACCAAAACCCAAACCCCAATTATTCATTTAGAAAATTCATTCCCACAGATTAACTTGCCTTATATGTGAACTATGTATGTTGCATGAATTCTACATTCTTAGAACTGTGTCCCCTTTCCCTCCACACTCCTAGTGTAATTAAATGTATCTCCAACATTTCTCAACTGCTTCTACATGTCCAATATGTAACCCATCTGTCAAAAAACAAGTTCCACATGGTGTATGCATACTTGTTCTGATTTTACAAGGCTGGGAACTCCTTGGCTTAGGTAAAATGCTGATGTTAATAAGTGAACCCCAAACCCTGAATAAGTTACTTTGTTTTAATCTGATACGAAAGTTTATACTTTTATAAACAAAGAAGAAAAAGATACAGATAAGGCAAAAATACTAAGGTTACTGGAAAATTAACTATTAACTGTAGTAACTATGCTCAGAAATAGAGTTCAAAAAACTTATTCCTCTTGTCTAACTGAAACTCTGTCCTATTTGACCAACATTTCCTTATCCCCCACCTCCCCAGCCTCCAGTAACCACTATTCTACTCTTGGCTTGAGTTTAATTATTTTAGATTCCACATTAAGTGAGATCATATGGAATTTGTCCTGTGTCTGGCATATTTCATTTAGTATGTCTTCCAGGTCCATCCTGTTTGTGGTAATGGTAGGATGTCCCTCTATTTAAAGGCTGAGTAGTATTCCACCACATATCACTTTTCTTTATCCATCTGTTACTGATAGATACATTGATTCTAAATAGCATCTAGACAGGCTGAACCAATAAGTATGAGATAAATGGAGGTAGGGGTTTGGCATGGGGGAACAAGAGGTGATGGGTATGTATTCTGTGACTGATATAATTCTAAACACTTTGGTAATTTTAACTAACTTAATCCTCTAATAGTCCTAAGAGGTGAATATTATTTTTCCTTTTCAGGAATAAGGAAACAGAAATCTAGAGATTCCATGCCCCATCCCCAGATGGTAAGTTGGTAGTACCAGGGTTTATATCCAGGCAGTCTGGCTCTGGAGTTGGTGATCTACTGTATTACAATGTTTACTATATTTCCCTGTTTGTTACACTGCTGTATCTCCCAACCCCCACCCCAATCAATTTAATATAACCTATTGGATTTTCTAAATTAGCAATTGCAGGTAATGGACCTAATACGGGAAAATGCTTACAAATAAAGAGAAAGACTCAAAAAAGGTATTGTGAATTTTAATTCTGTATACTTACCGCCACATTTGTCTCTTGTTCTGTATCTGGCACATAGGGGTAATGGTTATAAAACATATCATTTCGCACCATTTTTTTCCTCATTCTGCAGGGTCCTTCTGTCATCTCCAACATCCATTTGTCTAGATGGGAACCAATGGGGGGACCCCATAACCCTCGCTCCCGCAACAGCTCACACTCAATCTGGCACCACTCCTCTGTCACATACTTCAGAGCATTCTGCTGACGCTATGGGGGAAAGAATTCAGGTTGGTTTTCAAGCAAAAGCATAACTAACAATGGAAAGCCTACAGACAACAAAATTAATTATTTGGGACCAAATGCAGTCCATGACATTTCAATCAGTATCATAAAAGTACATTTATTTATAGGTAAAAAACTAATGATTCTCTGAGAATGTGGGGTTGTGGTGATCCAAGGTGATTATTTTAGCATAAAGTAAATTGCAGACAGGTACAGGTTAATATATGCAATATTACTAGAATAGAAAGTGGAAGGAACTTATTTCTCTGGCACAGGAAAGATGGTAATATTACTTATGAAAATACACTGAAATAGTAAAAATTGTACCAAGTACATATATGGTATGATAAGGATAAATCCTGTACTCCAAAAATATAAAATAACTCCTCTGACATATATGGGAGAAATCTAGGAAAACCAGATCAAGAAACAGAGCCAACAGAAACTTGGTAAACACTTCAAAAATTTTAGATAAAGAATATAAATATGAAAGCACGAAAGGAAGCTTGATTTTCATATAAAAATAAAAGGAAATTCATTTTCTATTAGTCAATGACCTAGACACACCATTTTTAATGACTTGGTCTAAATTCTTGCTATCTGCCAAACAAAATGTTTTAACATTAGGTGATTATAATTAATTTACTTAATGATTCACAGAATAGAAGTATACAATTTAAACTTGAAGATCTTTTTATATAAAACTAGTAAAAATTTACTGAGTGAACAATCATGAAATTACATAACAGTACTTGTATGTTCCTTGTGGGGATCATAATACTAGGGACCCAGTATTATGTCCATAAAACATTATCAGTTAATAATTTATAATTTTTTTTTAATTTTTTTTTTAGTTGTAGATGGACACAATACCTTTATTTTATCTATTTATTTTTTATGTGGTGCTGAGGATCGAACCCATTGCTTCACACATGTTGGCAAGTGCTCTACCACTGAGCCACAACCTTAGCCCCAATCATTTATAAATTTTTGATTGATTTAGAACAGATGCTTTGTAAACAGAATATTTAGAATAAGCTGTTGAGTAATTATGAATACAATAAGATGAGTTTGCTGAATTTAGTTTTTACTTGTAGTAAAAAAAGAACTTCATTTTGCTCATAATTTTTTACAATTTTAAGAAACATTTCAGAGAGTTTTATGCCTATTTTCACAATCTCTTTGTTAAAAGTCAGAAAGAGAAGGATGATTTTTATAATTTTATTAGGAACAAAGGTGTGTATTATGTCAGCAGTGAATTTTATCAAAATTTAGTTGTTTGTTGCTTTGTTCAATGCAGTTTACTTATAGGAAATTCAAATTTTTCTATATTATAATCAAGGGCCCAAACAGCTGATGGTCAGAATAATTAATTTCATCATCACCAACATAATCATAAAACAGGTAGGAAAATATCAGGAGAAATAGAGTCCTTGCACACCCAAGAATTGCAAAACACACTACTGCTTTGATTATGAATTCTTACCTCTTGATATTCCTTATACTGTGTATCTACTAAGTCACGAACAACAGCGATATGAGTAAACATCCACTGAGAAATCTCCTAACAATGAATGGAAAAAGAGTCTGAATATTTCACAGAATTCCTTGGAAAAAACAATTTAACTAGCATTGAAAACAATGCTGAACAATCAGTTAAAATGCTGTCAAAAGTGCCTACTACAGAAGACAAAAGAAAATACTGAAAGATGAATTATGACCAATCTAATAGAGGCTTATGTGGTAGACACAGATCTGCTGTCCTCCACCCTGGGCTTGCTGCCCAGCTCTGGAGCACTGTCAGCACCTTCAGGGATGGCCTCAGATGTAGAGAGCACCCCACAGTCAAAGGCTGGCTAAGCTGGGTGTGAGAAGACTGCCATTCCAGCTCAATGCAGGTCAACTCTGACAGGCCATTTTAGCCCTGAAACTTCACTTAGTCAGCAGAGGCTGTCACTAATTCTGCACTGCAGCCTGGCATTTTCCTCTGTCCAATTCTGCTCCCTTCCCCTCCCTTCCACAGGCATCATGCCCAAGGGCATCCGAAAGTGAACAACCTGCACAGTGAGTGCCACTGCAGTTTGCTTCTTATAAAACCCAACCAGTCACAGGAGATGGCTGATACACCATTTCTCCCAGACCCTTTCCACAGATGCCACTGAAATTCTGGTATGGTGAGGAAGTACAGTAAAGAAGAAGTTAATGGTGGAGGTAGATAAATTTGTTTGTTTTTAATCAGTTGCAAGTATTTATAATAAGATTATAAAAAGTAAAAGGTCTTATGTCTACTATTCCTTATATTTATATAATCACCAGTAATAATATTATTAAATGTTGGAAAATTTGGGAAAATACGTATAGTCTTTTTATAGCATCAGAATCTCATATTAGGTTCAGTTATGAAATAAATATAAATATACAGTGCTCATAATATAACTTTATCATAATAAAATGGGAGAAGTTCCTGTAACCTAGCTTACTTCTACATCTCTTCTAGAGCAAAACAGAAACATTCCATTTCAAATTATCTGCTCATGTATGTTAACAGTATATGGTACTAAGATATTATGATAGCATCAATAAAACTAAACAAAGTACCTGGGTAGAAAGACTGTGTTTATTAAGACCACTTTCCTTTCGATTCCTTCTTGATCCTGTTAACTTGGAAAGACCAAAGCCACTGCTGACACGGGACAATTTGGATTGTGTGGTGGGTACTAACGCTTCTCCTCGACTTATGCATTTCTTCTCATGGGCTATGAAATTAAAATTAGATTATTTTACAATTTTTCCATGTAATAATCAGTCTTATTTTTATGATGGTTATGAACCACAACCCTGTACAGTAGCCCCTTCATTATCCTTGGTTTTGCTTTCTGTAGTTTGAGTTACCTGCAGGCAACTGCAGTTTGAAAATACTATTTGTAATGCAATGAGAAATCAAGTTATTTTGGGAGATCACGTAACTTTTATTCCAGTATATTGTTGTAATTATGATATTTTCTTATTAGCTATTATTGCTAATATCTTACTTTGCCTAATACATAAATTAAACTTTATCACAGGTATGTGCATACAGGAAAAAGCATATCATACATAAGGTCTGGGATTATCTGTGGTTTCAAGCATCCACTGGGGGGTCTTGAAACATAACCCAGTAGATAAGGGACACTGCTATAGGTGTCAAAAGCAGCATGTATTACACATACAGGCATTTTTTTTTTTTGGTATCACAAAAATTATTTCCTGGTTATCTTGTTGAATGATGGCTGCTTGAGGATTATTGTACTAGCTGAACTTATATTTAGTTGACATTTCACAGATCTATAATAATATGCAAATTTAGTTTAACAATTCATAATCCTTACCTAAAACTTTTGGGTATATTTTGGAACTTAGAATGTTTTGGATTTTAAAAAGTCTATACAGTATATACACTGTATACATATAATATCACCAGAGGGTCTAGGGTAGTAAAGCATAATTTAATACATTAACACACTGCAGCAAAATATATGAACATTGTACCAAGCATTATAAAAGAAATGTAAGTGAGTTTTTGGTATCAAGTGAGTTTTAGCACCAAAATAATGAGAAAATCCTGGGTGTTCAGGGCTTTAATAATTTCAGAATTATAGATAAAAGACCCATGACTATGACAGTAGCTATATTAAAGCTGTGAGCAATGTATATTTTCCTTAACTCATAAATGCCTGAAGTATAATACACCTTAGATGAAGGGGGGAACAAAAAAAGGACAAAAAAGAAATTCAACTATCAGCATATCATTCTAGAATGGTTATATAAATTTTCATTTGTACTGCCATCACAGTATCCTTAATTACAAATTTGTTTACTCATATACAATAGGCTTAACGGTCTCAGTAGGTCTTCTTACCCAAATGATTCTGCCAGCATTTCAAACCAGCTTCTTCTATGAGTGGCCTTGCTATAGCGATGTCCACATGACCCCTTTCATTCACAGGCAGAGTTACTTTGAAAAGCTCCTCCAAGACTTGTTTCTTACTATGTATCAACTCAGTCCACACTCTGTTGACGGCTTTTATGAGAAGCTGACGCCCTAGAAAATTTAAAAATAAATAAATAAATCAAAAGAGAATGATGGAAACACTATATAAAATTAGTTCTTATATTTCTTCATGTTTCCTATCTGGGAATTTCAACAATAGTACTTAATTGTTTTTTAAAAAAATACTCATATTATATCCAGCACAGTGAAAAGGGTTATTCACAAAACCAAAATTAAGTTTCCAAGTGGTTGGTCTCTTGGAAAACTTTTAAACAATCTTTATATTCATGCAAAAAGTCTATATTTTTATTTACAAAATTGGAAATCACAAATTTAATAATCTAGCATTTTCTAGATTCTTAAATATGTATGTATCCCCTTTTCCTTTTGATCTCGTTCTTTTTGTTCTTCTTTGGTGGTGCTGAAGATTGAATTCAAGGCCTCTCGTATACTAGGCAAGTGCTCTACCACACAGTTACATTCCCTGATCCTTTAAGAGTAATTTTCAGATCTGAATATTTAAGGTGAGTGCAAAACTCAGTTAGTTGTTGAATATCTTTCAAAAGGGAAGTAATAATAAATATTTTTAAAAGGATTTTTACTATTAAATTCAGTCTTCCTTTGGATTCCTTGATAATTAGCCTGACTTCTCCAGACATCTTCAGCAAGCACAGAATCACTGCGTGGAGTGGGGGAGAACACACTGCTGCCTGTCACCCCCAGTTTCTGATTTAGTGGATCTGAACCGGGCCAGAGAATCTGTGTTTCTACCAAGTTCCTGAATAATCCTGATAGTGCTTGTCTGAGAACATCACTTTGGAAACTAGTGTTCTAGACTGCCTGTTTCTTGCCGGGATGAAAGCTCGGTCCTCAGGCAAATCTCATCCTGGGGTTCAAGAAATTTGGGTTAAAAAAAACAGATAATAAATTAATAATTAAAAGAATGAATGAAAAAAAGAATGAGTGCTGAATCTGGGAGAGATAAAACCATATGCAAAACTATTACACAGTATTGCTGGGAGACAAACATAAGCATAATGATCTCACCTTCAGCACCAAGTGCGTGGAAATAAGACATTAATCCACATGAATATTTCAATGTGCACTACTCACGAGTTCAGTGGGGAAACTCAATTTTAAAAAGAAAATTTAAGTGGTACTATAGCAGGGCGTGGTGGTGCATGCTGTAATCCCAGCAGCTTGGGAGGCTGAGGCAGGAAGATCACGATTTCAAAGCCAGCCTCGGGAAAAATGAGGTACTAAGCAACTCAGTGAGACCCTGTCTTTAACTAAAATACAAAATAGGGCTGGGGATGTGGCTCAGTGATCGAGTGCCCCTGAGTTCAATCCTGAGTACCCCCTACCAGACACACTGTAGACAACCTGTCTCAAGCTATGCTCTCCTCTAGTGTGGGTAGGTATTAAACTTACCAACTGGTCATTCTTTTTATAATAAACACCAAGTTTGTGTTTGCATTTTTACTTGTGCAAGTGTAGTACCATCAAGTCTCACTAGTGTTCCTGGGAAATGTTGAGGGTTATAAGTGTTAGGGGTTAGTGTTGTACTAATCATGGTGTAAGTAGATCCTTTATAGGCATGGTGGTTTACATACAGGTTGTACTAGTGGAAGCGTAATTGTTCATGTTAGCATTTTCTAAAGTCAATTTTTAAATTTTATCTTAAAAACTGGAAATGAAACAATGACAACTCATCCAAAAAGAATGAGGTTATTTTACCTTCACTAATATCTTGGCTGTATCCACCATCTGGTTCAATGTCAGAGGGGATCATAATGTGCCATGTAGTCATGCGGGCTTCTGCTTCCAGTCCAAATCCATCCACGTTGCTGAAAAATTCAAGTCAATTTAAACATTTGATGACAGTGATTATAGTTTACAAATTATAATGACTAAGAGTTATTCTGTAGACATATGTAAATGCTAGCTCCCTCACAAAGTTCTGTTGTTGACAGACATTCAGCAGATGTATAAAACAGAACTTCTAGCTTGTCATGAAGATACCATTTTCTAAGGAATGATCTCACAAATCCACTTGACAAAATGTAATTAATCTATAGCATCACACCATCTCAATATTTGAGATGCTTTTGGTTAGTGTAACATCTTTATCTCAAAATTACCAAAAGATCAATTAGCTAAGACTAATCTCCAAATATGCCTATGTTGTCACTGGTCTCACATCACCCTTCTTTGCTCCACTAGTAGTGCAATATTAGCAGTTTCCCAAATGTGCCACACTCTTTCTTTCCTCTGGGCAATCACAAAGACAGCTACTTTTTTCCTGCGGCACTTATCCCTGTTCTCTTGTTCTCTCCAAATTGCAAATCAGCAGGTATTTCTTCCAGTTTAGGGATTCCTATTATATGCTCCTAAGGCAGTGTGCTATTGCTACCAGAGCACTCAGTGCAGATGACTGGGTTTTGCTTAGTTATGTTTTCCCTTTAAAATGGCTGCCACAGAGTCTGTCTTACACTTTATCCCAGTCCTTAATTCAATGATTGGCCTCTAGGAGACATCACAGAAATATCTGTCAGCGCAAACAATAGAAAAATACCAATTTTACCCATTTAACATGTAACATTGCCTCAAACTTTTCTTAGTTTCCAAAAGTGTCTATTTTATTTGTTTTAAAAACATACTTTCTTTTAAAAATTATGTGACATATGGTAATTATGGAAAAATTTAAAGATGCAGAAAAGTATATTAGAAGAAAAAATAGGAGGCTGGGGCTGTAGCTCAGTGGTCAAGTGCTTGCCTCACATGTGTGAATCACTGGGTTTGATCCTCAGCACCACATAAAAAAATAAACACTGTGTGTTCACCTTCAACTAAATTAAATATTTTTTTTTTAAAAAGAAGAAAAATAGTCATTATTTCATTACAAAAAACACTTATCATTTATTATCTTTTGCATAAAGTATTAAACCAGATTAAGGGGAAAAAGAAATGCTATTATCAAAAAAGTAAAACAAAGAATTCTAGTAGAATAATATTGAAGACAAATTCAAGATGACAAATTAAACCTAAAAGATTTACCTCCCAGCATGTAGATTAATCAAGCAATGAGCCAGACAGCTAATGAATTCCTGGTCATGGTTCCCAGGCCCCAGGATCAAATTCCTGTTCAAAGTAAGGACCCTGAGCGAATCAAGGAGAGCAACTTGCTGAGGGACAGTTTTGTGTGCCCGCGAGAACTGGTACAAGATGGTTCTATTGAGGCAGTGATAAACTGCATCCAGAGACAAGCCCTGTGATCTTCTCTTTGACTAAAGACACAAAAGATACTTTTTAGTAAAAAGAACAAAAATGAAAAAGCTGCTTATCATTCTGACATAAAGTTCGGTTATCTATCATGTAACAGATGCATGCTAAGTACGAGGAGCGCCAAGTTAAAACCTCTTGCTACTATGGAGTTCAGAACCCATACAGCACAATTTAATGAATTTAATAACAGCTACATAAAAAGAGAGCTTCCAGTAAGGAGAGCCACAAACAAATTTTGTTAGAAAGAATGATCTCTAGTCAAAATCACTTGAAAAAGCACCTAAATTTTTATCTTGGTTTCATCCCTTAGTTGAGCGTGAGACTCACTTTTTGGCTTAATTGCAAATGTATCTCTTAGAAGATTCTTAAGTGACAGGTGAGCTCCTATACATCTGTACATATTAATAAAACATGGCAATAGGAGTATAATTCTAGTGTGATTCTATGTTATATTGTGAATAAGATTAATTACTTGTACCAAACCAGACCAATATTCCTTAGTCAGCATGCACAAGGAAGAAAAAGTGATGTCTTCAAAGGAATATGGATTACAAAGGAATTTGTAAAGATTAGATTAATAAGAGAATGTTTCTTTAATATCAGCTTTACATGCTGTGTAGGCCTTTGCACACTGATTTTTTTTACTGTAAAAAACTATTAGACTATATTAATGTAAGGTATTTAAATGCATCTGGGTAGCAAAGACAGATACCAGTGGGGAGGTCAGCAAGAGACTGACCCACCTTGAGAGAGCCAGGCAACTTTACAAGGGACACAGTGGCACTAGGCTGTTGGTGGAGGGGGCAGTTAAAAGTATATTTTATATTCACTTTTAATAAGCTTAGCTTTATATTGAATGTTAACATTCATTACCTTATTAGTTATACTTATTTACAACAATTTTTACACCATAGGCAAAGTTTTTCCAAAAGGAAAACGTACTCTACAACTAATAGTGACAATTGATTACCTGTGCAATTAGTTGAATTATAAAATCTATAAGAAGTTTAGATTCTTTGTTGAACATGCCTTGCCAAAGCTTGTCCACCACACGTTGTGTGAAATAAAACACATTGTTCACCAATACCTGGTAACTTCCTCCACTGGTAATAGGCAGAGATGCATCTTCCCCTAAATTCCAGTAGAAAAAAAATGTCTTAAGAAAATTGATACACAAGATCAAATCTTCAAAGAAATCATGCTAAGGAAAATGAGTATATCTACAAGACTTAAGAAACATGACCACAGCAAGCTCTTAGATACTATTTGAAGAAAATGATGTTCATAGTTACAAATCTGAGTAAATACTGGAAGAAACAGTTTCATCAGGATAAAAGTGCTATAAATTGAGACTCCCTGTGAAGTCCCTTACACCTAAAGACAGTGTTTGATAAGCAAATAGTTCTTCAACTGAGGTTGTCAGTGACAGAGCGTCTTAATTTAAGAGAAAAATTAAGTCAGTTTATTAGTTACAAATGGATTTTGTGTTAAGTAATAAAGGGTTAAAAAAACCCCATTATCAAACAAAACTTTCCATTTTGGGGGGTATAACTTTAATAGCAATTAACTAATATAGGCAAAAGAGAGCTTCAGAAAGATTGTGAAAATCAAGTATCTCCAGTGGTGGTGGGGCAAAGGGGGACTGGTAGCTCCCTCCATGATTGCAATTAGCTCTGCCTCTTTTTAAGGTTATTCCAAGGTCCTCAGTGTGTTGCTATATATGTACTGCTTTGAGATAATCCTCCTAGTCCTTCCTAAGCAGAACACTCCCTCCAAGCCCCTCTGTAGAAACTCTGGAGGTTCTAACTGAATGTGATTATTATTCCCACCTCACTCTAAATTGCCCCCCTAAGCAGAACTCTTCATTTTATGCCTTCATTGGTATGACTGATCTCAACTGATACTAACAGGTACAAAAGTAAAGCTTGACACTTAGCTTTAAATGCACGGCTACATGTCAAGATAATACCAAAGACTTCATTGTAAATGGCTCTGGAAAAAATGTTAATTT
Source organism: Marmota marmota marmota (assembly GCF_001458135.2). Classification (NCBI taxonomy): domain Eukaryota; kingdom Metazoa; phylum Chordata; class Mammalia; order Rodentia; family Sciuridae; genus Marmota; species Marmota marmota. The sequence goes on along the minus strand of NW_026000119.1, from coordinate 1,416,973 downwards.
AATAGCACAGAGATTCTAAGATATATTATCACCAGCAACTCAAAGGAGCATGTAAACTAAATCATTACCTTTTGTATTCCTATGAATTTTTTTTTATTTATAAATGGTGACTCCATTGTAAAATACTGTTTTATAATTATCTATTTTTATTGTAAATAGATATAGACATATTGAAAAAACATACTCCAATATGTTTTGTACTTTATGTCCTAGAACACATCCTGAAGAATACATGTACCAACAACTCACTCATTAAGTACATATATGTGGTCTATATAACAAGCATATTTATAGAACTTTATTTAGAACTGTGTCTACCAGGAAACTTTTACATGTCTATCAACAGAGATATAAATAAATTTATATGTTCATATGATAGAATATTATAATAGTAATGAAAATAGACTCTTGCTACATGCAGCAACATGGATAACTCACAAATATAATACTGAGCATAAGAAAGCTAGACTAAAAAGGAAGGAGAAAAGAGACAAATTTTAAAAAGAGAGACTGAGGACTTATATAGAGAAAGGAAGGAGAAAGACTACAGACACTTTTATAAAATAAAAATAAAATACAAAATTACCCAATAACACATCAGCTGCAAGCAAATGGTCCATTACACTATCCAAAATGTAAGTCTGAAATTCTTTTTGCTGAGTTCTTGTAGATCTTTCAGGTGAAGCCTAAATCAATAAAAATTATTACAGTTAGAAACAGAACTAACTACACAAAGATAGGGTTCAATTGTTTATGTATGTTATAAAATGTAATAAAAAGATGAAAAAAAAACTACTGGTAATTTAAAAAATATGATATGAATACATATACTGATAATTATTTTCTTATTTTTCTTGCCATAGAATTAAAAAAAATTAAAGAAAATGTGAAATGTCATCTTGAAATCCACTGTTTGAAAAACATTATTCTAAATTACTATAAGAATTTAATAAATATTTTATAATCTATTATACCTCACTTCCAAAAAGATTTGGCAGTTTATAATAAATTGAGATACATCATAAAGCCATTAAAACAAATAAAAAAGCCCAAGAATCTAGTTATCAAGAGGAAACATCAATGGGGAAATATTTCTAACAAAAAAACTAAGTCAATAATTTAGCTCTGAGCTTCCTAAGTGTCAAGAAGGAGAAAAAATATGGCTTACAAAGCTTTTTATTATTTCTAAAGGAAAAGCACAGTAGATTGACAGCAAGGATATATGTTTTCCTACAACTGTCTGAGAAGATTGTTCTCTGTGGGTTTTCTGAAGATAGTGAACAACTCTATAGGTGGCATATTTAATAACAGTTTTACCAAGCACAAGATAATGGTTTAAATTATCTTGAGTAAAAGCACAAAGTTAAACCATGTTCTTGGGCAGCCTTCCCACTGCTTATAAAGAACAATAATCTGGTTGCCTAACTTTCAAGCATCTAACCTGGTAAGGACAAGAAATAAAGGTAAAAAGATCCTTCCCTCATCCCTCAAGTCCCCACAGTCCTAGCAACGCTTTTGACAGAAGTTAGATATCAAACCATTCAACAACCTGTCATCTGTCCCTTTCTTGGAGATCTGTGTGATTAGATTCACAAATAATGCTATGTTTAGTAAGTGCAATGAAAGAAACTACTTCTTGCACAGAAAACTTCAGGACTATCTTTACGACCATGTCTTCTAAATAAGCTTTAGAACACTGTTATGTTTTTCTTTCTAATCTGATTTCAAGGTAGTCCTTTCAAAGGTTTTAAAAGAACAGTTAAAATCTGAGTTCTAAATTGAGATTAAAGTTATTAACCTAAGGATTTAAAAAACTAATAGCTAAACCAAAGTTGTCCTTTCTCTCTCTTCCATTTGCATGACTTTTTTTTTGCCAGGGAGGGGGGGGTGTGGG
>NW_026000119.1:1344373-1415054 GCF_001458135.2 Marmota marmota marmota | reverse complement strand
GTGGGGGGGTGGTGAAAAGGTCTCACTATGTTACCCTGGTTGACCTTGAATTTGTGATCCTCCCACCCTAACCTCCGGAGCAGTTGAGATTATGGCTGTGTGACACCCCACCCCTGCTGATGTGGCTCAAGCGGTAGCGCGCTCGCCTGGCATGCGTGCGGCCTGGGTTCGATCCTCAGCACCACATACAAAGATGTTGTGTCCGCCGAAAACTAAAAAATAAACATTAAAAAAATTCTCTATAAAAAAAATTAAAAAAAAATGATAAAATATATGTGTAGTGACAGATAAAAAAATGCTAGTGCTGAATTTGGGTTGTCATTAAACTAATATGAAAAAAAGTAAGGGCCTTCTTTTGTTTTCAATCTTAATTCTCCAGTGTAGCCAACAGATTACACTCCTGTGTAGTCAGTGGGAGACATGTGACTAAGGCATGCCTCATGATACTAATATTGAGAGTCCGACCCCTGTCAAATGAAGAGACAGCGAGAACTTTTTAGTGATAAACAGAACACGGATAGTTTTATGAGGATTTCCTTGGAATTAGATCAGAAACTACTTTCGACTTTAGTGACAGAAATTTACTAAGGAGTAAAGGCTCTTCATTCCCAGGAGAATGTGAGCATTTTGAACACAACTATACTCTGAGGATTATGATCAACTCCAGGTGGTTTGGGATAAGTGATAACGAGTATGGTTTATCAAATCTTTTTATTCATTCATTCATTCATTTATTTTTAGTTGTGGTTGGACACAATATCTTTATTTATTTTTATGTGGTGTTGGGGATCAAACCCAGGGCCTCGCCTGTGTTAGGTGAGGGCTCTACCACTGAGCCACAACCCCAGCCCTTTATCAAATCTTAGACAAAGTGTTGGAACCTGCAAAGCGAGGGATTATGAAATACACAAGTACTTGATCAATTAACACTACTTATTTTTATTTAAAAATACTGTTTCCTATTCCAATAGGATTTAAGGATGGCCCAGTCATCAACAGATATTGAATCCTCCAATTCTTCTCACAGAAGCTATATAGTTCAAATGTTCTTACTGAGACTTACGGCAACCTAATTTTTAAATTTATAAAGATTTTATAAATGCATTGTCTCTTGTAAATAATTAATTAGACTACTGTTATATACCAGAATCAGTGCTAAGTTATATAAATTACCTTACCTAATCAGCAAAATACCCATTGAAGTAGACACCAACATCCCCATTTAGAGGACAAGGTAACTGAGGATTATTAGTAAGTGTAAGTCACTTGGTTACAACTAGGATTCACACCTCACTTCCTCTGAAGCCAAACCTGCATATTCTCCCCACTCTACTAAAATCTACATAACAAAGAAGACAAGGGCACTAGAGCAAAGCTGTAGAATGCAGGCTACAATCTCCTCATCATCCTTTTAGGTAAAACTGGCTGGCCCACCAGACAACCAGAAAGAAGACAGGTAAGCACTGTGGCCTTGCTCTGGCCTCTGTACATCAGATCTGTCTTTTTGGTGACAAGAGCAAAGCCAGACAGCAAAAGATCACTGTCAACTTTCTGAGGCCTCAGAACCATTAGGCAGAATCCTGTGCTACCCATAGGCCAGATAGCCTATGGGCACATGCTGCCCAGGAGAGAGAGGTCTATACTCAGGAAGGCCTGGTATTTTGTCCTGTTTCTGGAATGGGCTGGAAGCCTTTAGAGAAGAGGATTTTCAGCTTTTGGTTATTCCTCTTGACTGACCCCACTTCTGTCATCAATCTGATGTGTGACAATATGGAGATCTTACAGACGATGGCTGAGTGGCACAGTGAGCACCTCAGATCACAGAGCATTGCATGTACTATCAGAGAAGCACACACTCCACTCAGCACCCTAGGTTTTCCTCCTCTGGGCATATACAGATACAGATACTCTGTGGTCTGTTCTCATGCACTTTCTTTCTACCACCAGAGTAGTATTCATTTGCTGCAAATCCATTTGTCCTTCCCTTAAAAAAGGCCACTTAATAAATTTTTAATACATACTAAGGGCCAGTCAGTATTATGGATACTGCATGCATTATCTATTTCATTCTCAGAATAATTCTGAGAAGTTCCTTTCACTACATCCTTTTCCACAAGGAGGAAACTGTAACAAGTGTGGGAACTGAACCTAGGAAAGGTCACACCCCTATAACCAACACACAATGATTCTTTAAAATACTTTTTGCTGGATGATATACATGTATTTGACCCTTAGAACATATCTGCAGAGGATATAGTGAATATCATTCTTCATAGATTAAACTTAAGCAGTTTAAAATGCCATCTGTTAAACAACAGGGCCAGATTCAAACCCAATATTTCTTACTCCAAATGCCATAATCCTTCTCTTATATCACATTGCATCCTTTATATGGACCACACACCATTCGTGACAATGAGAATCTTTTATTTCCAGAGATTGCTAAAAAAAGATAATTTCACCTCTTTTGCGGATATACCTAAGTAAGCAGGTCCCCTTTTGCGGGGCATGTGGTCTTACTATGTTGTCCAGGCTGGTCTTAAAACTCCTAGTATCAAGGGATCTTTCTACCTTTGTCTTTCAAGTGTTGGGATCACATACCTGTGTCACCAAGCCTGGCAATAGATGTTTCTATGATGAAATTCTAACACTCATAAGACTGAAGATGGCCTGATTTACCTTATTAGGTTAAAAATCAGTGAGTTCAAGTTCCTTTTTTCATGTAGGTGAAAAGGTTAATATATAATTCTTTTCCTAAATTTCTTCAGGGATACAGACTTCATAATAATACTAAAAATTGTATATTTATAATTTTTTCCTAGTATTGGGGATTAAACCCAGGGTCACTCTACCACTGAGCTACATCTTCAGCCATTTTATATATATATATATATATTTTTTAAAATATTTATTTATTTATTTATTTTAGTTCTCGGCGGACACAACATCTTTGTTTGTATGTGGTGCTGAGGATCGAACCCGGGCCGCACGCATGCCAGGCGAGCGCGCTACAGCTTGAGCCACATCCCCAGCCCTCAGCCATTTTATATTTTGAGACAGAGTCTTACTAAGTTGCCCAGGCTGACTTTGAACTTGTGATCCTCCTGCTTTAGCTGTCTCAGTAGCTAGGATTATATGTATGTGCCACTGTAACTAGGTATACTTTATTTTTTTATGTTATAGGGAAGAAATGACACTAATAATATTTTGATAAGCATACACACACACTCTCTAACTGGGCGTATTAGATTTAAAGTTGTTTAAAATAGCAAGGAAAGTTTTAATCACAAAGTTTTATCCTTCTTATTAGGTAGCATCCCATCTTCCAGTTTGGGACTTCCAGGAGTAATTAATAGTTAAATGATTTCAAAATTCTTATAGAATATACCAAGGCATTGGGCTAACTGTTGTGAGAGGTGAAAGAACATATGAAGGTCAATATCTTAATTTTCAATAGTTTGTCATCTTTCTGGGAGCTTTAATCCTGATAATACCTGCTTCTTCCAGAACTAAAATGTGAATGCTCCCAATTTCCCAATACAACTAGGCACAAGTCCATTGTGGACAAATTAGTGCCCACAAAAATGAGCACCTTACCTTAAGATTCATACAAGTATATCAAATTCTTTCTATTAAAATATGAAGAGAGGTAATTATATAATTTATCCAGTATTAATTAATGGGATATTGGGGTTCCTATAAGATTGAAAATGCTATCACTGGACAGAGCCTTTCACCTCGTATCTTTCATAAATGTGTACTTATTTTTATGCTTAGCTAAGGTGTGTTACCAATATCTCTGAACTTTATCCTGATATTTTTCTGATCACCACTTCAATTTTTATGGAGCATTCAAATTCTCACCTTTTACACTAAGATACTGACCATCTCTTTTCCTGGAGTTTTTTTAAAGTTTTCAAAGGAGATAACTCTACCAGGCATGCTTTTTAATTCTACCATACAAACTAATGATGAAACCAATTATTTCCCAGCCAATATTAAACACTGTGGTTCTGGTTACAAAGCTTAGCATGACTAGTTCTTTAATTGACCAAATTGAGATGTTTTCACATGGATAAAACACCTTCTGTGGTTAACTATATCGGCCACTAGGGGGAGCAGAGGAAGCTATGGTTCTATTGTTATAGTCCAGATAGAACACAGGGATTCAATCTTTCACCCACCTTCATACTTCCCTCCATCGACTATTTGATCCTATTTATGCCAACTGGCCCAAAGAACATACATATATAGGAAAGGTATTCTTTATTAGATTTGTTAGATTTCCTCTCTGTGATTTTTTATTTTCTCTGGGATTTTCCTAAGTGAACAGTTTTTAATGGTTTTCAGAGAAAGCTAATTTCTAGGGCCAGCGAGGACATTTAAGGCTTACAGCCACTCTATTTTTTGATGTATCATTGACTACTACCACTTACCCGGAGAAATGGCAAGCAACCTAGAAGTCTCTGCCTCAGAGGAAATTCACCAAGTGCATACTGAGCAACTATCTACTATGCATAATACACAATGTCTTAAAGCGGCACTAGATAGCAACAGCAATAATACCGGGCAGGGAATTTGCAGGTGAGAAAACAGTGCCAGTAGGTATTATCCATGTCTAGGGATGGAGTTGGTATGCAAAGGCCTGTGGCCCAAATCAGACTGTGACAATTTTTGCAAATTAAGTTAATGGGAACACAGTTATGCCCATTCCTTTTTGTGTCATCGATGGCTGCTTTCACACTACAATGGTAGAGTCAAATATCTGAGACACAGACTATGTGGCCCAAGAAGCCTAAGATATTTACTGTTTAGTTCTTTACAGGAAAAGTTTGCCAAATGTTAGAGAAGAGGTGATAAAAAATTGTATTGTGGTCATGGTTGAGGGAATGGAAAGAAGAGGAGTAAACTGATAGGATCTAAAGCCCAATATGTTCTGCCCATATTTAACTCAGAAAAATTAGAAGTCTGAAGACATTTAATACAGAACTATCTGGATTATTAAAGTTCTAATTATAAAAGCAATGTAAATGAGAAGTAAATGTGTTTCTTTGCTATTACCTCCAACAAAAGATCAATTAATGGAGTCTGCTTGCTGGCAGGGGTAAGACAGAGGTTGTCTATTATTAAGACCCGCATGAAGTCAAAAACAAACTTTTTAGCTGGGTGATTGGTCAGATACGTCTTGGTGCCCACATTGCAGTATTCTGATTGGCTCCTGTTCATCCCTGTATCTGCGGCAAAGGCTTTAAATTCTTCAGCTGGAGATCCAACTTCATCATCAAGATCAGTCACCTAGTAAAATCAAGTGGAAGCACATTAGGTTTTATGAGACACATTTACCTGTATGTTCCCTAAAAATAAAATTACAGCAACAGTAGTATTTTCCTTCAGCATTTACCTCCTATTAAGCTACTCAGAACATTATTTCACTCTGCCTTACTTGACTCTTACTTCCAAGATAGTAATTTGGCACCATATGTCACAGTTATTCAACATATGGTCTTTCTGACTGACCACTCAAAATTTATGTAGAATCACATTATATATTTTGTGTATAACTGCCCTGAAAATAAATGAAACAAAAACATGAGAATGACTATATTTGTGTATTTAAAGTCTACCTACTGAAAAATTAAATGTTACAAAGTTTCAGATAAAAATCTGGCAAAATACCACCTAAGTGCTATTCCATTTTCATATGAAATAAGTCCAAATAATAATAAAACTACTGCCAATTTTGAGCCAAGTGAGAGAGAAAGGTAAACCGGTAGACAGATTACATGATGCTAATAAGAAAATGATATTTAAATATCACGGAGGGTCACAGTTTTATCAGAAATGAGGATTCTAAAATTATAAAGATACCAGAGTATTAAAGTAATGTGTTATATTTCTTTCTTTTAAAAAATCCCACAATTTTAGAATGAGTATTTTACATTTATATATGGAGAAAAATTAGTATGAGCAAGGTAGTTTATTCTAGTATAGGATAGAAATGAGAGGAAACATCATGAAATTCTGAGGTATGAGGAGGAGACAGCCATATTTTGGGTCTGTTTTGAAGGACAAAGGAGTATCAATATCATAAATAATTTAATAATTTTCTATTAAATTAGTACAATATAAGAAAAAGCAAAAGTTAAGCAAAATAAGAAATCCTGTGAGCAAAAGAACCAATATATATTTTATATTTCAGAAAGACAAATTAACTCTATAATTCATTATCCAGCAAATTCCTACTTTCTGAAATAAGAGAGAAATAAATTTAGTCTGACTAGAGTTTTGTTATCTGGAAAGTACATTTTATAACTACACAGGTATCATAATGTGAAATAAGAAATGAATCAACACCCTCCGGCAGAGAGAAATTACTAACAAAGGACTTACAAGAATATCATCAATGAAAATAGGAAGCAATGCTCACTGCTGTTTTAGGGGAAGGTAAAAGGAAAGTATGGGCTAGACACACAGACAACGATGAAAAAGGTGGTATATAAAGTAATGAAACTGCAACTTGGTCAGAAGCTTAAAAGATTAGCAAAAAAAAAAAAAAAAATCTGCTAACCATTGAAATAGACTAATTCCAGTTTTGACATTTTCCTCCCCCTTTCCTACCATCTCTGAGTAAGGGCGAATATTGAAGGGGAAGACAGTTGCTGCTAAGGCACACAGGAAATCAGGGCTCATCCACATGGAGGCAAGGTCTGGAACATTGTGATATAAATATCTAAAGAACTGCATCAGGGTCACTGGATATTCCCGGAGCCAAGACCCCTCTTCTTCTGATTGCCAAGGCTGTCAGAGAGTCAAGGGAAGAAATAATATCAGAGAAGTCAATGAAAATTACTTCAAAAATCCGTTAATCACTACTCTTCTAAAAATGGATATACTGATGATCAAGAATGCTATAAACTACACATCTGAGCAAAAACTTGTATGCACACATATGCAAACAAATTTAGAAGTTATTGAGGATAAAAATAATAGCCCTAGAAACATGCAGGATGCTTGTCTACTCCCTAGAGTACTCAGCTCATCTAACTGGAGTCTGTGGTTTTGATTACTTATCATTATCAACATAACTACTGCTGGTACACCAACAATGGTTGTATTACCATTATTATTGTCCCACTATGCATCATGCCAAAGAGACAGGAGGAAGACAAAAGATGCAGAAGTCATCTTTCTGAGCATTATCATGTATATTATAGCAGGAAAAATACTTAAGCATTATATAACACAACAAAAAAATGATGATAAAGAATAAGCAATATATATTTATCTTCTAATACCTGCCCAGAGAGTGATTTTTTTAAACTTGGAATTTTATATTTATTTAGGAATAAGGAAAAAAACAAGAATTCCTAAATATTCTAAATTAATATGTTTAATGGTAATTTTTGTTCTTAGATGGCATAACAATAATCTGATTAAAATTATACTTGTCAAGTATAATGCAAAGAATTAAAGTTAATATTTCCTCTTAAAACAGAATCCTAAATTGGGTAAAAAAAATAAGTCATGAAAGTATTTATGTAAAATAGGAACATATATTTGGTCATTTACTTTTTAAATTTTTCATAACTAGAAATAATCAGAATAGCAAAACAAACAAAAACTTGTACTGCTAATATTTTTAACCTCTAAAGGAGAGTTATTTTAAATGTTCAAATAATGTATTATTGCAAGAACTTATACCAAAATGTATATTCACTGTACACATGGATACACTATGATGTTTTATTATCCTAATAATATAACTTAATACTTATTTAGCACTTACCACATGCCAGGTACTATTTTAAGTTCTCTGTGCATACCTCAATATATACTCATAACCCTAAGAAGTAAATTCTGTTATTATCAACCTTTTAAACTGAGGAAAATGATGCATTACACGTTAGCACGTTGGGACCCTGGTTTCCAGAGTCTGTGATCTTAATAATTACACAGTGTATTCCTAGAGATAACAAAATATAATAAGGTTCTGGAGACCATGTAGTAAATAATACAAGAATACTTTTATAAAAAAAAAAAAAAAAAAAACCCAGATTACACGCAGGTAGACTAGTATCTCAGTAACTTACGGAATTCAGCATGCTGCGGAGCATTCCCAACAATAAAAAAGCAGCTTCTGTACATACATTGTGGATAGAAGAAACCACAGTTCCACTGGAGGCAGGAACTCCAAAAATAAATGTCCAGATAGAATCCAAATCAAACTGCAGAGGTCAAAATGGTTAAAGAGTAGTCACTATTTGCATAATTTCTAACATTCTAAAATTTCTCTGAACTAATTTTTTTAAAAAGTAAGCAATTAGAAAAAGAGACCTAGTACCCCTTCACTGTACATTTCAAACTCATTTTTAGTTATATTATATATCATCCTGAATCTTGCCTTAGATATGTTTCAAACACAGATTTCTAATTTACTTCTAAAGAAAGCAAGCAAAAATAAAATATATGCTAATTAGCCCAGAGTTGAAATTACAGAATTGATGATTTTAAGCAGGTTCTTTCATAAAAGCATGATAAACTCACTTTCCCCCCATTATTAGCAATGCTCAAAGTTGAATTTAGACACTTATGGATAAGCTTTGACAAAATAAAAATCAATTTGAGGAGATTTATCCAGAGCAGCTTCATGTAATACTTCATGACTCTGGTACCATGTATGTTCCAAAGCTGTATAAAGAACCAAACTGCCTGGTACAAATCCATATCTTGAATTAAGGTAAGGGTACAGCCTAATGATTTCACTTAAAAAGTTTTGTCAATTACTAGAATTGATCTGAATATTATTTGGCATTGGATAGAAGCAAAGTTGAGTTTAAAAGCTAAATTCCTAAGTCTTTGTAAGGCCACAAACATAAGTCTCACATACACATCCATAATAGTCTTCAATTATAAGTCAAATAAAGCCTTATTGTTTTTCTAATGCGGATATTATCTATCATTAGAAAATTAAAATATGCCAGGTGTGATGGCGCATGCCTATAATCACAGTGGCTCAGGAGGCTGAGGCAGGAGTATCCTGAGTTTAAAGCCAGCCTCAGCAAAAGGTGTTAAGCAACCCAGTGAAACCCTGTCTCTAAATAAAATACAAAATATGGATGTGACTCAGTAGTCAAGTAACCCTGAGTTAAATCTCCAGTACCAGTCCCAACCCCCCAAAAATGAGAAATTAAAATATTTTTCTAATCATAACTTGTATCTATCTACTTCTTTCATTTTTAATTCTTCGGAAATGAAACCATATTTTACATAAAATCATATAAATCAAAAGAATTATTTATATCACCATTAATATCATACAACTTTCTTATGCATATATAATCAGAGTAATCATAAAGAAAAAAGTCAGTAACAAAGGACTTCTTTTTGGGAAAATTACTGGAGAAGTTTGGTGGAATCAATAATTGGTCTTATTGTGATTAACCCATTACCCTATTGTTATTTTTTTGAATAAACAGTTACATTTACACCTTACTAGATAATTCCTACCTGGCCACCCTGCTTATATCGGCTGCTGATGACAGGCACACTGACCTGCAGGTTCTCAGGCAGCTCACTAACTGGCTGCTGCAGAAACAATGCCATGAGGAGAAAATAGAGGGCAGGGACATTAGTATGTTTAGGAAGGAAGGACTGAAGAACTGGAAAACCAGGAAAATGACAAGCATCCCGGTTAATCTCCCTGACCGATGATCTCCCACCGGCACTCCTGCCCACATTGAATCCTAGGAGAAGAAGAAATATAATACTAAAATTAACAACCAATAACCATGCTGCATTGACAAAGAAGGGAGTAATTCAGTATGTGTAACTTGTCTATCTTGAACATTCATATAAATATTCAATTGTTGTTTACCAGTTGGACAAAGCTCATGGCTCAGGGGTAGAACACTTGACTAGCATGCCTAAGTCCCTGGGTTCAATGTACAGCACCCAAAAAGAATAACTTTTGCAGCTCATTGCTGATAGGCTTGCCTAACACATGCATAAAAGTCTTAGAATTGATCCCCAGGACTCCTCTGTCAAAAAAACCCCAAAAATAAAAAACCAAAAAACAAAAAACTTTCGAAAAGCTCTAATATTCCTGCTTATATTTCCCTAAAGGGGAAGTGAAATTAAAAATATTGCTCAAGGGCTGGGGGTGTGGTTCAGCGGTAGAGGGCTCGCCTCGCATGCACAAGGACCTGGGTTCAATCCTCGGCACCACATACAAATAATAAATAAATACATACATAAATAAATAATAAAGCTGAAAATTTTTGTTTAAAAAAATATTGCTGAAGTTGAAGATGCTACAAAAATGTAATTTAAAAACACACTTGGTACAATAGTTAATATATTTCATTTATCCTGAAAATCATGATAAACCAGTTAACTGTAAATTATCTACAGATTTAGAGACAATCTAAATGAATAAAAAAAAAAATGTGACCTTCCTCACAACATAATCTGCATCCTTGGAAGGCTGCCAGACAGCGGGGTGGCAAGTATAAGTCTACTGTGGCTATGGTTCCCACTGGGGCTGAGCTGACCATGCAGATGCAGAGACTTCTACAAAAACCCAGCTTTTTAGGAGATGGTCCATTATTATTATATGGCTTATAGCATCCATGCTTCTATCAATCCTGTTTTCCTTTGTTTTACAACAAATTTCAGGGTACAATCCAAACATGTGGTTCTTCTGCTATACCAAACTTAGCATAGTACTCAGCACAAAGTGGATGTTGGCCAAATTTTCAATAGAAATCTTTTGTGAACAGCAACCAATAGATGAAGAATTGATTTCACTCTGAAGCAATTTATATTTCAAAAGGAGATTCACTTTTTTTTTCATTTTCTTTTTTTTTAAGGAAAAGAAACTGTCAAAAACTAATAACGGTGAGTTGAGAAATCAAATCATTGGGTTGCTTATCAAATCAAGGAGAAACAGAATAAAATTTGAAGATACATACACATCACAGATACCCAAGCACACGCGCGCACACACAGAGTATACATACACACACACACACACACACACACATATAAAGAGCATGAGCTTAGGTAAGAATTAAAAACAAAATACAACAGTTTATAGATTGTGTGTGTGTGTGAGAGAGAGAGAGAGAGAGAGAAATGGAGGGAGAGAGGGTGGGGAGAGATTCAGGAAAAATTAAATGGGATCAAATTTAAATTGAATAGATTCCTTTTTGTGGAATCAGAGCATCATATGCAATGTACAAGCAGGTATCCATTAAAGACAGACACATTTTAAGGTACAAAGTCAGGTGGGTCAAATGCAGGAAAAGCACTTCTTTCTAATATTATTGAAGAGATGCAGGCAGAAAAAACTGCTTATAACCACCACATTTGCAGGTTATATTCCTCTTCATAGCCCATTCAAAATAGTGATCTATTTTCACGAGCACAGAAGTATCTATAAGATCACTGAAAATATATTTAAAGCAAACAATTTTTTTGAGAAATCATTTCACAGTGAAATGAAAATGATACCACTTCTTCATCATATAAAGTACCCTCAGAATCTTCCACATGTGAAATAACAATAGTCCAGAGCTGAAAGCTCTGTTTTCCCATCATTTACACTGATAATTGAAGCAGTGTAGGAAACATCTACATATTGATACTTTACATTTTTAATAAGCTACATAATAAATTCTGATCCTTAACTTTCCTATCTGACATATGTGAACAGAAATTCTTGATATAATCTCCTTAGATCAGACAAGAGCATAGTTATATATGATTTTATGTAATGTTACACTGATAATTATTTTTAAAGTACTTTAATAATTAACTGTCTATACTTTCAACGTTATCTTCGAAAATATATTTCCCAAAGTAAGTCATTAATATGAACAGAAACAAGCCAGCAAATATAATATAGGAAAACAGAAAACTCTAGTTTTCTAATATTAAAAAAAGGTTCAGTTGTTTGTTGAAAACAGCTACAAGAACTAGTGAGCAGAGGATAAGAAGCTTTGACTGAAATGCTGACTGAAATTAAATACTTGAATGGCAATATGATATGACAGTTAAAAGCATATATTTCAGATATAAGTGCATGAATTCAAATTTTGACACTTCCTAGTTGTGTAACAAATAAATTCACCCCATACCTTGAGTTTCTAATTTATCAAATGGATATGATGGTGTTTACACGTTATACAATTGTTATGCAAATGAAATGTTATTACATGGCAAGTGTTTAGTAACATACACAGAGTAAACACTCAAAATAAACAATGGTTATTTCTACTGATAATTTGCTAATTATATGCATATAGTTCAGATAGGGACTATATTATAAAAAAGAAAGAAAGAAAGCCATAAATAATTCCCTGAGTTTTCAAAACTTTTAAATGATCTCTGACTTTACTTTGAATTTGAAACTATATAAGCTTTTCATCCTATCCTTAATTAAAATTCATGACTTAACAGTTATTGCACACACTAGAGAGTATGAGCTTAGGCAGGATTTAAAAACAAAATACAACAGCTTATTTTAAAGCAGCTGACTATACAAGTCCCATACCTAATACAGTTCCAATCTTATTGGTTAAGACAGAATCTGTCTGTTCAAGCCATCCTCCACCACTGAGTCCTTCTTTAAACTTGATGAGAATAGACTGATTACTCAGCAGGACAACAAGAATCCTCATGGCTGCTGTCACTGTGGTGGAATGCAAATGTTCTTCCATAAACATCATAATCCAGTCAAAACCCAGTGTCTTGACCAGTTCTTCACAAGCTCTATTGAGTAATAGATGAATTCAAAGAAACAAAATTAATTTCAGAAATTAGTATTTCAAATTAAAACAAAAAAATATGATTGGCTTTCATTTTCTAGTTACTATAAATTTCAGGGTTAAAAAAAATCAATATAAAGCCAATGGCAATTTCATCTTTTGCTTGATGTGAAATAACTACTGATAGCAAATGTACCATCAATTCTAAAAATGTTTTACTTACTGAAAGTTAATGCTTGTTTTTTCTTTAGATGTATAAACTAGTTTTAGCAAGATATCTAGAAGTCTGTTCCTCAAAAGTATGAGATTAGCAGATACAAGACCTCCAAATTCTTCCTCGGTTCCTAAAATGAAAATAAATTACGTTAAATATGCTTAGCAGATAAATGAGAATAAAATATCCAAAGTGTTCTTTGAAATCTCCATAAAAAATGAATATATTAGAGAACATACTAGGTAGAATTACTTTCCATTAAAGTGGACAGGAAAGGGTCAGTTAAATCATTTCTCTTTAGAACCCTCTGAAAATTGTTCATTTACATCTAACACTGAAACTAGTGATAATGCCTTGATTATCACATTAATACTTCCCTCCCCTACTCAGCAGTGGGAAAGGCACTGAGTAAGGACTATTAAAAAAAAAAAAAAAAAAAAACAGATCCTCAACCACCCAGGTCATTAATTTCTAGCTTCTTTCTGAAGGACAAGTTAAATTATTAGATTCAAAATTTGAAAACAGGAAGCATAAACCTACTCAATAAATATCATACAGAAAGAGAGAATTACATAGCATAGAACAGGAACAAAGGCTCACAATGCACAAGAGACAGTAGAAAAGAAAAGAAGGAAAACAGGAGTTCAGGGGCCCTCAGTGGACAGATCTGAAAGCACATGGCTTGGGCAGCAGCATCCACTTCTTCCAGGCTAGCTACTTTGCTGGGGAAGGGCTGCAGGTGACAGCCACAGCCTGCACACTTCCCTGTATATAGACAGAACTGATGTTCAGGCTGAATCTTACTGTGGTTATAAACTTTTATTTATTTAGGGACCCACTACTGAACTTCCTTTAAAAATGCTAATTTAGTGCTTTATTCATAATGGATGCTTCATGCTTACCAAAAGGAACAATACCCTTCTCTTCCAAGGGGCCCAGACTGGTAATTTGCATACTGCCTTATCAAAAGCATATCCTATGACTCGTCAATTGCTATAAGAATAACTTTCTTTAAAATTTTCTCCAGAAGGTGACATTCTACAGAGAAACTTGATATTCTCTTGTCTATTTTTCTGTCAATTATGTCTCCCCAACTTTTCAAATATAGTTTAAAAAATAAACTCTGGAAAGAACTTTCAGATTAATTTTATCCCACTCAAAACTCTTATTTTATTCTACACTGCATATCCCTTTTATGCTGTTTAATTATTTTGTATTGACTGGCATATCACTGTCCAGCATTATTCAAATAATTTTCTTGGTAGGTATGTCTATTAGAGAAATACTTGTTTAAAATCTCCAAGAAAAAGTATATTGTTTCAAATGAACTAGCAGCAGGTAATTGATCAGGGGTATTAGGTTCTAGTCCTGAATCTGTCACCAACATACTCTGTGATCTGTAGCAATTCACTAGTTCTTACAAATCTCTTGGACTTTCCATTGACAGTTGTGACTACACCATTTTGTTTCATTCATGAAGCACAGGGGAGGCAGTGTTCGGGACAGGAGAGCCAACATGGAGGAGAATGTCTTTGCAAGGAGTGATATCACAATATTATGTCTCCCTCCACTATGTGGATAAGGTTTTGAGAATATTAAGATGATCATGTATGTAATACGATTCTCAAATAATGTAATAGGGTAATGACACAGCAGAGTCATCCCTCAGGATCCACAGGGAACTGGTTCCAGTACTCCTCACATTTATCAAAATACACAGTATAAAATGAACTATTTGCATATAACCTATGAAAACCTTCCCAGATACCTCAAGCCTTTTTTAGATTACTTAAATATCGGCTATGTAAATGCCATGAAAATACTTGTTATATGTTATATAGTATTGTTTAAGGAATAATGACTAGAAAAAAATATGCATATGCTCAGTACAGGTGTAATATTTTCCCCCTTAAATTC
Source organism: Marmota marmota marmota (assembly GCF_001458135.2). Lineage (NCBI taxonomy): Eukaryota > Metazoa > Chordata > Mammalia > Rodentia > Sciuridae > Marmota > Marmota marmota. The sequence goes on along the minus strand of NW_026000119.1, from coordinate 1,400,156 downwards.
CAATATACAGTTGGTTGAATCACAGGTATAGAACCCAGGGATATGTAGAGCCAACTATATAATATTGAGAGTTTAATTTCAGATATGAATCTAAAAGATTCTTTGAATGCTTTCTAGTCACCTTTCCTGTGTTAGAATATACAACAGAAAAATATGTGGAAACAGAGAGGGAAAAATGGGTATCCCATGAAAAACTTGCTTTCATGAACTCAGCAAAAATTACGTAATTTTTCACAACTTAAAATTTTTATATTATATTTATATAAAATGATTCTAGAGAAATGTTCATTTTCTCAGTGATTATTATTAAATAGGGAAATGAAAATAATAGTATCATGGGTATAATTCACTCTTAGTCAAGTACTACATTTCTGAAGATGTATATAAAATTAAAAATCAAATAATGTTAAAATTACACTAGAAGCATTTGCTATTTAAAGAAACATTGCTATGAACACTCTAATAATACAAAGGATTTTAGTTTTAAAGTAAAATTCACACTGTATTAAATTTTGTAGGCAATGTAATACTTCTGCATATTGTATGGGCTTGATATAAAAAATATATCTATGAAAGACCAAAAAAAATGTAAGGAGGAAAGTTATGTAACACTAACATATAATTCAAATGTTCTTTGTGTCAGAAGAGAAAGGGGCACAGCAATTAATTGATCATAATTTTCTCCAAATTCCAGGATCCACTCACCCATGTCAAGTTTCTCTTCATGATTTATTTCCATAACTACAAATTTCTCACAAACTGCAAAGGTTGGCAAAGTAGAAGAAATAAACTGGCCAAACCTTCAAATAAAAAAAGAAATCAAGTTATGGATTTCATTTTTCTTTCCCCCAAAGAAAGAGTAAAATATAAAGAAATTAAAAATTAACATTTTTTATTTTAACTTTTATAGATTTTTAAGTGATTTTATTTGGCTTGCTTCCTCTTGCACCATCCCCAATAGCAATATAAACAATGTTTTAAAAATATAGTTCTTCAGAAGTATGAATTCTTTAATGCACTAACTTAAATGGTTTCAAAAGACAAACATGACTGATTCAAGTTAAAATGCTCTAACATTATCTGTATAGATCCACTGTAGACTTGGTAGTTAATTTGGGATCTGGAAATACTAGTACGGTTAAATACGGTAAATACTTTTAACCATGTGACAAGGGTCAAATGGTTTCATTTCTTTATTTATAAAGGGGAGAAAAACTTAAAACACTGATAGGTTTTGGTGATAATTTCAGCAAAGCAATCATTACAATGCTAAGAATAAATACTAAATAAACAGGGATTATGATAACTACAATATTCCAAATGAATTCTGAAACTCCAATTTTAAATGTCGCCAAGTTAAAAAACATGTTTTCAAAGTATGTGTATGTGATGGCAGTGGCATGTGCACAATGAGTGTATGTGTGTGTGGGTGCGCATGAGTGCTTGTGCACATACACTTGAGAATTAACGGAGTTAGGGGAAGAGGGCTGGGGACTGAACACTTTCATGTCTAGGCTAATCAATCTCATGGGGTTAATTCCCACATCTTTTCTCTCCAATATTCTATTATTCACTGGGGGCAACAACTAATTCTGATTCATAAAAATAAAAGCAACATATTGAGGAATTACATATTTTTAATGCCTTACAAATATCATGGCATCAACATTACTGGTGTTATACTGGCACAATAACCAATTACATTCATCTCAATCATCTTAATCTCATTGGTACTTCTGGTTAATTAAAAGATAAATACAGAAGTTTTCACTACCTGAGCAGATCATTGCTGTTGGGAAAACCTTGTAGCAAGAAGCTCAGCACATTACTGATAGCAGCAATGGTAGGCTGGGATAAAGACATATCTCGAAGGGTCAGTAGCAGCTTTGGGATTAACTGGAATTCCCTCATTAATTTGGCATTCTTGGAAGCTTCACTGTAAGAGAAGAAAGATTTAATATACTGTACTATCTTTTCTGTAGCTGAACAACTAACTACATAGGTATTAACTAATACCTGGACTCAGTGAGCAGTTCAATAAAGTGTTCAAATAAGGAAAGATGGAGTTCATATGGTGCATGGAGCCAGACCTATAACAAAAAAAACAAAACAAACAAACAAAAAAAACAGTGGTAGATTTAAAGTTAAAAAAAATTCCCAAAATGTAATTCTGACAAAAACAAAGACAGCACATGGAATTTATTTCACTTATATAATTAACTGAATATAACCACTTTATAAATTTTTATTTTTGTAAAGTCCTACAAAACAGCTTGTACATAGAAATAATATCAATCACTACAAATAGGCCAAAAAAAAGGACAGTTGATGGAATTATCATACTTAAAAAATCTGTTATAAATATGCTCTGCATGTTTAAAAATGTAACAAAAAGATGCAAATGAGGAGGAGAGAAATGGAAGATATCATAGCTACAAAACAAACTTCTAGACATAACAAAATAATTAAAATGGAAAATATATGCGTGACATTAATAGGAGATTAGATATTGTGGAAAGACAATTCAGGAAATTATTCAAAATGAAGTATAAGAAAAAAATACCAAAAATAAGTGACTAGATAGCACATTAGTGATTTGTGAAACAATATCAAGCAATCTCAAGATATGTGGGATGTCCATAAAAGTAAGAAGGGCAGGAAAAATTTCAGATTTTATAAAAATGACAAATTTGCAAATCAACAAATCATGTCAAAGAAAGATAAAGAAGACAATGGAGTGACTTTTAAGTGTGAAAAGAATAAAAATAGTCAATTAGACTTATATTGCATGCAAAAATATCATTAACAAATAAGGAATAAAGAAGACTTTTTCCAGATAGGAGAATTCATTAACAGCAGACTGGCACTGTAAGAAATGCTGAAGGAAGAATTATGCAAGATAGAGATTTGGATTCACAAAAATGAATAAGGAGTGTCATAAACACCATATATATAGGCAAATAAAAAAGAATTTTTAACATGACTTTTGAAAGTAATTGAATTATTTAAAGCAAAAACACTATAAACTATTGTGGAGATTATCAACATATAGAAGCTAAAGTAGAAAACAATGGAACAAAGGGTGAGAGGGAAGAAATGGAAAATATGCTACCAAAAGGTATTTACAAGGTATATTCAAACACAACGAATTTTTCTGGATGCATATAAAAAGTTTAGGAAAACCAGTACAAAGGAAAATTTTTGTATGCTGTTTTAATTATTTATATTTGTGAAATGGCTTTTTAAAGAATAGGGTAAATTAGGTATTTATAGATTATTCATGATTTGGGGTAATAAAGGATTATATAAAGTCATAAAGTGCTCAAGATACTATGAAATGAAGCCAAAGTTTGTTAAACAATTGCATTTCTGATGTTTTCTTATTAGATTTTAATCAGATAGCTATAAATAAAGCTAATTCATGATTTGAACGTGTCAGTTACCAAATGAAAACAAGGTTAGGCTGGATTAGATAAATCTCTTAACTCCTACATAATCCTTTCTGCACACCCTCCCTATCTCTATATTTCCACAAGTATTTAATCAGCTATTTTTCTCTTCTAATGAACTGAACATTGTGAGGCATGGACTATATATTTTATTTTTACATCTTTAGCAACTAACATGGGGCTTGGTTAAAAAATATTCAGTAAATGCTTTCTTAAAGGAGAGGGCTAGGTATTAGTAGTCTGAATACCAAGCTAAGAAATATATATATACTTCATTGTGTAAGAAAGGGAATTCACTGGGATTTAAGTAAGTAATATGCCTTAAAACAAAACAAAACAAAAAAAAAACTAGATGACAAAGGTAGACAGGATAGCCTGAGGAAATGAGGAAAAAAGTGAACTATCCTAGGAGAAAGAGGAGACATGACCGGAGCCAAGATTAGTATGTAGCAGCAGAAGCAAAAGAGGAAGACCATGAAATGTGAAAGAAGAGTCTACATGATTTTTGTGTCAGACTGTTTATAGACAGGGAGGAAGAAGGAAGCTGATTTTATAATTTCAAGCCTAGGGAATGGTGGTATTATTAATAGAAACAGAAAAGTTAGAAGAAAGAACTAATTTGGGGAGGGATGTTAAGTTCAGTTAAGGTATTGCTGCTGGGACACTAAAATGGAAATGTTGAGAAAGAAGTAAGAAATAAGTCTGGAATTCAGGTGTCAAAGTTAGAGATTTAGATTAGAAAGTTAACTCCATAGAGATGAGACTGTGGGATTAGGTGAGAGTCTAAAGATAAAAAACAAACAACATAAAACCTCAACAAAATAGTAAGAAATAAAAATGAACATCTTTTCATAAAATCATGAAAATTTTACTAAAATTAATGAGAGGGACAAAAGAACTAGGACAGTGTTGCCTGAAAGCTGGCAAGAGATGTAGGAGATACAAGAAGAGGATAAGGAACCACATCAAATGCTATTGAGAGCTATGGAAGCTGAGAAGTGAGTATGGGCCATAGATTATTATCCTCATAGGTAAGACAATCTAGTTTCAGTAAAACAGGTAGGGCATGCAGCCTGTTTTCTGGGATTCCATAATCGAGGGAACAGCATATAATAATTATAAGGAAGAGTTAGGGCCTAGTACCATATCTGTGAACATTAGATGCTATCACCATTCTGGTAGCAGAGAAACAAGTCAAGGAAGACAGACATAATCTCTGCTCTCATAAAGCCTAGAGATCCTTCAGTTTTCCAGGGATGTAATGTATATATTTCTTGCATATTGATTAACATGAAGAGTGGGATGAAAAAAGAAGTGAGCTAAAAGGATAAACGTGATTAAGGATAAAAATGATTAAGTGGGACCTTCAGAGGACAGAGGGAAAGCTTCATGGGTGATAAGACAGCAAAAGTGGAAATCTTGTTATTTTGGCAAAATGAATGATATTTTACCATATAGTTTGTATTAACCCAAATTATAAGTCCAGATTCCTATTTACTGTAGAAAAGTTTCTATCATAATTATTTGAAGAAAACATTTGCCTCCAAATCACCAGTGCAGCAGTGTATTAACTAGCTTAGGTAAATGTACTGTACCATTTCATTTCTATGTTTGTATAGTGGAATATATCTGAAGAGAAAGAAATTCTGCTCTTTATATTTTACTAAACAATGTTAGTACAATAATCATAAAATTATAAAACTTTAAACACATCTTAGGGATAAAAGTGTTTATTATACAAAATTTAAAAATGGATTCATTGACTACATGCTACCATCCAATGTTTATATACATACTTCAAAATCACAAAGCAGGTCCTGGAAAGCAGTTGAATTGGGAATAATGGAGGTCTCATGTCCACTATCAACAGTTCCCACCAAGGAGAAAGTTAGATGGAGGATGTGGCTGTTAAGAAGGGAACGTTTCTTTTTAAGCAGCATTGCCAGCAACTGTAAGAAAGTAACAACAAATGCCTTTTGATAAATCACCATGTATGTATATATCACTCACACTCACACACATACACGACACATATGAAAATACATGTAGAGTAATGAGGCCTTTGAGCTGATTTCTAAATTTTTATTGTGTCAAATACAACAATACAATTAGAGAAAATCTGAAAAACAAAATAATCCTAACACTCTACTAAAATATATTCCCATATATATATTTGAATAGTTGTTCCTATCACAGGCATTTGTACTCTTTTTCTCTATACAAAAGGACTTTTTCTTTTGCAACATAGTCTTCATAATTACAATGTAAAAGACTAAATGCTATTCTATGGGACAATAATAATACACTCAGTCATTTTCATACATTTGGTACATTTATATTATTCTTATTTTTTCATGGTAAAAAATGCTACAATAAATGTTCTGAAAGTGTTATAAAACAAAAACATTTACAAAAATAAAGTATAATTAAATTAAATTTATACAACATAGTAAGTAGCATACTCACTACTAATGAACTAATTGCTAAAGTTGTAGGACACATATGTGTTTCATCTATAATAGAGGGATATAATCTTGCTCCAAATACTTGTTTCAAATTACTTCTCACAAGTAATTTTATTTTGCTGAATTATGTTACTAGATGTGTATGGATGAATGCTGTGTATTTAAATTTCATGTGGGTTTTCAGGAATAGCATGGCACACTTAACTCTGCACTGGCTCCTGAACAAGTAAGGGAATTAGAGGAGGACAGGGTATGAGGTGGAAGGAACCACAAGAAAAATGGGAATAGTGTGGATTGATCATTGATCTGGCACTCTCTCTCTCATAGGGGGTAATATGACCCGATTTAATTTCATTTCCATTTCCACAAAGAAAAACAACATCCAAATAAGCAAACTGTTGATCTAAAAATACAGTTGGGTCTCTATATCCATGGATTCTACAACTATACATTTAACCAAAACTTGGATCAAAAACAAAAACAAAAACAAAAAAAAAAAAACGGATATTTTTATTGTCATAATTCCCTAAATAAAACAGTGTAACAACTATTTACGTAGAATTTAATCTACATAGTTTTAGGTATTATAAGTAATCTGGAAATGATTTAGTGCTTACGGGAGGATGTGCACAGATTATGCACATTATGAGACCTGAGCATTTACAGATTTTGACATCTATTGGGGGGTCCTGGAACTAACCCCCATGAACAGTAATGAAAACTATATTCAAATGTATCAAAGCTATGTGGAAACAATGTAGCTTACTTCAAAGGTGTAGTGTGTAAGACTAGATAAGAATGGATAAAAGGATAAACTGAAACAAAGAAAACTTGTTCTCATTTGGCATGTACTACTTTTAATAAAAACGACAGACTTTTTAAGTTCACTTGGACAAGCATATTCCTCTAGATCTTGAAAAAAAATAAATAAACCATGAACAATAGAATATCCTTTGATGTGAAGTGAAGGCAAAGGTTACAAACCTGGTAGCCCTTGATTCTTTCCATTTCTTTGCTGGCCAGTGGGTTACTCTTGACCACACAAACCAGGGCCTTGACCGCTGCATATAACCCTTCCACATCAGAGGCCATGGCCACTAGGCCCAGGATGGCTGCAGCTCCACCAATGTACTGCAAAGTAGTGGCAACAGGCTTAGGAACAAATGTTCTTACTCCTGATTAAAAGATAGTGAAAAATAATTAAAATGAATTCACCACACAAACAAGAACTGAATAAATCATCTTAAGTAGTTTGCTTGTAACTGTAACTTTTATTTTAAAAAGTTTTTCTGTCCTAATATTCTAACAAAACGAAACAATTAAAGGTAGAGTTTGGGAGAAGACAATAATGTTAATATACATACTGTCAGGTGTAAAGGAGAAAGTAGAGAAGAACTGGGTTTCAGAGCAAGCACCAATATAGCCACTGTGTGGAACTGGGCAGCATACAGACTGAGGTGAGAGTGCCATATTAGATTCTTTGGGTAATATACTTAGGGGAATTCTGTGAACTGGGGAAGGAGTCACAGAAGCCACTCTGGCAGGGATGAAGTACTTCCTACAGATAAGCCAAGCCAAGTAAAGCACATTACTCACCATTATTAAAGGCTTCTCCTTGATCAGTAATCTGAGTCACAACATCAGTGAGTCCAGGAGAGAACCTGACTTTGAAAACTACCTTCTATGGTAATCAGGGCCAGTATTATTATTTCATAGGTGAGAAGACTAATGGTTTAGAGCTTAAAACCTCTGGGCTAATGTCACATAGTTATAAGCTAAGTCCTTATTCACTGCATTCCACTATATCACACCACTGCTACATTTCTGAAATGGACAAAGAGCAGTGCTCAAGGAAAACTACCATATGCTATAGTGCAAAGGAAACTGTTTTAACAGTGCAACATTATGAAAAAAGAACAACAAAGTTAAAATTTGTGTACATCACTGGGAGTTAAAAATTGTCAAGGACTGACTGGTGGTAAGCACCTCTACTCCCAGTAACTTGGGCAGCTGAGGCAGGATGATCACAAGTTCAAGGCCAGCCTCAGCAACTTAGGAATACTGTGTATAAAATTAAAAAAATTAAAAAGGGCTGGGGATAGAGTTCAGTAAAAGAGTACCCTGGATTCAATTCCCAGTACCACAAAAAATAAAAATAAAATATTGCCAAGAACTGATAAACGTCCTTGCTGGTAGGATTTGGATCAGTATTATAGCAACTTTTTGTTAATCTACAAAGGAACCAATATTATTTACTGAAGTATATATTAAAAGGAATAATAACTGGTTCTGAATTTTGGATGGACTGGTGGGATAATATCTCAAGATCCTATCCAGCCAAAACAATTTTTTTAAGTAAATTGCATACATAAGGCTCTATAGAGTGACGTATCAGCTCTAAGTTTTATTACAGTTAGATTTCACAAAAGTTCTTATTTTAAACTCAGTACTAAATTAACAAAAGAATTCATGAACAAAATCACTGCTAAACCAAACCATGAAAAAATAAATAATAGTTCTAAATATTTTGTTGTTGTTGCAGGGCCGGGGATAGAACCCAGGGCCACATCATGCTCTGCAAGCACTCTACTGCTGAGCTATACCTATGCCCCTAATAGTTTAGAACAGTTTGAAATTTACTGAAAAACATCATAGTAGCATATAGTCAGTATTCATCAGTGCTGACAAGAGGGAAAAGTTAATGAGATTTTTATAAAGGTGGACCTGTTTTTAAAGTTGACTGGAATGTGAGGTTGTTACATTAATCTCTAAATACTTCAAGACTGCTACAGGTCAAGAATTAAAAATGATGCATTTAAATATTACCTCTCAAGTGAGGAAAGTTAATTTAAACTCAAGGCAAATAAAAAGTCTTAACAAACAAAGGCAGTTTAACTCACCCAAATATCCAATCAGAGTAGCCCCAATTGTCCGTGCAGGTCCATTAAGGTGTCCTGCTGAATTGTGTATCAACTTCACAGGGGTGGCATTCTCGTGGGAGGAAATGCCTAACTGAAGAATAGGAAAGAAAAATAATGTAATTATAGAAGAACAGCCTGACTCTTTTGATTGGAAAAGAAACAAACTGTAAGATCATTAATATATATTTTCTCTCTTTCTATAAGAATATTTAAAAAATTTTTTTAATGGGCAAATACTTCCAAAGTAGAAACTCTCAAAAAGTAAGTTAAATACAATTTACTAATGACCAGGAATCCTGGGACCCAATTTCAGAGGTCCTTCTGAGTGAAGCCTATGGCATGGTTTATACATCACTCAGTGCCTCACAGCACCCCAGTCAATGAACATATTAACATCCAGAACAGGTATACTTAATTCATGACAATTATCAGAGTTTGAAGATAAAATATTTACACAAGAAAAGTACATGTCAAATTTCTGTAGATAGGAATGCATGTACACTCACATACAATATAATGTAAGAAATATAAAAGCAAGAAATTTACTTTTTATTCACTGCTGTTTCTTGAATAAAAGTGCCTGGCACACAGTAGGTGGTGGATAAAAAAGATGTTGAGTGATAATTTTAAGAATAGCAATTGCTGGGCTTCTTCATTGCCAATATAAATATAAGAATACAAATAATGTTTAATTTCATATAAAGAAATTCTCACATTCTCAAATTAAGCTAAATATCTACATGTGTTTTCGCTTAAATCAGGAGCCAGATAAACCAAATACAAACAGCACACAGGGAGTCAATGTGAAAAGGACTGAAATATGCTAATTAAAGCCCACAAATAAAGAAGACGATGAAGCAGAAAGAGTTATTTGCAAGAATAATTGGGGATCAATTCAAGATGTTCACTGAATTCCAATCAAGTTTCTCAAAAGACTTGGGATATCATACTCAAACTGCTGAAGACCAAAGATAAAAAAAAAAAAAAAATTGAAAGCAGCCAGAGAAAAATAAGTTGACATACTTACAGTATATAGTCAGAAACTCGAAGACAAGAGGGCAATGGCACAGTAGAAAAACATTTAAAATCAGACAGAAAAAACTTGTTATCAAAGAATACTGTATCTAACCATCTTGTACATCCATCCATTCTTTTCAACCATAAGAATGGAGTCCTAATTAGAATAAGATATAGCCCATGACTGTATAATTAATACAAAGTGAATTCTACTGCCGTGCATAACTAAAATATCCAGTAAAAAAACAAACAAACATAAATATGGTATAAAGGAAAGACTATTATATCTAAGGATGAAGACTATCCTGTCATTGTATTGCTGTTGTATCAAATGATCAGCAACTTAGTAACTTAAACAAATTTATTATCTTATATTTCTGAAGGTCAAAAGTAGAAAATGAATTTTTTGAGGTGAGGAGTTAATCGGGATTGAACTCAGGGACACTTGGCCACTGAGCCACATCTCCAGCCCTATTTTGTATTTTAGACACAGGATCTCACTGAGTTGCTTATTGCCTTGCTTTTGCTGAGGCTGGCTTTGAACTTGAGATCCTCCTGCCTCAGCATCCTGAGCCACTAGGATCACAAGCATGCAGCCACCATGCCCACCTAAAAAATGAATTTCAGTGGGCGAAAACCAAGGTATTGGTTCCTTTTAGTGGCTTTGTAAGAGAATTTATTTCCTATCTTTTTCAGCTTTTATAGGCCACTGTAGCATTCTTTGGCTAACTGCCCCATCTTCATCTTTAAAGGAATGGAAGCTTGAATCCTCTCATCATATAGTACCACTCTGGCTTATTTTTCTTAGTTTTATCTTTGGGGACCCTTGTGAGTCAATTGTGACCATGTGAATGTTTAAGATAATTTTCTTACCCTAAGATCACTCAATTACCTATTTCAATCTTCTAGGTGCAACCTAAATCCCCCTTTTCCATGTAAAGTAACATAATATATTCACAGGATTAGGATATGGATGTATCTGAGGGCCTAAATATAATGAATATATTAAGATGCTGAATAAATAAAAATTCAATTAAAAATAAATGAAATAAAATAAAAACAGTGCTGTGTCAAGCTCTGTTTTTAGAAACCACTCCAAATGAGGCTCTGGCATAACTTCCCAGTGAGAATCAGCCATAGTTACTGGGAAGTTCTTCTGCTTACCTGTTTAGCAATGGCTTTGCTATCCAACTTGTTATACACTTTCCGGATTCTCGCTACTGTCAAGGAGGACACAGATAGTGCATAGAGACCAAAGGACACCTTTTCTTCTGGAACTATTGACACAGGAGAAGGGATAACACCTTCGGATTTTGCATCTTTACCTACAAAAGAATAATTCTTTTCAGAATAATCAGTTGTTTTCCTTATCCTAATACAAAGTTTTTATTATTTTATTCTTACTATAATTTTATCAGTGAGTGAAGCTGAAAATCTTTTCAAGTTGGAATAAGGAACCTGAACTTAAAAACTATATTATTTAATTTTCAGCTTTTCATTTATTTCTCTCATTAGAAATTAGGAACAACTATTTAGTCATAGGACCTTACATTTCAAGTTTTAAAATACGTTCAACATATAGCATAATGTGAAGGAAAAAAATTAATTTTATCTAACAAATTTTAAAATACCCCTAAGAATAAAGGGAAGGAAAACAAGTGGAATAGCTGTGAGCTTTGCAGTACTTGGTCTCTTCAGCAAGAATATCAGGTATGCCTCTCCAGATTCATCTGGACAACACAGCACAGAAGTGAAGAGCATACATTTTGGAACTAAATGCTGTTTCAATCTTGTTTTACAACTTAAAAGCTGGGTGACCTGCGTAAATGTGCCTTAGTTTCCTCATCTGCAAAATGGGGATGACAATGACAGTTCCAACTCAATATTCTAAGATGAATATGAGGGGCTCATAACAAATACGTCCTTCATGTGTACTAACTAACTTATCACATGCAAGTGCTCAGTAAGCGTCAGCTCTTATTATATGTTATTTAATCAAGAATATGAATAAAAGGACAAATTACATAGTCATACGATTTTTTTATTCTACAATATACTTGTCCTGACTCTTTTGAGACCCTTAGTAGAACCAGAATAAGGCAAAGAAAGACATCACTTGGAAGGGCAACTACAAATCAATTTCAGCTTAATATTAGTTTTTTTTTTTAATTTTATATATCTTTTGAGAGAAAACATAATAAAAAATGGACTATAGGAATAAAAGGATGAGGAAAAATGATGCTAATTGGCTAGTCACAAGAATATAGGTTTATCTGAACCCACTCTAACAAGAGTAGCAACACTTTTTTTTTTTTAATTTTTTATTGTTGGTTGTTCAAAACATTACAAATTTCTTGACATATCATATTCCACACTTTGATTCAAGTGGGTTATGAACTCCCACCTTCACCCCATACACCGATTGCAGAATCACATCAGTTACACATCCATTGATTTACATATTGCCATACTACTGTCTGTTGTGCTCCGCTGCCTTTCCCATCCTCCACCATCCCCCCTCCCCTCCTCTCCTCTCTCTCTACCCCCTCCACTGTATAACCCTGAGGGTCTCCTTCCATTTCCATGCAATTTCCCTTCTAAGAGTAGCAACACTTTAAACTGCTTCATGTAATAGGAAAAATTGTAGAAAGAGAACAGGGTTAAGGTTAGGCTCTTAAAGAGTGTATACCTACATCTTTGAGCCAATAAGAGAACCTGGAAAATAAGCAACAAAGAATGAAGACAAAGAATCAGGAAAGTGCAGTAAGATCAATGGAGGAGAGCACTGCAAAAAGAAGTGAAAATGGTTAATAGTATCATGTTGAGGGAAATTAGGAGGGAAGGTCCTTTTCTCAGATAAACATATGCACAATTTTATATACACATACACATCTATGCTGTATGGGTTGAGCCTCATTCAACTTTGAGAACTAAGAGTAAGTTACTCACATGGCATGCACACAGCCTGAAAGCTTCCAACATAATTTGGTCCAAGTTCATAAATGGTAGTAATATTTGAAGGAGGTAAAACTTCTTCTAGAAAATGGGTAGGTCCCAGGCGCCAAACCAATGAAGCAATCTGGCGTTGTGCAGGTGGAGTGCCAATGTAGGCATAAACTGTGCTCACCACGGGGGGATTCACAGAGCCTGAACCCCCAGGAGTACTGTGAACATAATGAAGCTACAAAGCAGACAAAACAAAGGTGTAAGATGAAGAAAAACATTTTTACCAGGAAACTAATTAGTTTAGCCTGTATATTTTCTCATGGTCACCCAACTTTACAAATGTATAAATACAGGTTGAGAAAACTAAGAACAGGGTAAGATTCTGGGATCTGTAACCACAGATGAAAAGATGTTATCAAATTCTCAAAGAAAATGAAATTAATGCTAGAAATGGTAATAATTGAACATAGACATACTATCATTGTCTGGTTGTTCTGCATGTCAAACTAATGATGCTTCTCTGAAATTTTAGGGTTAATATAAAAAATAGAGAGCTTCCTACTATGGAATTAATGCAGTCTTAAAAATTAGTCGTAGGGCTGGGGTTGTGGCTCAGTGGTACAGTGCTTGCCTAGCATGTGTGAAGCACTGGGTTCTGTTCTCAGCACCATATATAATTAAATAAAATAAAGGTCCATTGACATCTAAAAAGTTATATTAAAAAAATTAGTTGCAACATTCATTGTGAGTCTGTTAACTAAAGTTATGGATGAAAATGTCTTATAGGAGTGAAGAGTTGTAAAATATTAGAGAAAATTTAGAAAAATGAAGTCTATGTTTAGTCTCCATGTAAAACAATAACCCTTACTGATTGACATTCTCAGATTTGAAATAACACTTCTGTTTACTGACAAGGTGTCTAACATCAATCATTTATAATAAATCTATAATTAGTGTATAAGATAAAAGGAAATCAAGTTGCTTCTTACACAAGCAGATCTTATCACCTAATGAAATGAGAGACATTTCCATTGACTGTTTTGTCATAACATCATCCCAGCATTAGATCACATCCATGATTCTATATATTAAAGAACAGTCTCAGATGATATTCATACAAGACTATGACAACTCATAGGGACAGCAATGATGATGATGTAAATATATCAGTGATTAATCTCCTATCCCTCAACTCTAGAAACTGAGGACATTTTTGTTTTTAGTGATGGTAAAATTAGAAGCAACCTACTAGACAATCTACAAACTCAATTCAAATGTAGTCATGTAAATGAAGAAAAAAAATGATGCCCATGGGATGTGTTTTGGGGTTTATCATAATGAAACATTATGTTGCAATGGAACACTATTATCATAAGGAAGGAAATGTATTCATAGAAGTTGTTGTTTTCACACAGGACACAACTTTGCCTTTGTTACTGTTTCAAATGAAATAATTAAGGACACTACCTTTTTAAGAGCTTGCTAGTTGAGTTCTGTAGAAAGTAATACAGATTCAGTATGACTTATTCAAAATGTATGGGATCCGAAATATTTCAGATTTTAGTCTTTCAGATTTTGGAATATTTACATAGACTTTACTAGTTGACCATCCCTCTAATCTGAAATTCAGATGCTCTAAAATTTGAAACTTTTCATATATCATGTTAGTACTCGAAAAGTTCTAGAATTTTGGAGCATTTGGATTTTTGGATTGGAGATGCTCAACCTGGGGCAACATTCATAGTAATTTGGAACACAGAATTTCACCTGATTCTTTATTGGTTACTTCAATTTTCTTCTAATTATGAAAGTATAGCAATCTAGAGGATTGCTTATGCAGTCATTTATGTATATCTACAATGATTACCAGAGACAAACGTAGGTGACCAAAAGCAAAGAAAAACCAATTCTAACTCTACAGAAATACAGTCTTCTAAATTGGGTGTCAACATACTTTATATACAAACAGAGATACAAAAATTTGTGGTATATGTGTGTATTAAGAATTGTAGTGCAAAAAAAAAGTACATGTATAAAGGAAAAAAAAATAGCGTTACCTTAGATTAGGTAGAGGGAAGTGAAAAGAGGGGAAGGCAGGGGGATGTGGGATAAGAAAGACAGTAGAATGAAACAGACATTATTACTTTATGTTTATATGTGACTGTATGACCAATATGATTCTACAATATGTATACTCAGAAAAATGAGAAATTATATCCCATCTATGTATGATATATCCAAGTATATAAGTGAATTCTACTGTCATGTATAACTAATTAAAACAAATAAAAAATTTAAAAAAGAGAAATACAGTTTTCTAGATTAAATCAGAATGGTAACAATGAAGTGACAAAGTAATGTATTCATAGTTTACTTAGACATCCTGAAACTTGTGTCTCTAGTGCAAAAAAGAATTTAGCAATCTGACCCAAGGGCTGACAAAGTCAGTAACTCCTTTAGGACCCTATAATCCCTCCTTTCTCTCCTTCTTAATAAAATAATAAGAGCTGGTTAGCCACATGACTCTAACATACTGTTGAAACAGGCACTGAAAGTCAACTTAAAATTAAGATAGTAATCTTAAAAACACTCCCACAATCTACATTATATGTATTTATGAATATGTCAAAATGAACCCCATTATTATGTGTAACTATAATGTACTAATAAAAACATTAAAAAATACTCCTGCAAAATACATACACACACCCCACATATACACATGCACACACACCTTCTTAAGCTATCTTGCAAACTGGTGCATTTAAAAGTATAGTATGCTTACCTTTACAGTGTTAACAAGCTGTCCATCAATATAGAGGGCTGCAGTACTGTTTTTCAGCATGCCTTTGCTCATCACCAAAACCAGATGATGCCACTGTCCCTCAACTATAAGCTCTCCACATCGAAAGCGGGCACAGCATGGCAGAATCTCATAAAAAGAGGATTCTTCACTAAAATCATCAACTAAAATAATGAGGGAAAGATGTATAAAACTTTTGGCAGTATCCTCCTTGTTCAGATAATAATTCATATTCAGATCAGCATGTTTTGATTTTTAAGCTAAAATAAAATGATGATGCACATGAAGATTCCCTGTTCACTTAATAACCATGGCTGTAGTAAGAAATAAAGCCTAGAATCTAGGCATGCTCTCATCTGCTAAAGTACTTACAATTACATTCAAAGAAAGTTATAATAGCTAATGAAGTAAAAAAGAAACAAGCTAAATGGATGATAAAAGTTATCATAAACAATAAAAAGAGACTAGTTGACACCAAAACCAAAAAATAAACAAGTGGGACTACATTAATCTGTACAGCTTCTGTACAGAAAAGGAAACAATCAACATAGTGAAAAGGCAATTTACGGAATGACATAAAATACACACAAGCTACATATCTGATAAGGGGTTAATCTCTAATATATACATACATAACTCAAACAACTTTATAATAAAGAAGCTAGTAGACGAATTTCTTCTAAGACACAAAAAATAGCTGGCGGGTACACAAACACAAGCTCAACATCACTAATCATCAGAAAAATACAAACAAAAATCGAAATAATTTAGCACCTCACACCTGTCAGGATGGCTATGATCAAAAAACAAAAAATAAGCAATGGTGGGGAGGATGAGAAATTGGAAGTCTTGGGAACTGTTGGTGGAAAAGCAAAAGGGTTTTCTGTCATGATATAGAAAACAGTATGGAGGTTCTTCAGCAATCCCACTTCTGGGTATTTATCCAAAAAAACTTAAATCATGATCTCAAAGAGACACTATATTACAGAATGGCAGCAAAAGGTCATTCTGCCTTAAAAAATATTAAAATGAAGTTTTTATACTTTCTAGATTCAAAGGAGAAAATAGAAAAAGACAAATACTGACCATAATTTTGGAGTAATTCCTCTTTAGTGGAAACAATCAGAGACCGGTCTTTTGCTGACAGAACTACAGCAAGGCACACGTAATGCTGCTCAGAAGAATTTGCTCGGCGAACAATAGTAAGAAGTCTGACGGGGTGGTTATTAGGAGGAGAACTGAAGTGTTCAATACAAAACCAGCTAGAATAGCTTAAGCCAGATGGAGGAGGGAAGAATCTTTCACCTGAAGTAAAAGTGGCAAAATAAAAATGAAAGAGTGTTTTGACTCATATTTATATTTAAAAAGAGGCCAACGAAAGCATATAAAGGAACTACTGAAAAATAAAGTATTTACCAGAGCCAATGCCGCTGACCACAGCCCCATCATTAAGACATGTTGTGACAGCAGTATTTGTAGGGGCATTATGAGGAGCCAAACTAGGCAGAAACAGGCAGCTATTGAAGAAAAGACAACATATATATTAGAGATAACTATTTCTTCTCTTAACACTATGGATGTAGCACAGTGAAATAAACTGCCAGTATATAAAAGAGATAAAAGACCAAAAAATAAATCTGAATATCTAGAAAAACCCTTCCTGTGTTTTAATTATGTGAGAGTATTAAACAAAATGCTTTAAAATCTCTAACAACATGTTAGGTTTAAACTCTTAAAAATTAAGATATAATTTGAATATGTAAAACACAAATGTATAACCTCAATCACAGCATTAGGACAATTTAATCACTGTATAAAAACTTCCCTTGTGCCCATTTCCAATCACTATCTCCTCTTACCACTATTCTGATTAGTTTTGACTATTCCCAACCATCCATTGTTTGAAAATGACCCATGACTACATGTTTAAAATCCAAGTACAGAGTTAGATAAATGTGTAAGAATCCCACAAACAATGTATACATGTACATATTATCTACTAGCAGTCTAAGAATTCACAGATCTAGCTATTTATAAAAATACACAAATAACAATAAGAGAGTTTGTACTGGCTCATATTTATATTGATAGGGGGCCAAAGATAAAAACTTTATAATCTAGCTGTTAGATCTATTAGCATTTGTATCTACTTCGAGGCAGGTGCACTTAAAAAATATCTAGGTTCTCTGTAGATTCTTTATTGCTGCTTGTGCTACTGTAGAATTTTCTGTCACTTAAATTAATTTGTTCATTAGAAGTGACAATCACTGAATATTGATAATGTATAAGATACTATGTTAGGTAATTTGATAGCATGATGACAAAACCTAGGCTAGGAGGTTTTCATCTAATTTAAATTAACATATTACCTCTATATATTCATATTTATTATATCAGGGGTGTGCAAACTTTCAGGAGATGACCAGATGATAAACATTTTGTGCTCTGTGAGCTAGCAACTCTGTCATTTGCTATCAAGAATATCAAAGTCTGAAGACACAGTGCCAAAGCAGCCATACAAAATGCTATGTTCTAATAACACTTCATCCACAAGAAATAAAAAAACCTTACCAACAAAAGCAGATTTGGCAAATGGGCCTAAAAGATTACTGACTCATTTATTACATTGATTTATTTAACATAATAATTAATTTAAAATAATTACACTAGAAATCTTGAAATAGCATGCTCAAAGAACACAAGTTATTTGAATATACATAGTATAGTATATACCATAATTGGTATTTACCAAGTAAATTTAAAACAAAAGATTCATTTGCAAAGTTATAAAGCAGAAAATAAAACAATAGAATAAGGCTATCTTACAATTTCCTTACCCAAACCCTTCAAGGGATGTGTCAAATTCAACAAATGCTGGAGTAACTGATGACCCGTGAAGTCTGATGTCATGCGGGGTTGTCATGGAGACCAGACACTTCACCCTGGTTAAGGGTACAGTGCTACCTTCTGCAGATTTTACCAGGCTCTTGCTTATCCGGTAATGGTTATCTTCAGGTAAGCTAAAAACACTATCAGAACCCAGACCTTCCAGAGATGTGATCATACTATCTGTAAGTCAAAGAAAATCTCTTAGTGAAAATACCATGCAGAATTTTAAAATAACTTTACAAGGCTAATTTATTTTTAAATACCATTTTTAAATTTCAATATGTGATTATTTTCTTTTTAAATACTAAGGGCACTAACCAAGTTTAATGTACTTTATGTTCCTTTATAAACTTAAATAGGCTATTCCCTTTTTTACTTAAAACTAAATTAATATGCACACTGCAGAAACACTAGAAACTAGAGTACAATTAAGAATAAAAATCACCAATAATCACCTGTTAAAATGTAATTTAAGAATTCTGTACTGACTTATAAAACAGTTTATGCTTTTATTTTATAAAACTACTTTTTATCATTTCTCTTAGAGAAGAAAGTAAAATATTCTAGAAGCATTACAACTACAAAAAAAAGTCATCTTAGGAAAAACTATCAGAGATAAACAGCTGCAACTTGATTTCTCTATCTTCTCCCTATTTGCATGTCTTTCTTTATAACTATTAAAATTAAATTTGTGATCACAAAATTGAATTTAAGAATTCCTATGTATGTGTAAATGGAAACAATTTCAAGAATGAAAAGACAAATTTTAAGCAAACCGTCCTGTCTTCCTAGGAATATATCACAACTGCAATGGAGAACACATTCCCTGTGAAGTTGAACCACATGGGTACACATAACTGTTTTTCTCATACATGCTGGAAATTCAGACAACCATGAAAATATTAATTTTCTCAGGGAAAGGAGATATTTTTCATTTTTATTCTTATCAAAAGATAATAATTCTAAAGAATGATGTAAAGTATAAATATAACACAAAAATATATATATAAAGGTCTTGGGATATAGCTCAGTGGTTTGAGGGCTTGCCTAGTATGTTCAGGGTCCTGGGTTCAATCCCCAGTACCATGAACATACATACATATATACATACCATGTATATTAATTATTATAATAATAGTTACAAAAACTGAAGTACTTTGTTTTCTGCTAAACTGTATTGAAATTCAAAAGCTGGTAAAGCTTCCATAACACAGTAGTTGTTAAGCACTGGTAATAAATAGCAGGAAGAATAAGACTGAAATAGTGGTTGAATCTCTCTGACTTCAGAATTCTCACCCCCAAAATCAAGGAGTTGATCTAAGATGACCTCTACAAAGCAACCAGTCTACTTTTCTAAATATTCTTTTGCCTGTTTCACTAGTAATACTCACCTTAATCTATCAAAACACAAGTCTTATTATCATGGCTAACAATAATACAAAATGATGTAGAAAGTAAAAATAAGCAAAACTACAGAATTAACCTGGAGAGGAAATCCAGTGCAACTGGCTTCCCTGGGAACACCTCTGGAGTGGATGGTCTCCATGACAGCCTGGTATTCAGTGCTTGCATTCTGCTAACTCCCCAGAACAGGTTTCTATCAGCCTAATGCAAAATCTTCTCCTTGGAGGCTTCTCAGCAATACTTACTACATCTCTCCCTATGAAACTACCATCTTCTATTTTCCTATAAGGTTCTCTATTCATTTTAGAAACACTGGTGTTTAATTCTCAATCTTGTGTATATTAATTCTTGCCATTGGATGGGAGGATGTCACAACATCTATATGAATAACCCATCTCACACAGACTGTATTGTCCAATGAGCATTTACCTATGCTTCATACCTGAAACTACCAGGCTTCACTTATTTCCCCATCAGAACTACAACTCCATGATATGGAAATTTAACTGTCTTCATCAGTATTTCTAATTTCCTGTCCTCCACGACTTTTCTGCAGTAGGTGTCCTGTAAATCCACAGCCTGGTAATAATAACCCAATCAACCATTCCCTAGTTTAGGCAGCAAAGGCTACTTGAGAAACAAATCCTTGATCCTCTGAGGAAGGGGTGCTCCTCCTCCCACACCAAGGCTTATTCTGCCCATAGCTCTCATCTCCTCTGGATCCTTACACCACCAAGCTCCTCTCCCCTACCCTCACTTAATTGACTTGACTGTGTGTCTCTGTTTAAATAACAACAAACCCTTTCTGTCTTTCCCTTTATAAACTTGAAATAATATTCATCCCTCACATAATTTTCATAAATAAAAGAAACCAACAAACAGAATGTCAAAGTCAACTTACTTCTCATCTCTGGCTCGTAACACAGTGAACTTGGTTTGTGGACCCTATATTGCTTTAGCAGTTTTTTGTCCCAGGCACCACAATTTAAAGGACTTGCCAAACGTAAAAACTCTCTAAATAAGAAACAGAGCAAAGTTATTCTTTGACTGAGACTATATATAATTCAGAAACCAAATATAAACAAGAAGTTAGATTTAACAAATTATAACAGACTAGTTAAATTACAAAAGAAATGCAAAATTATTGTGAAATGACATACACCATTAACTTCATATTTGATCACTATATATCTATAGATCTACTAGGTAGTTTTCAAAATTCAAAAGCTCAAGTCCAATTATGTCTGAAACCAAACTTATACCTAAACCTATAGTTTTTCAGGTGTTCTGCATCTCACTGAAATGTACTTGGATTTTCATTCTTTCTCAGGATTTTAATATTCAAAAAATCAGGAAATTCTGTTGATTCTACTTCCCCCAAATATCGTAAATCTTCCATCTTTTCATTCTTGCTAATACCACCCGGATCAATTACAGTATTTTTGTGTTTTTGAAGGAGAATCTTAATTACCTCCTGTGTCCCAGTTCAATCCCTTCATCACAACAGTTAGTACCTTTCAGTGACACTCTATTGCTTAAGTCTCTCAGAGGCTGTTCAATATTAGCAGATGGAAACCCAAAATCCTCAAAATGACTAGTACACAGTACCACACATAAGATGATTTCTACCTCAGTCCTAACATTCACTGCTCTCATTTTTTCCCCCAATTATAAATAGTTCTCAAGTCATACAAAATTCTTATAACTCCCTATGAATACATTCCTTTGTTGCTCTGGTCTATCAAAATTGCCTTTCTTATTGCTGAGAATATTCTTTCCACCACTTCTTTCTTATATGACTAGTTTTCTTCCATAATTTGTTTCTTAATTGCCATTTCCCTCACAAAGTCTCTTCTTCTGAGACACCCCTGCAAAAAGTCTGGGTAAGTTACTTATATAAACTGTATAACACTGCTTTTATAGAACTGAATACACAACATTTTAATTGCCTGGTTACCTGACTATATTCTTTACTAGAAAATACATTTTATGAGAGCATGAATTTTTCTTTTGCTATCTACCAATGTTTCCCCAGTTCCTAACATATAGTAAGGGTTTTAAAAAAAGGATAATTCATATCTTTAGGTTAGGAAATAACAGTAATGGATAAAGAATATCTATAATCTTTACAAATATGCTGTTTCTGTTCTTATTTCAAGCATAGAAAAGATATAGATTATTATGAAGGACTATAATATAAAGTATACAGAGCATGTCCTCTTGAAATGTGCTGCACAGAGATATAAAAAATTGTCCAGGAATTATGCATAATAGTATTCTTCAGTATTCTGTCATTTATGGCATTGTATACAAAAAAAGAATTCTGTATTTTCAATTTTCTCTGTCACCAAAAAAAAATAAAGGTTTAAAACCCTGTAGCCATTAAAATGTTACACATAAGTAGTTTATGATCTGTGGCTTTTAAGTAGCAAGAGATGAGCACTATGGGCAGAATAAACATTGGTGAGGGAGGAGGAGCACACTTTTCTCAAAGAATTGAGGATTTGTTTCCCTTTTTCAACCCATGGCTCATCACTTGACTATTCCAGGCATTCACTGTAAGAACGGATCATGTCCAAATGGCTGAATTTTCACTGCTTATTGTTTATCTTGCTATCTTGTACAAATTATTTGTATGAGACAATCTCTCCAACTTCCTCTACTTTTCAAGTAGAGGATTATCAAAAAGGATATGGGGAAATATCAATGCTACCCTCAAAGCTATAAGACTGAATCTATCCACCAGCTGACAGATGAGGGGAGTGTGACTGTCTTTCATCTTGACTTCAGGATGATGAAAGTATTGATGATTAGTATCATCAAGGCCGAGCACACTGACACAACACTGCTTGACAAATGTTTACCATATATGTTTTTCTTAATCCACCATTTGTTTGTGGTCAGTTTAAGAATGCTAGTAGAAGTATTACATGGCAGGAATACTTGAATAGTATTTAAAAATAATCTAATGAAGAGAACAGCATATAGTCCAAAAATGATAAAATGAGCACATTTTTATAAGAAAGAACACAATGATTTATGTACTAAATCTATTTGGCTATGTAATTACAAGAAAAATATAGAAAAAATTTAAAATCTAGCAAGTTTCATGCCTCAAACATAACAGCACTGTTTGTCTTGCACTATAAAAGGTTTTCAAAAATATACTTTTGGATGATTAAAAAAAAACCCGTAGTACATCTACAAGACAAAATATTATGCAGTAATAAAAAGAAACTATTGATACATATAACTTGTATGCATCTCAAGAACATTATGGTGTGAAAACTGTCAATCTCAAAAGGTCATGTACCACATAACCTCAGATATATAATACTTTCAAAAGAAAAAATTATGGAGATGAAGAACAGAGCAGTGGTTTCTAAGACTTGGGGATGGTGGAAGATAAGGGAGTGGGTATGTCAATAAACGGGAAGCATTGGGAGATATTTGTGACATCTTGGATTGTGTGATGGTCACATAAATTTACACATGGATAATAAAAGAAAATGGATAGATAATAAAGAGAACCTCATACACACATAGATATATCATACCAACATCCATTTCTTGGCTCTAATGCTGTCTGATAGTTACATGTAAGAGTTAACTTGAGGAAACTACATGACAGCAGCAAGGAACCTCTCATCTTTACAAATTATTGTGAATATCTAATTATTTCAAAACAAAAAAGTTAAAGAAGTCCTTTTTATAAGTTATTACATAGAAAAAGTTCTTAAAATATATAGATTTAAGTCCTACATATAATTAACATGATTTTATTTTTAAAAGAAAATGAGTTTGCTAGATTTAAGTAGAAGAAATAACCAAGGGACAGAAACATTGTTTACTAATAAGCAGATTTGTTTCAAAGTGCTATATTTTAAGTATTTTGTCCACTTTTGTTGTTTTGCTTTTGCCCTGAGTAAGTGAATGTGCCCACCATAGTGAGAACTCTTGAATCATGAAGACTCCAGGAATGGTTATGACTGTGGCCAATTTAACATGAAAAAATGACTTACTGACCTCAGCACCATGGGCTCCAGGGCCTGGGAGGCCAAGCGTTCAAACATGCGCTGCAGGGGTGGGTGCAGAGAGTGGTCCTCGTCAGCCAGAGCAGCACTGCACCTCTGCAGTAGCCGTGCATGAAGACCAGCTTCACACATGACTTGCTGGTTTCTTTCTGTGTGCACCAGGGATTGTAAAATATTTGCCACAGCAAGTTGAAGGTCCAAAGCATGCTAAAGTCAACAAAGAAATCCATGTCACCATGGCATTCTTAGTGACATAGGTGACAGTTCTTCCTACTTGAAGCATACCTTTCAATATGAGGTATCTAGATGTTTCATAATACATTCAAATAAAATAAGTAACTATCTTATTAGAGTAATACAGCCACTTCCAGAACAGAGCCATGCAAAAATCCGATACTTTAAATTTGGAGAAGCACACACAGCTGACTCCACACTCTTCCAATTCCTTTGGATCACATGACTATATAGCCAATAGTAGTTCTATTTTTACAGAAATATTAAGTGCAAAGGGTTTTTCTTTACATCTAATAGCTAAATGGCTGAAATGAAGGCTTATCATTTACATTTGGGACATTTTAGGCTCTAGAGGCCATACAACATTTTAACAAAAATAGTTCCCTGAACTCCAACTCATTGGAACTTTTGAGTGCTATAAGCCAAAACAATTAAATAGCTCAAAGCAGTATCTTCAGTTATTTTTCTTTCTTTATCATTCATTAATAATTTCCACTGATAAGCAAGATTTACAAGGGGAAACAATTATTCTAACTTCAGAAGTAACCATTTTTGTTGCCTCTGTAACTAATGAATTGTGTTCTAATATATACACATACACCACACATCCTAGAAGGTAAGACTCAAATAGCAAAATGCTGTTTTTTCCTTTACCTACTTTAGTATTGACAGGTAACACTTCACAACACTTTCCTTCTTCCTGCCCTCCCCCTCAGCTCACATATACACACACATTCCTTTCACTCATTAAAGATGGGAAGGAACCAACATATCCAAACCTACTTCTGGCTGTGTCACTGACCCAACAGAGGCCAGGAGGTCCAGCATAGCAAGCATGGCTCCAGGATGGATGATGACGGCATCAGAGCTCTGGAGAGGGGATGCTGCCACATGCAGTTTCAGGTCAGCAACATTTTTTGCAGGGCAGACAGGGGGAGTTGAGACAGAATGATATGCATGCCTATAAAAAGAAAGAAAGAAGAATTATTTGGCTTTTAATTCCAACTACATTCTCAATTCATTTTCTTCATCTTTTACTCACTGATAAGCAAAAAGCCTTACAACGCAGGGATGGGTTATAAACACTTTATGCTTGGAATATAAAAAAGTAATATGTTATTAACTCTCAATGAGTCACATTTAGACAATTTATCAATTCTTCTTGACTCTGATATGTCTTTACCATTTACTATTTGGGTTATTTCATTAAAAAATGGCATTACTCCAGGTGATATAAAGAATAGCTAAAAAAAATCACAGAAATAGATTCAAAGCTCTAGAAAGATCAAAGTTCAAACAATATTTGATGAGTGATCAAGTTAATTTAATCTCTCGATGAGACTGTTTTCTTTTGCAATTGCCTGTGTTTTCAATCCTTCATTAAACCATGGACAACACAAGGTCAAATGGTTTATGGTTTATTCTATAACTAGGGTAACTTGAGTCAGAGTTGGCTCAGAGTCCTGGGAACCTGAGGGTAAACATATTAAGCATCATGGAAGTTTTCCTTCAGATTATTTAGAATACAATCACCTCTTAAATAAATTTCTACTACCACTGACAATACTCATTCCATTTTTTAAGAACTTAGAAGGCATATATATTCATGTACTGAATGTGCAGGTTTCTTCTTATCAATGGTGTCTCCTTTCGATTTAATACTATTAATCTACAACATGAATTTTGCACACTGTGCATCTTGGCACTAAGAAAAAGATGCTTGTGGCTATGGTCTATGGGAGCTTGTTGTTCTGATGAGTCGGACTCAGTATCTAATTTGTCTAATGCTGAGCTCTATCACTGGGAGCAGTGCAGTTTCAGCTCTCTGGCATGAAAGCAGCTTGGGAAACAGACGCTTTACATCAGTGAATTAGTAGCAAAGAATTGGCAACTGCCATGTTTTCAAAAAAAAAAAAAAAAGCACATTCTCTTTTTAAACAGAGATTCTAGGAAAATATTCGGCTTCACTTATAAAACAGCACATGGACTCGCCTAATTTATTTGAAAGTCAGAGCCATATCCTCTACCCATTCATTTTTTTTTCACTCCCTGTATGTTGCTGTTTTTCATTCAGAAAAATTTAATTTCTAAACTTACTAAGAAAGATATTTCTAAATCTTGTATCCTTCTATGTTGCTCCCTTTGTCCTTAAAACATTTTGATCTACCTAGAAAAAAAAAAGATTTATAATTCTTCTATCGTCTAGCAGAGATTCCCAACCATTGATTTCAGATATTTCATAAAAAGTATTTCATTATATACAAAAAGTAATCCAAATTTGAAAAAAAAGATTCTAATTGAATTTATACTTACTTCCAACTATTACTGAAGTAACAAATTTAATCCAGATTAGAACTTAAAGTATGACTAAACCAGAAAGACATTTTTATGTCTTTGGAAAATAAATTCGTTCCAAAAATATAACTATTATAGTGGTAAATTTTAAAAATCTTAAATAACAATATTTTCCTAAAGGAATTATGTGATTTTCAACCAGAAAAATACTGCAAACATTGTTAAAATCTAAAATGGTACTTATTAAATAAAATTAGGCATATTATGACAGGGATTAAACAATCTTAATTATTACTAAACCCCATAGGGTACAACCACTTTTTAAATTTATGAATAATGGTAGATTAATTAAGTAGTTAATTCACAAACAAGAGCTAACACTGGCTAAGACAGTTCTGTCTTTGTTCAATGACATTTCAAAAGTCAGTTAATTTTTAAGCTGAATTTATTTTTAAAAGTTATAAAAATTGCTAAATATTTCAACCTAAATTCTCATATATTTAAGATTAATTTATCTCTTTTAGAAATACACAGTTGAATGTTTAAATTCTGAATCTGCTTAACTTTATCAAGTGTGCAAGGACACTGAATAATGGACTCCAGATTTTCATGGTAACTAGTTCTTGTTAATTTGCCTAGTAACTAGTACTTGTCATCTTTTCCTGCATGGCAGATCTATTTGGTATCGTTTTGATTATTTTGGATTTTGTTTTCACTTCCTCTAACTCTGACCACTGTTCAGCTATAATTTGGCTAGGTCTTTCTCCCCAGTCTTTAAAATAATTAGAGAAGAATCTTCAGGATTTTACATGTCAGACAAATACCACAAATTCAACTCTTTCTTAGTACCTCATTGTTTTACAGGTTATAAATACACAGTACAACAGTATTTTTTCCTTTTGCCAAAAACAAACAAACAAACAAAAAACCCCCCATGTTTGTCCAAAAGAAAAAGATGTCCACGAACTGATGTGATTTTTTTTTGAGAATTTCTAAAAAAAAGTGTGACTAAAATTCTAATTTCAAAAGGTAATGTATTTGAATTTGTTAAGTAAAAGCAATGTATTATTTACTTATTTATGATTTTTATTTTTAAATAGAATGAATGGAACCTGACTGGAATGACAACCTGAAAATGTTAACATGAATGGTATTAGCATGAACAATATCAAGGGCTTCTCATCTTTGGGATAACATCAATATGTAACTCTGATGGAGAACTCAAATGGATTAGAAGACGCATGCAACTAGTTCTACTGATTCAGCAGCAGTTTTCCCTTAAGGACCTGATATTTCTACATGTAACTACTACAAGCAATGAGAAAATATTTCTGATTTTTTTAAAGCTATAAATAATTATACCAAGGAAGAAAATGCTGTTTTCCCTTTTTCAACTGCCATTTAAATAGCAGAGGTTCTAATGGATGTTTTTAAAAAAATGTATTTCTTTAATCTGTAAATTTCCCTTTTGTGGGTCTGAGTTAATATTTTATAAAGGACAATAGTTTTTAGCTCTTTACTATTTATGATATAATCACTATATTTTAAAATTATAATTTTTAGTAATTTAAACTACTTAGTAATTAAAATTATTTCTCTAGTGTTCAGTAGTTCTTTGGGATAGTAAGCATACATTAATTTTCAAACACAAAAATCTCTTACTTTATTAATTTTAGCAACAGAAAGTTATAAGTAAATTTGAATTTATTTAGCTTCCTGAATTAAAATCAGCTATTAACAAATATAAAAGAGACATGGCAAGAGCTAGGGTTGTGGTTCAGTGGTAAAACTCTCGCATAGCATACACAATGTGCTGGGTTTGATCCTCAGCACCACATAAAATAAATAAATAAAATAAAGGTATAAAAATATTAAAAAAAAAAAAAAGAGAGAGGGAGACAGACAGACAAGACATGGGCTGGGGATGTGGCTCAGTGATAGAGCACTTTATTGGCATGTGAGAGGCCCTGGGTTTCATCTCTAGCATGGCCATTAAAGAAAGAAAGAAGAAATAGTAGTTTGGGGGCACAAATATAATGTGTAATATTGAATTCATTTAAGACTATGTTGAACAATGCCATTGTTAACTATAATGAGATGTAAGCCCCAGTATAAATTTAAGAGGAAAGGAAACTATGTCTTTCTACCTACCTAATGAATACTACTATAGATATGTAGTCAATCCTCAGTATACCTAGGAGACTTATTCCCAGACCCCCTGTGGATATAAAAATCCATGGATGCTCATCACTTATACACAGTGGTACAGTATTGGCATATAAACTCATCTTCTGATATACTTTAAATCCTCTCTAGATTTTTTTATAATACCTACTATAATACAAACACATTACATAAATAGTTCTTATACTGTATTGTTTAGGAATAATAAGAAATAAAAAGTCTGAACATGTTCAGAACAATCACAATTTTTAAAAAATATTTTCAATCTGAGGTTGGTTGGACCTATACATAGAAGGCTGGCTATATTCCATGCTGAAATATAGAATGTGTGATGAATACTTTTGAGGCTCTAACTACAACCACATTCCTGTTTAAAAATCTGAACAAAAGTATAAAACAATATACTCATGTTTCTCTCAAAAGTCATACCTAGAGGTATTTATAAGAGTTATTACTTGAGGAAAACAGAGAAAAGAAGACTACTTGATGCCAACTGTAAGAACTATGATCGCTCTGAGTACAGGTTGCAAATGAAATCTTAAATGAATGTTAATTGTATTTTTGTCAATCAATGCTTTTTTTTTTTAGATTTATAAGCTTTACATTCAAGGTAGATTGGATCAGCTTATAGACTTATAGGAAATGGATGAACATAAGAACTGGGGTAGGTTTTCTTCTTCACTTTTTTCAAAGTTTAGCTTTGACAACTCTCCATTAGAGAATCATATTTCAATTAGTTAAGCTTGATTAAGAAAATACACATTTACTTCCAGTGCTATGAGTTCATTTTTGAGTAACAGTAAAAACCAAAGAATGACCCCCAACAACAATGAAAGTGAAAAGAAAAAGTGAACAGTATCTAAAGAGGCAGTACATCTTCATTTCTATTTTAATATATGATATGCCTGCTATAAAAACAAAATGTGTAGTTGTGAATGACATGAATGACAAAATTCTATATGTTCTTCATAGTTTCATAGCATGTATTTTATTCTCATTAATATACAAAAGGGAAATTAATAACCTTAAAACCTAAAAAAAAGTATAAAAAGAAATCAAATAGCCAGAACCCTTCTGAAGTTACAAACAAAACCACCACATTAACACATAAGTAAGCACAGATAAAGATTGACTTCTCTTATAAGATCAGTACCTTTTCCTTGACAAAGCTGGTGTCCCCCAAGGAGAGGGGAGAGAAGACTCACTTGTCAGGCAAGGAGGAATCTGTTCTGCACGACTACAGACAACAAAACAGACAGGGTGGTTTAGAGAGGTTAGAAGAGAGCACCAGGTTGGCAGTTGGTTAGTTTCACAAGAAAGTTTAATAAGGAGCATCCTCCATATTCAGCAGGAATGAGGAACAAGACTACACCTCATGCACTGAGTGACACAGAAGAGTATGCATGTGTAAGGCAGGTGCTTATCCCTATTAATGTGAATATTTAACACATTTGTTAAGTAGAGTTCTGTAGACCCTCTTTTTAATAATTCAAACTAAAAACGAGTTATAGCAACTAGAATAAGTAGAGAACAGAAGTTGAATCTGATTATCCAAATTTATAGTTTATTCCTACAATACCACACAATCTCCTGTTTTCCTGGAAGAAAAAAAAATATATATATATATATATTACACACACACACACACACACACACACACAGAGTCTATTTTGGGTACAATATAAAAACAATTCACTTATTAAAAAAAAAAACTATGTAACTGGTAAAAGTGATGATGCTTAGAACAGATAACTTAGCAGCATGATCACTCTTACATTATTTTTAAAGTGAGAACTTAATTGAAAACACAGTAGAAGCACTGAAAATAGTGCTTTAGATAAAGTGGCTCTCCAATGTTCTTACTTAGAAACCTGGATTTTCCCCATCACAGAATTTGTCACAACACATTATAATTATTTATGTGACTATACTT
Source organism: Marmota marmota marmota (assembly GCF_001458135.2). Taxonomy (NCBI): domain Eukaryota; kingdom Metazoa; phylum Chordata; class Mammalia; order Rodentia; family Sciuridae; genus Marmota; species Marmota marmota. Next base: position 1,369,582 of record NW_026000119.1, on the reverse strand, counting down.
TCAGCTAAAGGACAGCAAGGACCAAGGCAGTCTTGAACAGAACTGAATCCTGAATGACAGAATGCACAATGATTCACCATGCAGGAGGTTTTCATTAAACACTTATTTACTGAGGGAAAGAGTAAATGACTCTGAAGGATCTTGAACTTGATGATTCAAGACACTAATTAATATGTCTCAGAGAGCTATATCACTTTTCAAGAATTATGAAATGTTGAGAATGAGGTTATCTGCCATTTGTCTGGACATAAGTATAATCATAAGTATATTCTCCTGTTGATAATTAGTATCTGTAAACCTGCTGCACCTAATGTTTTTTAAGGATAAAGAGGAAAAAAAGAACAATAGTAAACATCATTAATAAAGGAAATTTCATAGAAATTCATTAATAAAGGAAATTGTTCTATTAAGTGCAATATGAGCTAGTTGAACCTGAATTTACAAATAACACACTTCCATGCTGAAAAACTTAGCATGATGTCAATAGTATTATTCCCAAGTGCTATGCTTCAAGCAAACAGGACAGATGATTCATTTGTTTTCATTTTCCTTTGTAATGCATAATTCAAATCTTAATGTGGAGCATTAATGCTGAGTATAGACCCTGTACTTTGGAAGTCAGCCATACCTGTCAAAAGAATCTGTGGCTACTTTGTAGAGGTAAATAAAGAGTTTACTGCAGTGCCGTAAAGTGGGTGACACCGTGTCCACTGAGATCACATCTTCCTCTAGCAGTCTTTGAAATGGCTGTGTGTTTGAGGGGAAGACATTCATGGCGCTTATTTTTCTTAGGTCTGAGAAGCAGCCAAGAAATCGAACAGCATCTGCCAACTTTTCATACTGAATCTCTGTTTTGAAGAAATGAGAGTTGGCTGGCTCATAGCGCATTGCTGCAGTCAATGTGCAGAACACCGTGTGGAGAAGTTCAAATACTTGATTCTGGTTCACTTTCTCCCAGCCATTCTTGGGGGGAGAGCTCAAAGATCTTTCCATAGCAACAAGCAAGGATGTAATGTACACAAATCCTCCAACTTTCCTAAAAACTGTTCTTGAACGATGGCTTTCTCGAAGGACTGAAAGGAGGGCCTATAGGGAACAAAAGACAAAAAGAAACATAATTAAAATATTTTTAAAAGTCAAGTAAAAAAGCTACTATATATAAATATCAAAGGGGAACACCAATCTGTGAACATTTGATATAAAAGTTGTTGTCATTTACCCAATAACTAGTTCTATAAACCACATCAAATATTGTGCTGATTAAAAAATGCCACTATTAGAGTCAGAAGATAACTTCAGGTAACACCATCCTATATTTCTTTTGATGGAATGAGGTTATAACAAAATGTTGACTAAAAAGCCTTTTCTATCTGTAATTGATAATTCTATCAATTAATTCAGTGATTTCACAAAATTATATTATTAAAAAAGTAAAATAAATATTTTAATCTGATTTTACACCATCATGCATTATACATGACTGTGTATGCACATATAAATTGATTTATTCTAGGAGGAATTTGAGAGATGATCTGGGTGGGCAAGATTTGAGGTCTTTTAATTCATATGAAATGCTCATATTCTCATGTCTTTGAAAAAGGATTCACTTCAGAGGACTTATTAGACATTCTCTCTGCAAAATGAATTGAGGGAAATAAGAGTATGCCCTTTCCCAGAAGAGCTATAAGCAGTAAGAAAGAAAACCTAAAGCAAATAAGTAAATCAAACTCTAATAACTATCAGTTATTTATTGAATTGTCTGTGGTACTTTTAACTTTGCTTATTTTAAAAATACCACATTATGATGTCACCTACTATTTTACTAGACACCATGGACTAGGCACTGAGTGCTTTCATGCATTATGTTATTTAATCTTCTCAACAATCCTACGAATTAGATACTACAGCTTGAGTATCTCTTATCCATAATTCTTGGAACCAAGAGATTTTTAAGGTTTATTCAGAATATTTGCATGTAGGGATGTGACCTAAGCCTAAATGTGAAAGCCATTTATGTTTTGTATGCACCTTATACACACAGCCTGAAGGTAAACTGATGTTATATTTTAAAAATTTTTGCCATAAAACAGTTTTATAGCATGGAATTTTTCACTTGTGGCTCTTGTGGGCTCCACTCCTTTCCTTTCTAAGACAACATCAGTACTTGGAAGACAACAAATATCTATTATTCCTAAGACACAATTTATAGTGTTCCCAGTTATTACATTTGAAAAAAATCATTTTATTAAAATATCTAAAACATTTATGATATACTGGAAAGGCTACATAATAGTATGTCAATATACATAATCACCTTTTGAAGTATACTGCTTCAGAAATTTTAAAGATTTCAATATATGTACCTAAGTCTTAATGTATTATGTTGAAAGATAGAAAATATGAAATTTGTATATGTAAATAAAATGTAAAACCACAGTATATTTCTTCCACTATTTTGTAAAAAAGAAATTTCCACTTTAGTAATATTTGGTAATAATATAGTTTCCATATCCTGTCAAATTTAATAAACTGTATTTATACTTGTAAGTAACTCATATCGATAGAAGATTTTTAACAATAAAAAAAATCATACAACCTAGACTGGAGATTAAATGCAAAAGCTACACAGAAAGCCTAGCTTCAAATTCTGACTCCAACATTCAACTGTTTTACTATACTAGTTACTCAATCTTTCTGTGTCCTTTTATGTAAAATGGTAAAAATAACAACAAATTAGCTTACTGTAAACACATGTAAAGCCCTTAACAAAATGCCTGGCACATAAGCCTACCGCTATCTTTGAAAACACTGAGACAAAAATTGACAAGTATAGTCATATATCACTTTAACAATGGAGACATGTTATGTGAAATTATTTCATTGTTGTGTGAACACTGGAGTGTACTTATATGATGCTAGATGGCCCAGACCATCCACACCTAGGCTATATGGTACAGTAAAATAACTAGATGACAAAAATTTTCACCTCCATTTTAATCTTATGAGACCAGTTATGTATATGTGGTCTGTCATTAGATCAAAAACATTTGTACACAGCACATGACAATATAATTTTATAAATGACGAAAAGTTCAGAGTTAAAGTAAAATGTACAAAACTCATATAGTTAGTTATAATTATGACAGAGATTAGGAAAAAAAGTGTTTATTAATCCTAAATTAAATACTCTGTATTACATCTTTCTGGGTAGATCCATCTCTTCCTCAAAACTGGTTATCTGTTGAGTATCTTACATTAGAGCATAATCTCAGTGTTTGAAAGTTCTCAATAAAACTTTAATAACTATAATTGCTTTAATTGCTTAAATCAATAAATGAAGATGAGTAGCAAGCATTAAAGTTACAATGAGATCTGTATGCTCAGTGGTTAGACAAAATTATCACTTAAGTCTGCATTAATTAATGAATGCAATTCAAATTTGTGTGTCAGCAGAATTGTACTATAGAACACATTATGGGATTTCAGGTTTGTACACAAAATAATTTTAAATTAAATTACATAAGTCTACAATATATGCAAGTTGAATAGAGGCACTGAGGCAGTCCTGAAAGTGGCAAAAACAGAAAATGAAATTGAGATCTTAAGTTCTCCCTACTGCTTTTCAGCCCTAAAATTTCATGCCCTCAAAGAAGAAGAATGCTAGATGGCTCACATCAGCTTTTAAGAGTCAGCTGTCATAGTTTCGGTAATTCTGTGAGTTAGTTGTTAAAGACAGTCATAATTGAAAAATAAGTTATAAATTTGCAACTAAGTACATTATTTTAAAAACAAATGTAATTTTCTATATTTTACTATTATCAATGCATGTGAAAATACTGTAATGGGGGCTACTGTTCATCTCCTCCCAATCCACATTCATCAACTTTGAGGTCTATAACAGGCATCAGTGGGAGTACTATGCTATGGAAATCAGTAAACACCATACCCTCAGGTACCCCTCCAGCCTAAGTTAGTTATTAATATTAACTAGAACAATGCCTCAAAATTATGGATTGGCTGATTACATCTTGTCTCTACCTGCCAATATTTTACAAATCCAATTAAGAAAGTATCAAAAGGGGACGGGGGTGTATGTCAAAAACATTGGGAGGGCTGGGCGCAGTGGTGAATGCCTATAATGCCAGTGCTCCAGAGGCTGAGACAGGAGGACTGCAAGTTCAAAGCCAGCCTCAGCCACGACGAAGTGCTAAGCAACTCAATGAGACCCTGTCTCTAAATCAAATACAAAATAGGGCTGTGAGTGTGGCTCAGTGGTTGAGTGCCCTTGAGTTCAATCCCCTGTACCAAAAAAACCCCAAACATTGGCAATCTTAATATCTTTTGAAGCCCTTTGTTTTCTCCCCAAAATTCATTCAAATATATAAATGTTTCTCAAATACTAATATTGAGTTAGACTTCTGTTTTGCCTATGAGATAAATAATCTTATTGCCTTTTTAAAATTGCATACTTGAAATTATCATTATGTTCAAAACAGGATGAAATACACAAAAACATAAAGAAAAAAATGCAAACTTTTTTATTATGGATGAGAAATTTAGCTAAATAAAACACAAAGACAATTCTTGTTATGTCTGTGTGTAAAAAGGGGTATGTAGGAGACCAGATGCCCCCAAGTATTCCCTTTTGTTTAAGAATTATTTTGAGCTGAAGGCAATTAAGAAACAGATACAAAAGAAAAGCTCTATGCCCTCCCCGTCTGTTTAAAAACAGGACATAAACTTACATAGGCTTCTGCATTCTCCTTGCTTTTCTACCAAGAAGGATCAAGTTTCATCATGAAGACAAAATCAGACTCCTGTCAACCTAGATAAGGTGCTAGAGGAATCTACACAACAAACTTTATTTGCTAGTTGTTACCTATGATTCATTTGCCTTCCTATAATTTTCCTTACCTATGGTCCATTTCTTTTATCTTGTCTCTCTCTAAAATTCAGCTGTTCTTTGTTGAAGATGATATGTAACTTGGAGTTCCAGCCACCTCTTTGAGAACTACTCTTTCCCTGTGCATGTGACACGTACACATGAGTTTACAGACTATGTATGATCTTCTGCTTGTTTTTCTCTCACTAATCTGTCCTTATTTACAGGGGTCATTTCCAGCTAAGAACTGAGGAGGATAGTGGGAACATTATTTTTTCCTCCCTTACAGGTCAGAGTACCAGAGAAAGAAGTGTGAGGGTAGAGAGATAAGTCACCAGGGTCTTAAAGGTCAGGTTAAACATGCTGTCACCCCACCCCCATCTGTTATTTTTACATAATTTTAGACTTGAAGAAAAACTGTAAAAATAGTTCAAAGAATTGAGATATCTCTTCCACATTAACATTTAACTCTCTCTTTTTCTCTTTCTTCCAACCCCCCACTCTCCTTTGCCCCTAACAACTCCAATGTATTCTTTCCTAAAAGGGAATTCTCTTGCCTATAATGATAAAAATTAGAAAATGGAACACTGAAACAATACAATTATCTAATCCACAGACATATTGTGTTTTTTGCCAAATCCCAGTAACACTCTTTATGGCAAAAGAAAATTCAAGATCATTCACTTCACGGAGGAGTCACTTCACCCTTTTTACTAGGGAACAGTTTCTGAGCCATTTTCTATTTCACTTTGGAAGAGTACAGAAAGTATAGAAATTGTAGAAAGCCTCCCAATTTGGACTTACCTGATGTTTTCTAATAATCAAATTTAGATCACTTTGGGCAGGAGAAAACAAAAAAAGTGATGCTAAAATCTTCTCAGAGCTTCCTATCGGGAGACACAAGCTATTCATTGGTACCATTAGTGGCAAAATCAACATTGATCATTTGGTTAAGGAAGAGTCCATTGAAACTTTTGAAGGTAGAATTTGAGACCGTGTTAAAACAAAAACAAAAACAAAACCCTTTCATCCTCTGTTTTTAGCAGCCAGTGATGATTTTTTCCTGAATCAATTATTACAACAGTTCACAGATGGAGATTATCTACCTTTTGACTGTAAATAAGAGCTATTCCTTATCTCCATTTATATGTTTGCTTCTGTTTATGTATTCATTTATTTGCTTTCTTATTTACTTTGATCTCTTCCTTATTTTCTGGCTAAATGTAAAATGTTTTAAGCTCCTTTTGTTTCTTTTTCTTCCCCAGCCTAATAATCAATCATTTCTCTAAGGAGCCCAGGCTCCTTATAATGGAAAATGGTATTTAGAAATCATGTATCAATAAACAAATGAAAGAATGGATTTTAATGAATTTCTCTCAGTTTACTCAGATGTTATTTAAATACAAGGGTAGGTTTCTAGCTAAGCAAGACTGTTTCTTTTGGTTAAATTATTATTACTCATATTGCAGAAGTTAAAAACACAACTCTGTAAAGAAACTACATGAGTCCAAATCTTGGCTACTCTGCCTACCACACACATACAGTGGTGCAAGTTGTTTAAGCAGTCTGTGTGTTAGTTTATAATCTATAATAAAACAGGAATATTAATAGTACCTATCTTTATTAAAAGGATTAAATAAATAGATGCATGTAAATGCACACAATAGTATTTGACACATTGAAAGCAGTTAATGAAAGTTAGCTGTTATTACAATTACAGTGATTTCTAGTAAGTGGAGAAATTGTTTTATGTTTATCTATTACACCTTACTTTCATTACTAAATTCACTTGTAAATAAATCAAAGTGAAACATTAATTTCAGTTTTGAGTCTAAAATCTTCTTATATTGAGATGCCAGTAATTATAGTAATGTGAGAAAACATGTGTATGTAAATCTTTGTAAAGCATAATGGTGTTATGGAAAAAATGTGGGTAGTACTGAAATCTCTACCACTTGAAAGTTAGTCATATAAACATATCCAAGTTGCAGAAACCATCTAGCCTAAGTTTTCTGATCTGCTAAATAGGACTCTATTTATAGAACTGCTAAAGAATAAAGTGATAAAAGCCTATGTAAAACTTCTAATATACAGTTTGATATTTACTAGAATATCGATTTTATATATATATACACATACATACATACACATACATACATATATATATTCACACACACATTTGTGACATACAATGTCATGTGAAACATTTTATTTCACAGATGTGTAATACTGAATGATTTTAACTGAATAGATAATATACATATTTTAAATTTATTATAGTGCTATACTTGACTGATATACTTTTTTATTTTATTTAAGATAATTTCTATAAACCAAGATAACCTGCAAAGTAGCAGTAAATCAATACATACTGGGAGATACAAATGACCAGTTTTCCAAATCTTTAATTTGTACAAAGTTGTGTGGATTTTTTTTTTTTTTTGATACTTTGAATTTTGAAATTTTCCTGTCTCTAATATTCACTTCAAAATAATGACAGATTTTAGAGAATAGACACAAACTTACCCTTAAAATGTCAGTCTTTAACTGCAGTTCTGTGGGTGGAGCTGAATGCATTAACCCCAGGAGAGTACCCATGTCATCGTCCCCATTTGGAGAGAGCACCAACTGCTGGATAGTCATCAAGGCATGCTGCCGGCATTGAGGGTACTTGACTATATTGTGTGCACATCTTGCACCTCCAAATTCCCGAAAAATTCCTTGAAGGGAGAAAAAGTATAACACTGAAAAACTTAAAACATTTGAGATAAATCTGAATTAAAATTCAATTTCTTTCATTGGTAAAGTAATTCAAAAGAATCCAACTAAAACCTACCCAGCTATTTTGCCTTTTAAATGAAAATGTGAAAATTACACTGCAGGATGTCAGCAAATGTATATGCATGTTTTCTCTAGACTCCTAATACAAGATTAACTCCCTGATATGTTCACCATGTCCAAATTCTCCAAATCTACAACATTCAGAATTTCATAGGTAGATACCAGGAAACCCAACACTGAAGTCAATTTATATAAAAGGTTTTCATGAATATACTCCATATAAGTGAGATTTAAACTAGAAAGGGCTTTCAAAATAATAGCAAGAATGGAATAAATTACCATAGGAAAAATTATAAAGAACCAAATTTTTGTCAGGCAGAGCATAAGAACAAAAAAAGACAAATTCTATGATAGAAAACATCAGTCATTGTTTTGTTCCAAAGCCTTTAGATAAACTTATTCATTTATTTTATTTAATCCTTATCTCCTTCCATACAGAAGTCCAAAGTGATATAGTTAGTAATTAATCAGGCTGTATTTGTTCACCACGTACAAATTCTCCAAATCCAGAACATTCAGAACTTCATAGGTGGATACCCGGAAACCCAACATTGAAATCAATTTATAAAGAAGGTTTTCATGAATATACTTATGCCTACAGTGCCTACCTCTATAACCTGTACTTCTGTTCACAAATGATATTGTTCTCATGTCGAATATCATCTTCAAATACAAAAAAAGGACCAAGTGACATAAATCACTAATCAGCATTTCTTCCAAGTAATTCTACTCTTTATGCTTCCCCCCTTTAGCTTTTTTAAAATTTTTGATTGATACTTTCTACATTTACATAAAGATGGAATTCCCTGTCGTATATTTATGTATGCATATACCATGATTTTGTTAAGTTCATTCTATTTCCTCCCCTTTCCTGTCCCTTCTCCTTCCTTTTAGATCTCCTTCTTCTACTTCACTCCTCTTTCCTACACCTTTCTAATGTCCAATTCCAATTCCCCTTTGCCCTTATTTTGCTATATTTTATACATATGAGAAAAATCACTTGACCCTTAATTTTCTGAGTCTGGCTTATTTCACTTAGCACGATATTCTCCATTTCCAACCATTTACTGCCAAATGACTTAAGTTCATTTTTCTTTATGGCTCAGTGAAATTCCATTCTGTATATATATGATGCTTTCTTAATTCATTCATCTATTGGCTGTTACCTTACAATATAATACAATAATAATCCTCAGCATGTCCTGAAAAGGTATCTGTGATCCAAGCCCAGTCCAACACATCTACCCCTACTTATTCCTCTCAAGCTGTATTGACCTTATTGCCTGCAGATTTTTTGAGGTTCACTGAAATTTCAAGTAATCTTGTTTTTAAAAGCAAGAATGATATTTTATAAATACAGTTGAGAGCTATGTAATGTTTGGAACAACTAATAATAAAAAACATAAATAAAATAAAATTTCAAATAAAATAAATAAATCAATACAGTTGGGCTATCTATTAATTATGGAGAAAAGAAAGAAACATTGAGATGAAAGGTAAGGCACAATATTTAATGAAATCTTTTATCTGAGAAAGATTAAGTTTTATTAAAGAATCATGTTGACATTTCCAAATGACACTCTTAATTTTTTTATGGTTTGTATATGAGTTGTTCCCACCAAAGCTCATGTAAGAAACAATGTAAGAAAGTTCAGAGGTGAAGTAATTGGGTAAGGAGAGTCCTAACCTAATCATTGTATTAGTCCACTGATACAGATTAACTGAATGGTAACTGTAGGCAGGTAGGGTATGGCTGGAGAAGGTAGGTCACTGGGCATGTGTCTTTAGGGATTGTATTGTGTCTCTCATGAGTGGAGCTCCCTCTCTCTGCTTCCTGATTGTTGTGTCCTGAGCTGCTCTCCTCTGCTATGCCCTTCTGCCATAATGTTTTGCCTGTCTCAGATGCACAACTATGGAGTCAGCTAATGATGGACTGAGACCTCTGAAACCCAAATAAACTTTTCTTCCTCTACATTGTTCTCATCTTTTGGTCACAGAGATGAAAAAGCTGACTAAAATACTGGTATTACTATAAGCTTAAGAAAACCATCAAATGAAGCAAATATTTTGAAAAAAAATTAAATAAACAAAATATTTGTACAAGAGTGCATATGTAAGTGAAAATTTTAAAAGGATAAACACAATGTACAACATAAAAGGCAATTTAATACACTTTGAAATAGTAACAATGTTATATATTTGATCTTTAATGTGTTTTTAACAGTTAAAAGTATTTCATTGTTAGGGATACGATTGTACCATCTTTGAATTAACGGTTTTTCCTCTAAGTAATAATAGCATTTCAGTAGCAAAGAGCACTAGAGAAGAAGTAACGAAAGGTAAGTTTGCCTGTGGCTCTTCTAATTACCTGCATTTGTATTTGAACCTTGAAGAAGCACTGTCAAAGTCTCCATAACCAACAGAGCCAGGTGTTTTTGGTCTTCAACAGAACTATTATTTCTTGAGTCCCCTACAAAAAAAGTTCAAAGATCTAAATCACAAAACTGACAGGATTATTTTTTGAGTCAGCTTTATATTAAAAATTCCTTTTAATATTTTTTAACATTCACTTTCCAGTAAAGCAATCAATATAATACAACTTTTAAAATTATACCTAACAATTACCAAAAGCAGGCTAGAAAGTTACAGCTATTTAACAAATCTTAAAAATAAAAATACTAACTTTAAATATACTTTCTCACGGGGTTCTTATCAAGGAGGTCAAAAGGAGAATACTGGATTTTAATGTATCAAAAAGAAAAATTTAAGGATAGTGTGACCAATTCAACTTGTGTTAATTCACATTTAATACTGTGAAATACTACTGTAGTTTTATCATGTGTACACAAGTATGGCATACAAATTTATATACATACATGTTACATATATGTATTATAACATCACAAAATAGGCACATTTGCTCTATAGTCAATAAAAATATTTTGAAATTTATATATTTAATTATGCTTAATTCTAATTAAAAATTTCAATGATATCTAGAAGTCTTTCAAAACTCTCTTAGACACAGAAAGTAATACATACTAGTTATGTGGATCATAGATGCTTCTCCTCAGTTTTCATTTAGTTTAAGATGTCCTGCACTACAGTGACATAATTCTGGGATCCCCTTCCCCAATTTCCTAACCAAAATTGAACTGAACAGTTAAGTTAACTTTGGGAAGCACTCACTAAATGTCATAAGAATACTCACCAGGAAGTCATTCAAATCTATAATCAAATGAAAGACACAACAAGGAAAAACAAAACAATTTTCCTAAATTCCTTTGTCAAATAAGAACAAAGTTATGGAAAAGGCTTTACCTTGTTCATCTAGTGCCTGGGTTGGATCCTTCAAGAGAGCAGCATATTTATGTAAAAGGTTTACCATGACCTCCAGAAGGCCCACCTCCCTGAACACATCTTTAAATATGTAGTCATGTCTTGTAAACTTAAGAAGAGTTTTCATTGCAATAATGCTACAATGGTAAGAAGAACTAGATTTTAAGAGGATACTAACACTAATAAGTTCTTTACATGGAATATAATTTAAGCTAAAAACGACAAACTCCAGCATCTCAAAGTATTTGTTTTGTACTTCCGGGAGTTTAGAAATCTTCTCTGCGAACTGTGACAGTGTGTGCTGTGACTCTAAGATGAAATAATTGGCACTGTCAGCCATGTAAATATTAGTGATGGCATCAAGGATGATTTGGGCAAGGAAGTTGGTTTTTGCTTTTAAAAATGCATTCTGAAGAACTGCAAAGGCCTGGACGTTTCTCACACTGTGACCTAAAATAGAAAATAAGAACAAAAAAGTAGGTGCTATGTGATATTTTAGCCATGGCAAACTAATCTGTTTAAAACACTTCATAAGTTTTAACATCAACGTACTATTTACTAAGAACATATCCTATTTTCACAAAAAGTCTTATTTTTTCCATTGGTTTAAATAATTTAATTAAAAATAAATAACACCAAATAAACCTTTAAAACATTATTATGAATATTTCAATTCAAGACTAGCAGATGTTGAAAACTAGATTGCTTAATTAAAAAAAAAAAAAGAATCAGTCTTCCACCTTGGAAATTTGTGATGGTATCACATTTTATTATCTATAAGGCTGAAACTGATGTAAGAACAGTTATCTCTCAACTTGAAAAGTCTTTGGGACCAAGAATAGGCCCAAGATAAGCAAGATGAAAGCAGGAAATTAGGAGGGGAAAATTTTTTTAAGTTTCAATTTTCCCTTTACAATTACAATAATTTTAATTTGAAATTTTTAACTAAAATTGTAATTTCTTTATATAACTGTTTGCTAAAGCAGTTTATGGCCAGTTACCAGTTACATTTTTAAACTTTGATTTTCAAACACATCAGCTGGAAAAAACAAAAACCTTGTTTCTTGTGAGGCAAACTGGTAACAATATTTATAAAGAAATTAACATAGACATTTATATTTGAGGCAGACCAAAACAAGTTGCCTTTAAAAGTTGCCCTCGGGTCCATAACTATTAAGCATTTGCAAGAGTGACAAAAAACCAAAAAACAAAAAACATGTAAATCCTTACAGAGAAAGCTGGTTTTTAGAAACAGGGTAAATACAGAATTTAGGAAAAATATGAAAGTGGTTAGAAAGTTTGCTCAAATTTCCTGGCATGGACATTTATAAAAAAAAAACATGTATAAAGAATTCTAAAAAGCTTCAGTCTATAGTCTATCAATTCTCATTTATGACATGAATTTATTCTATGTATGGCAAATACCAAAGATTTATCTTTAATTCCTATCTTTAAGCTTAGACACACTGATGAGCATATAAATGTGAAAGTATGACTAAATGTGACAAAGAAGTGACAAATTAAGTTAAAGATGAACTCTAATCAATATTGTACACACTTCAGTTATGGGATAATATGAATACTCACTCTAAAGAAAAGTTAGAGAGCTAAATTGAGGGTAATTTTGGAAAATTTAGAGTTTTCCAAGTTTGGTCATTATCACTCACAAAAAATAAGGTATATTCATAATCAACTACAAGGATAAATGGTCCATTACCAAGAGAAACAAGTTGTTTAAACAACAATGTATATGCATAAACACAAGTCAAAGGTAAAATGTACTAATCTTCACATACAAAGATAACCTTAGAAACACAGTGATCAGCAGGGCCTTTGGCTCCCTAATAATGAATGTGCTCTGATCCATTTTTAATTCTACTTGTTACCCAATTCATACAGGGGCCATTACTAGCTAAAATATATTGATCCTAGTAAATAACCGAGGAACACTGAGACTGATTTCCATGGCTGGTTTTTTTAAGCAGGACATTTTATTAAATAATCACCTAATCTTATATTTTAAAAATCTATTCATAATGGAAATTAACAGAATTTGTTAATTTGGCTTTCTATCAGGAAAAAATATCTAAAGGAATGTCTGAAAACTAATATTAAAATAAGTGATTTGCAAATTTGAAACATTTTGTATTTTGAATGTTAATAATGAGAAGTTATTTAAGACTGTCATACTCATTAAATTCCTCAAATATTCAGTTAGGAAAGGAGGATAACAATTAAATCTTAAAAATAAATAAAAGATTACCCCATATATGAGACAAATGTATTTCTTAAAAATTGTCATATAAGAGCTCTAGTGTTTTAGCTAAAGAGCTGTATCTTGCTTACATTTCAAAACTTGCACTGATTCAATCTGGCATAAAAATAGCTAAAATAAAGTGAGGAAGTCATTCTAAAGGATGACTATCACCACTCATTGCTCTCAAGTCTACACAAACAGAAACAAAAGAAATGAATTAATCCAAGGTTTAGAAGTATACCTGCATAGACCACAAAGAATAGAGCCTCCCCATTTTCAGAGTCTGATAAAAAAAATTATAACAGCGAATAACAGTGAATGTTAAAAAAAAAAAGAGCCTACATAATATAGGCACAAGTAAAATGAAATAAAAATACAGGTCTAAATAAAAAATTCAGGATACTTCATATTATTTGTTAGACTCTGCATCACCAGAGTCAGATTCTATTCAACACTCAGAAGATGGACCTGAAGACAGATGAATAGAAAGGAGAACAGGAAAAGCCACCCATGGAGTTCCAGGAAGAGTGCTTTATAGGGCCTAATCTAAAGAAGTGGCAAGTAAGGCTGGTAAAGAAGGGAGGAAATCAATACACACTCAAGAAGCATAGACAGAAAACAACGACTAAACCACACATGGGAGTAACAACTGGAACAGTGGTAAACCAGCTGTAAGGTTATATTCCTAGGTGCTAGGGAACATGAGCCTGGGATGTGCTTACATCCAGCACAGATAAAGCACACCATGTGATCTTCACAAAAGCCCATGATGAAGACTGCACAGCATTTCACTTACTAGACCTAACAAAAATGCACACAAGGGAAAATATGTTATCCTCTGAATATCCTTAGTGCTGCCTGAATTAATGTTATGAGAAAACTTACTTTGTAAGGTAAAGGCACAGACGAGTTCAGAAATAGGTAAGTTTTTTTTGTTTATTTTAACAAAGAGATACATTCTCTATGAAAAATATACTAAAACACTTTGTTTCAGGAATAAATTTGGAAGCTATGGAGAGCTAGGAGTTACAGGGCTCAAGCAAAAATTTATAGAATAGGTAAGAGAAAAAAACAACATGATGTTGGTACATAACCAAATGAATAATTTCATATTGAAAAGTAAAGAGTACTATTCTTTAATTATTTCTTTGGGAAATCTCTCTGCTGACAAAGATAGAATATTTTTTAAAACCTCTTGCTATACAAAATAATAATTTTTAAGTTATAATCATATATATATATGTACATATATACACACAAGTGAATAATTTCATAAATAATGTTACTTTTTCTTTTTAATTTTACATTTCAATACTATTTTATTTGATCTAAAATCAGCAATAATAATAAGGAAGATAAACATATCTATGAATAAATAGCAACAAAAGGTACATATTTCCTGTTTCCTTCCTTAATGTGATTGTATCAATTAACTGGTAAAAATTCATTGATAATAAGAATTTTCTTTTTATAGCTGATTAAAGGGAAACCAGTGAAATCAAGGAATATGTTCCCAAAGCTCTGTGAACAAATAATTGATAAGAAGGAAACAAGATAAAAATAAATACTTTAAATATACAAAGTCCAACTTATCAACATTCCAAAGCAAAACAGTTATTATTTATTAAGGACTATCACTGCCTCATTCTATCATTGTAATTTGTGACATCATAACAGCTGGCTTTCCTCATCTTCTTTCCTAAACAACAGTCTACAATCCTTAATCCAAACAAGATTTATAAGAATTCAGATCAGGAAAACACACACACACACACACACACACACACCACACCACATACCATACTAAAACTAGTTACCAGGTTTAACAAAGTAAACTTTAAAAAGGTTAATATTTAAAATATTATTTGCATTTCTATAACTTAGCAATAAGTAATCCAAAATGAAATAAAGAAAGCAATTTCTTTCATGAAAGTACCTTTAAAGATAATTTTAACAAAGGAATTAAAATCCTTATACAATGAAAACCACAAAACATTGCTGACAGAAAATAAGATCAAAATAAACAAAGAGCCAGATCATATTCATGGGTTAGAGGAGTCAATACAACTAGGATGTCAAGTCTCCCTATCTGCATCTAAATTTAATATCCTCCCAGCTAACATCTCAGCAGGATTTTTTTTTCAATAATTGGAGTTCAAAGGACTGACAATAACCAAAATGATTTTGAAAGGAAGAACAAAAGGAGATAACTAAAATGAGCTGATTTTGAGGCAACAGTAATCAACTCAATGTATTACTGGTTTAAACAGACATACACCAATTAAACAGAACTCAGGAGAATCCCAGATATATGGTCATACAAGGTCTTTTTGACAAAGGGTCCCAATACATTCAGATAGCCACATGAAAAATAAACAAACAAACAAACAAATAAACCCTTACTTGCTTTCAATTCTGTGCAACAACTAATTTGAAGAAAAAATGTTTTGAAACTAAAATTTCATCTCACCAAAATGAAAAAATATGTTCTCTATAAGGTTATGTTGAAACAAGAAAAGGCAAGACTAAAAGAAGATACCAACAGAACATACATTAAAAGAATACAGGACTGATAAAGAACTTATCCAGAATATCTAAAAATCTCTTAGTATTCCAATAAAACAAATTACACTATCAAACAATGTGCACAAAGATACAAAACAGAAATACAGATGCCATCTATGCATATGAAAAAATATTCAACTTTCTTGTCATTTACAAATGAAAATTACAACTATTAGATACTATAAAACATTAAAATGCCTTAAAAAAAAAAAAAAGAAAAAAAAACCTAACAGTACTAACTGTTGTCAAGCAACAGTTGATAGCAACTGAAATTTACATACATTGCTGATGGGAATACAAAATGAGACTGCCACTTTGGAAAACATTTTGTCAGTGTCTCAGAAAGGTAAACACACATACACTATATATGATCCAGCAATCCTAGTGTTTGTTATTTGCCAAAACAAATGAACACAAACATCTATACAAAGTCTTATATAAATGTTCTCAGTAGCTTTACTCATGGCATCCAAATAAATGACCATCAACTGGCAAATGGATATCCAATAAAAAACTACTTAGCATTAAAAAGAATCAAACTTGTAAATGCACACACGGATGAATCTCAAAAGCATTACTCTAAGTGAAAGAGTCCAGATACAAAAAATTACCTATTATATATGATTCCCATTTATAAAACTCTAGAATGGGCAAAAACAAAGCAGATGGGTGACTGGGCAAGCAGCTGAGTGGAGAGGAATGACTGCAAGGGGAATACAAAAACATTTTAGAAGGATGGAAATATTACATATCATGATTATGGTAGTGATTATACAATCATTATAAATTTGTCAGAACTAATCAAATTCAACATTTAAATGGAAAGATTTTAATGTACCCAAATAATACTTCAATACTGCTGTCAAAAAAACAAAGATGACATACTTTACATTCCATCTATATGGAATACTCCTTTGGTTCTTACATCCTTTGGTTCTTACATCAACCCTACAAAATGGCCACTGGAAATAAGTAATTTTGAGATATACAGGAAACTCAAAATGATGTTATGTAACCTATCCATTTTATAGAATATTAGCTCAATTTTTTCTGAAGAAGAAATTGAAGTTTGGAAGGTCACTATGACGACATGAATCCTGACTTTTAGGGCAACATCTTTCTAGTAACATAAACATATGTCACTGTATTCTCACAAAACCCCCAGGAGATGCTAGGACATATAGTTATGATCCCTATTATAAATGAGACAAAATCAAACAATGACATCATACAAAAGATTAATTTTGTGACATTAATTCTGTTATTACAAAATTATACTATATTATACGTTGTTATTATCAAGATCAGAGTAATCAACTAAATAAAACAATAATGAAGTATGAAAAAGGAAGTACATCACTGAAATATTTTTATATTAACTCATAGAAAAAGTTAACTGGAATATTGAAATTAAAGTCTATAACTTATTTTGAGGAGGCTACTATTTTTTTATTATATTAAAAAATGAAATCTTGACTCACTCAAACATGAGAAACAACGCTTATTTCAGAGACTCATTTAAAATGTTCTATACAACCCATGCACTGAGGGCACAGCATATCACACTTTGATGGTTTCATATATTCTCATGACTATTAAGTTTATAACTGTTGACTTCTATGTCATAAAATAAATAGACTGTACTGTGAAACTTAAATCACCAACCAGATATGTTATTTTTGGTTAGTTAAGTTTTATGTGGAAATATCATGATCCTCTTCAATATTTAATAAGTAATAAATCACGTCAAAAAAATATTAAGAGGTCTCCAGGCTCAAATTCTTTTGGAATGGTTAGTGGGCATTAAAAGAATTAACAATAAAACTAGATTGTATTCTTTTGTAATAAAATGTTATTAACTATGTAATAAATTTTTCTTAGTAAGAGATCATTAGATGATGTTCCAAATGTTATAAAATCGAGACTACAAAATTTAATCTCTGACATCAATGAAATAATGTGACTTCTTTTACTTAGTTTTATTTAGCTTTAAATGAAATATAAGCATTTATACCTCATACTTTTCCTATATTAAAAATTACAGAGTGTGAATTTAAGTTCCACCCAAGCATGGTAAAAAAGCATGGAGTTAAAAAGAAGTGTGTTAGTATATAAAACTGTTTGAATGTTATAATGAAATACCATAATATAAAACTTTTCATTTAGTTTTTTTTAATAATATTATTTTCACGTACTTAATTTGCCAAACACTCTCAGGAAATTTTTATCTAGACTTAACTAAATATAGCACAAACTTGAATGGAAAGCAACAAATTATCTTTATGCGAATAATAGAAGGAGTAAAGTAAGACAAATTCATTCCTTTTCTATTTCTACTTCTCTGAGCTGCAAAAATGGGGGAGAAAATTAAACTCACCTTTGCCAGCAGGCTGAGGTACTGCAAATCCGGGCAACAAAAAGGGTGCCCCTGTGGTAACACCAGCTGGTTTGAGTTCACTGACACCATATGTTGTTAGGGAAGTTATCAGATTAACCAGATCTTTCAAGGCGTCTTTGGATTCTGCCTCTTTTGCTTGTTCCAATCTAGAAAAAGGATGATTTGGGCAATTTTTTTTCTGTTTTATTGTATCCTCAAAGTTAATACAGAAAGCATTTTTAGATTTAGTAAACAAATGTAGAAAGTACTCTGAGAAGTTTCCTTTTACAATTTTTCCTATATGAAAACACATATTTTTAAAATTTACCAATTTTATTAAAACACATTATGGTATATTGGAAAAAAATCAGATTAATAATCAGAAAGCTTGACTCCGAGTAAGTGCTAATTTTCCCACTAACAGTGCTACTTTAGATAAAACACTAATTTTTGGTAGAAAGTCTACAATAAAAGAACTAGATTACATAATCCTTCTAGGTACTGCAAAGCTCTGGAGTTATAAAGTTGAACTGTTTATAATCAAAATATTTAAAGTATTCTTTCCTAAGACATTTTCTATGAAGAGTTCTAAGAATTTTATCTGAATTTCACTAATTTTTTTAATATTTATTTTTTAGTTGTAGTTGTCACAATACCTTTATTTTACTTATTTATTTTATGTGGTGCTCGAATGTGAGAGGCGAGCACTCTACTGCTGAGCCACAACCCCAGCCCTGAATTTCACTAATCTATTCCAGTATTATCATTAAATAAAGTTCTAGGAATCTAATAATTTTTTAAATGGTCATAATTTCTTTAGAAAGAACTTTAGAGTCATGAGGGAATTATCTTTGATAATGGCTTTTCTGAGAACACAAATGTTTAAAAGAATCTTATTTTTTAAAAGAATCAGATTTATTGGGCTTTTCCTCTTAATAGAAGTAACTTGTTCTCATGAAAATAAACTTGGAGCTGGCTATGGTGGCAAAGGCCGGTAATCCCGGAGGCTCAGGAGTCTAAAGCATGAAGCATGAGGACTGAGAGTTCAAAGCCAGCCTCAGCAATTCAGTGTGGCCCTAAGCAACTTAGGGAAGGCCTGTCTCTAAATAAAATATAAAAAAGGCTGGGGATGTGGCTCAGTGGATAAGTGCCCCTGGGTTCAATCCCTGGCACCAATAAACAAACAAACTTGGAGAATACACAAAAGTATGAAAAAAGAAAATGTATTCTTAGTTCACAACTCAGATAATAACTTTTAACATGATGAGATATATATATATATTTTTTTCTTTTTTTTTTTTTTTGGCACCAGGGATTGAACTCAAGGACACTCAACCACTGAGCCACATCCCCAGACCTATTTTATTTAGAGACAGGGTCTCACTGAGTTGCTTAGTGTCTCGCTTTTGCTGAGGCTGGCTTTGAAGTTGCAGTTCTCCTGGGTCAGCCTCCTGAGCCACTGGGATTACAGGCGTGCTCTACTGCGCCCACACTGATGTATATTTTTAAACTTGTTTTTTTTTTTAATCTGAAAAGTTTAACTTTTCTAATCTCATACTATATATATATAAAGCTCTTCATAGAGCTTAGTATTCTACTAATATCATGCAAGCCAATCGCAGATTTGGCAGGGAGAAGATGAGACAGTTAGAATATAAAAGGACAAATACACAGAATATTTTGTCACATTTACCATTATATCATTAGGATCCATAACCAGGGATAAAAAAGTATTTTGTCAGATTTTCAACCTTCTTTTTTTTTTTTTTTCTTTTTTTGAGAAGGGTCTCCCTGTGTTGCCCAAACTCTCTTATATTACCCAAACCTCAGCCTCCCAAGTAGCTAGGATTAACAGGTATGCTCCATGACACTCAGCATGTATCAACATTTTTGAGGTTCTTAACAGTATTCTGTCAATCTGCATTCTAAAAGGATTGTACCAATTAATACTCCACTAGTAATGTAAACTGATTACTTCATCAACATTCATATAACCTCTTTTATAAATGAGGATATAAATACAAAAGTATATTCTTGGGAGGTGCCTAACATTAACTAAATATAAGTAGGTTTAACTGGTATTAGGAATAATATGTTCACAAAACAATGCTTTCTTACATTGGATCAAATGATTTAAAAATAACTAGTGGTCCAGGAACAGCTGGAAAGGAACAAGAGTATTCTTCCTAATAAAATTTCTAATAGCAGCTTTCTCAGTATACACATGCACCATTTAGAATGGCAAAGGGTAGTTAAGTCAAACATTTTGAAATGACTATTTTTACAGTCATTTGTTTTATACATATGTTTGTAAGATCTCATTTAATCTACATAATTGTTCTTACTATTAACTACATTAATAACAATACTAAAAGTACTATAAACTAAGAGCAACCAAAAAGTATAATTAAGCAAGGAGTATTTCTTTTTTTTTTAAACTGGTGAAAAATATCTTTAATAACAGCTCTATAAGTGAATACAGCTCATTTTACCATATCATTAAACATCATTGTTTAATGGACTAGTAAGCACTTTTCCTTACTAATCTTAATCCAAGCCTCTTCAGATCTTATAAATTTTTCACCTTTTACTAAAGCAAAGAGTATTTCTAATTTTTCCTCTGTTATTAAACAGTAGTTTTATTCTTCCTATCTAAACTCATATTTGTGTTCTGCATTTGAGAATTTTTACTCTAAATTCACTACTTCTACTCTGCAGTCAGAATAGAATAAAAAGAAGGCAGTAAAGCCAAGAGGATAACAAAACATATAGTCAATAAATGTTTCCTTTTCTTGTAATCACAAATCCAATTGTTTACTTTGATTTTAAAAAACCTGAGTAAACATTGAAAACATATTCTTAAATTGTGGGGTTTTACCTAAGCAAGAGATCACAAAGAAAATTATATCCTTGCCATATCCGAAAATCATCCAAAAGTGTTTGAGAAACATCACTGGAGTCTTTGAGGAAACAAGAAAGCCCAGCAAACATTTCAACAATTTCTAGAGGAGATAGGTCATCTGATTGCTGCATATTCTGAACACAAGTAGATAAACATTCTTTTTCTGTAAGAATAAAGAATTAAATAAATATGTATTATGTCCACTGCTCAAAAAATTTTTCTTCATTCTTACCTGGTATTTAATGAAACATTAAATTTTAACAAAGATGTAAAACACTATGAGATAAGTGTTAAACCTTCTAAAATTAAATGTAAGATTCAAATTCATTGTAAAAGTCCTACCTCTAAAGTAGATAATGAAAGGTTATATAGAAATGTGCCCAGAAAGAATTGACATTTATTATAGTTCTTACATCACAGTTCTACATTTTATCATTAAACAAAAGAATTGGTCACTGATAATTTTTTTGATTTTTTTTCCTGATGATACAGTAACAGGATGAAAAAAAAATTAAAAGTATCTTCAAAGTTTAAGAAGGAAAAAAATCCATTAATTATTTAACATTCACATCAGACTGAATATACACCAATACAGATTTAAGGTATAGATATCATAAATGTTTCAGAAATAAAATTTCAAGATTATGATTACACTACATGTTCTTAGCTTAAAGTACAGTTGTACCACATCACTGACTTGGAGGATCCAGTGTCACATATAAAAAGCTAAGTTCAACATAAGAATAAAAGGGAAGAAACTATTTAATAACTAATTCACATATTAAGTAAGAGTTTACACATGTATCTTTCATATTACAAGTGAACAAATAGTTGTTAATATTTTGAAAGAGTTTCAGGACAATAATAAAAACTTTAAAAGTAAATAATTTGAGACACTTTACAAATGATCTCTATAGAGAATAGTTGAATGAATGGATTAAACGATAAATTCCTCCTTAGTAGTGATAAAGAATCCACTTAATTCCCTTTATTTTCCACTGGAGAGATTATCAGGTTATATATGAGTCATATTCAGAAAGACAGAAAGACTATTTGCTCTTTTTCAGCAAATACGCTATTGTTACTAGTCTTTCTGTAGTCTTTCTTCAGAAGACAGGAGAATAGGCTATGACATAGGATTGAACATTTACACAACAATGACATAGTTTTGACTCTTGAGGATATATATCATACAGAACTAATGAGAATTTATTACTTTTGAAATGTTCCATAAATTTAAAAATTATTTTCTCCTAGACAATTTATTTTTTAAATTAGAGGCCAATTTCTGGATAATGGAGAAATAATTTTAAAAATTTGTCTCAAATGAAGTAAAGCATAAGAGATTCAGAACACTTAAAATGAATATATAGAGATATTCACCATGAATATACTTGACTACATTGACACTAAGACCATGGCGGGATATGGTCATAAGGACTTCTCCAGCACTCTTCCTCCAAGGCAGATTATAGGGAGGGCACCAAGAGGTTATTGCACTGAATAAAAGCTGAAGATCATCTTTCTGAGCCAGCTCCTCTGCTGGAGAAACAAAGCTGCAGAGTTTCACTAAGATCTAAAAGACAAAACAAAACATGTCATAAAGTAAATAAATGGGTGAGGAAAAGGGAAAAACTAGAAAAGGACGTGATCTCAACATTATTAAAAAAAAAATTGAGGGTAAGTGTTGGACAATATCATTAAAACCACAATGACAATTTTTGATATGCAACATTAAAAAGACATCTGAAATTTAGAAGTGTGCTATGTTAAAACATTTCCTTATATCAGTTTATTTTTTTAAAAAATCTTTATTATCCGCTCTCTTCATCATGGTATTTTTTGTCTACCTGTCTAAAACAGGATAAAACAGCACTACCTTTCCTGTTCAACATTTTGTCATTCTAATTTAGTTCATTAGTTCTTACACAGGTGAAATGTGATTTTCTTCTCTAAAAAAAAAAGTGTCACAGGATAAGAAATTTAATACATCTTGAAAATAAAGAAATTTTCAAATTGTTTCAATTCTGTCAAGGTAGAAAAGGATATTTGAATAATATAAATCATCTTAATTTCAAAGTATTTTTAAAATTGTATCTAACTGCCATAAATCTTATTAAGTCCGGATTTCTTCAAGTCTAGAATGAAAACTGATTTCTAAACTATGAGTTGCACAATATACACATCACAAGTGTTTGCAGCACCGAGCACCTGCTTTCTGGGGACTTCAATTATGGTTTTTGCCCTCAATAGAAATCCTTTTAAACCTAGATCAGTATCAGGAAAAGTTAACTTTTCAGTGCTAAATTCTCAATTCAATACTTTTTAAAATATAAAATATAAATAAACTATTAATTATGAAATCAGTTGATTCTCTTAAAGAGAGCTTTATGAAATCTGGATATTTCAAAATTGGTAGGGAAAATTTCTAAATAGGAAAAGAAGTATTTGAAATATTACATTAACATGTTTAGATACAAAGTTTCCTAGTTCATAAATGCCAAATATCAGAAAGAAAAAAGAATAAAAAATTCAGAAAAAAAGTAAAATATTTATATAATTAGTAATATGGATGCCCCAGGCCTAGAAAGGCTGCTTAGATAAAGAATGTCCATAAATATGGGTAGTATGTATATCTTTTCCCACATGTAAATATGGATCATCAAATATAACAAAAGGTATATTATTGATTAAATTCTTTATTGCCTTTGACCCTACCTTATGTGATCAGAGGGACAGATGCCATTTTTCTAATTTGTAACACAGAAAACAAAACTCAAATAGCAAATTTTTTTTTTCCCAGCCAAATCCATATTCTCAAAAATAAACCTGATTTAATGACTCTTTGAATCTGTTGACTGCTAAGATAATTGGTTCTTAATCTTTATAGGCAAAATGATTCTTAAAATTGTCTACTATAATCCCTTCATTTTACAAAATAGAAAAGTGCAGAGTCTACTTCACATTCCTCGTCTGCCCTTATACTAATCACTTCTATTCGTAGTGGCTCTGTTACAAAGTCCAATCAAGTGTGGCAGAGGAGTAATTGGCCACATCAACAAAGAATGAATGCCTGCATGAAACAGTACCAACCGCTAAGGTCCCAGGAAACCATCTGTCACATAATACAAACACAGGGATTTCATCTGTCATAAAACACTTAATAAGCTTATCTCTATCGGTTTTCTAAACAAAATGTTAAAAATAATATCTAGCCCTTGATGAGGCACTAAAACAAAAAAAGTGATGCAATAAAAGCAGCACTGGGTTGGGAGTGGGGGCAGTAAGGTTCTCAGCACTGCTACTCTCATGCACAAGGACATCAGTTTCTATAACTCAAGTGAGGAGTCTGATTTAAATGATACTTTCAGTTCCTTTTGGTCTTAACATTCATTAATAACAGTATATTAAAATGAGCCTCACATTATTACAAGTCAGCATCCAGTGGTATCAAATATAGTAAAATTTTTTAAGTACTAAAAAAAACCCTTTGCGAGACGGAACTGTGACCACCCACAGAGCAGGCCCAGCGGCCTGCTGAGGGGCAGAGCCGCCCCTCACCCCCCGCGCCTTCCAGGTAGGCGGAACCGTGACCACCGACAGAAAAGGCCCAGTGGCCCGCGGAGGGGCAGAGCTGCCAACCACTCCTGCAAGGTAGGCGGGCCTGCGACCCACCGGCAGAACAGGCGCAGTGGCCTGCTGAGAGGCAGAGCCGCCCCCTCCCCCCGCGCCTGCAAGGTAAATGGAACTGTGACCACCAACAGAACAGGCCAGACCTGCAACCAACAGACAGAACAGGCCCAGTGGCCTGAGGAAGGGTAGAGCCGCGTCCCCCCCCAGCACCTGCGACCCACTGGCAGAACAGCCCCAGAGGCCTGCAGAGGGGCAGTGCCGCTGCCTGCGCCTGCAAAGTAGGCAGAACTGCGACCACCGACAGAACAAGCCTAGCGGCCCGCAGAGAGACAGAGCCGCCGCCCACGCCTGCAAGGTAGGCGAACCTGCTACTGCCGCCGGCCGGCCGGCGTGGTAGGCACGCATTGGCCCCA
>NW_026000119.1:1283053-1343093 GCF_001458135.2 Marmota marmota marmota | reverse complement strand
GGATGAGAGGTGGGAGGGAAAGGGAGAGAGAAGGGAAATTGCATGGAAATGGAAGGAGACCCTCAGAGTTATACAAAAGTACATATAAGAGGAAGTGAGGGGAAAGGGAAAAATAATACAAGAGGGACAAATGAATGTCAGTAGAGGGGGCAGAGAGTGAAGAGGGGAGGGGAGGGGAGGGGGGATAGTAGAGGATAGGAAAGGCAGCAGAACACAACAGACACTAGTATGGCAATATGTAAATCAATGGATGTGTAACTGATGTGATTCTGCAATCTGTATATGGGGTAAAAATGGGAGCTCATAACCCACTTGAATCAAAGTGTGAAATATGATATATCAAGAAGTATGTAATGTTTTGAACAACCAACAACAGATGCTGATATCTATGTATACACCTAATTTATAAAATAATCCAATTAATATGTTACTTTATATACAGAGATATGAAAAATGTTGTTCATATGTGTAATAAGAATTGTGATGCATTCTCCTGTCTTGCATTTAAAAAAATAAAAGCAATTAAAAAAATAATAATAAAATTATTTCAATAAATATTCATGAAAATGTAAAAAAAAAAAAAAAACCCTTTGCTATGCTTACATATAAAATGCAGCTTCCATTTACTGCCTAAGACATTAGTTCTGTAGAATGGCTTTAATGAAATGGGGTTGCTATTCTAAAAAGCAAAGACTAATCTTCCATATTCATCAACAAGGTCTTCAAGCAGTTTTCATTCCTATACCACTTATTTCTTCACATTTTTCCCACAGTTTTTCTCATTAGATCTGATTTGTGGGTCCGACAAGTCTAAATTCTAGCTCAGTTTCTGCCATTTGCTCACATGATCATTTTGGGGGAAAAACAAAAGCTCTGAAGTTATGGGATAGATGAGATGAGATGTTAACCACAAGCACAAAAATATCTACTAAAGCAAATGTTGTATTAATTTAGTATTTTATTGAATAATACCAAGCTTTTCCTTCCAAAAATTGTGTTGGCATCCCTCTCTCCCCCTGTGCTTTCACCACTAGAACCTGGTAAAGGCAGTTACTGAATCATGAAACCCAAGGCGATCATGCTACTGTCATCTATACCTGGCCCACCTCTCTACCTCAAATACATTGTCCTCTATTTTCTTTCTACATTCATGGCAACAGTAGCAATAAGACTTATTTTTACTTAAGTGTCTACTTTGTGCTGAGCAAAGAACCAAAGCTTTACACATTAGCTCATTTAAACCTTACAAAGATTCTTTAAGTAGATATCACTTTCATTTTAAAGGTGCATTTCAGGTTACACAACTTCAGAGGTGTTGATTCAAAGGTGCTGTTGTTGCTTTGTACTGTGGTAAAAAAATTCATAAAATTTATAATCTTTTTTAAAATATTTTTTCAGATACAGTTGAACACAATACCTTTATTTTATTTATTTATTTTTATGTGGTGCTTAGGATCAAACCCAGCACCTCGCATGTGCTAGGCCAATGCTCTATCACTGAGCTACAGAACCCTAGTCATCAAATTTATAATCTTAACCATTTTAAGTGTGTGGTACAGCAATGTTAACTATATGCATGTTGTTATATAACAGATCACTAGAAATTTTTCATCCTGCAAAACTGAAATCTTATACTCTGTGAACAACAATTCCCTTTTCTTCTGTCTCCATAATCCCTAGCAACCAGCATTCTATTTTTGTTGTTGTTATTGTTGTTCTAATCGTTAATAATTTTAGATACCCGGTGTAAGTAAAATTGTGAAATATTTATCTTTTTGTATTAAATGTATGTTTATACTATATTAGACAAAACCATGGGCAGACTGCATTCTATTTGTTTGTAGGTTGCTTGTTTTAAGTTTTTTCTCCAAGAAACACCATCATTTTTCCCCATGATGACTGACTGTATTAGGAGACTAACTACAAAGTCCATTAAACCTCGATTTACCCACAATGCTGTTGGAAGAATAGTGGTAACAGCGGAAAAGAGTTTTCAGGACAGGGAAAAGAAGAAGTGTCAGAGGCCACTAAAATCAACTGTCTTTTATAAGTTAAATATTTACAGGCTAGAGAATTCCTGCATATAAACAGCTACTGAATAAAATTTCTTGACATTTTAAGAAACGTTGCACAAGTCTTAAAATGACTATCAAAAAACTTTCCCTTGGTTAGTTCATTTTGAAGATGTTACGATATATCAAATGTAATATTAATAATATCTGTTTAGAAAAACAAATTTGCTAATGCTTCAAATAGCCTTAAATTTTTTTTAACATTCTCTCTGCAGATATAAAAAATGCTACAGTTATATGAGATAAAATCACATCATAACAAACAGAATTAAATACTATAAAAATGGAAATAAGCAGAACATTCACTTCCGGAGTGTACCATTTCATTTTAAATAAAGGTAGGGAGACACCCAGGCAAACAGTCCCTTTCATACCTGTACAAAAACTTTCTGGAGTAGTCCTCGACGTTCTGCTAGAGGTAGCTCATTCTGTGCACCTCCAACTGCCTCAGGCACATGTGGAAGGTCAAAAAACAGATACAAACATTTAACCAGGGTGGAAGGCACTGACATCGTTGTCATGCAGTCCACGGTTTTCTGAAAAAAATAAATAAATAAAATAAGTGAATAGACAAATAGGCATAACAGTAATTGGTAAAGGTGAAGGACTCATAAATTTTAAACCAATTTTTTTGTTATGTAATATTATTTATTAAATTTGGTACTTGTTTGTTAAGCAGCAGCATGTTTCAAAGAATATAAGCTTTAGGATTTTGAGGAAAAGGCACTTAATAACCATGAACTTGGGGAACTATTTATTTTTCCTGGGCCTCACATTTCTCTATTATAAAATGGATAGAATGTTACATACATCTTAGCTTAATGTTATGGTTATATAAAATAACAAATGCAAAAGACATATGAGCACTAAAAATATTAGTTTACTACTATAATTTTTATCTTTAGTCTTATTACAGATTATTGAAGCTGGAAGGACACTTGAGAGATACAATAATCACTGACCTAACTAAATACATCAAACTTATCATTTTCTTTTTTAAAGGAAGAAATTCTAGACAATATTCACCCAAATTTTCCATGATGTGGTTTTGTATAAAAAATCTTGAACTGGAATCAACAAGTTGGTATCAACTGTTCATTAGTTTATTTAGTTTCTCATCAAAAACTTATTGAAGGGGGATAGTAGAGGATAGGAAAGGCAGCAGAACACAACAGACACTAGTATGGCAATATGTAAATCAATGGATGTGTAACTGATGTGATTCTGCAATCTGTATATGGGGTAAAAATGGGAGTTCATAACCCACTTGAATCAAAGTGTGAAATATGATATATCAAGAACTATGTAATGTTTTGAACAACCAACAATAAAAAATAAAAAAAAAAAACAAAGTTGAACATGGAAAAAGAGGTGCTATAAATAAAGCTTAAGTCAAAGAAAAAAAAAAAAACTTATTGAATGCCTAGGGTAAACCTGGCAGTGTGCAGGAGGCAGGGAATGCAAAGACGAAGCAGCCCTGCCCTTCAGAAGGCCACAGTTTACTAGCAAATCTAATAGATTTGTAAGAACTACTATCTCTGAAGTCTAACAATGGCAGCATATAGAGGCTAACATAAAGCGGAAATGATAAAAACACTGCCTGAAATGAAACAGAAAAATACACAAAATTAAAATAAGGAGGAAAGATTCACCTAAAGACACAAGGAAGTTAGGACATATGATGTATACAATACACTTAAGACACCAGAGTTGCAAACTGCTGATTACTGAAAAGCCACAAAAATAAAAGCTAATCTTTCAATTAAGTGTTCACTGTTCAACAGGTGTACCTCAACTACTAGTCAAGTCAACACTGAGATAGATACTATTGTCCTATGACTCTGATCTTACAAAGAGGCAACTGAACCTCATTATTTACATACCTTGCTTCAGGTTAGAGAGCTAATCAAGTGATCGATAAAGTGTGTAAGTAAAAAACCTATGAAAATAGTTTCACATTCTAGTTTGACTTTTATTTTACTGGCAATGAACACCCAATTAAATGTCACACTCAATTAAAAAGTGACACAATCAGAATTCAGGTATTGGCTGGTGGTAGTATATATCATAAATTAATATAGAGAGCCAGGTGGCAAAGGCAATTAACTAAAACAGAAAACCATATGCAAGATCGGGCCTGAATTAATGCAGTAGCAGTATGAGGGAGAGGAGAATGAGCTTCAGGAACAATACCTTGAAAAACCTAGCTTCTTTCTAAATATCCAATATTATTTTCTGCCTCAAGAATACTAAGTCCCTGCTCTATCCAACTACCATTTATTATCACTTGCCACCACCATTTTTAGTTAAAGTGTCTGCTATGTCTCAAACGTTCCCTTTAATTCCTCATTATTTCTCCTACTCTTATTTTAAAAAAGTTCTACTCTCACATTTCTATTTTAATAGCACTAAACATATGCCATTATTATATTTTATGGTACTATCTTTCTCGCTTTCATCTCTGTCATCTGTATGTTGAGTCAGGACCACATTTCCATCATCTCTGTATCTCACTGTCGTCAGCAGAAAAATGGCACTCAAACAAACAAACAAACAACAACAAAAAAAGCAGCTCAAAGTATAACAGTATATTTGCTTTTAAATGTATCATTTTCCACTTAAGAATACTACTAGCTTCCCTTTCCCATTAAACAAAGCAGTAATTTTTTTTATTTTCATCTTATCACAGATAGATTTAAGGTATAGGTTGGCATCCCAACTAGTATTTGGCAACACTGATAATTGTTGTAAGTGATTTGGTTTCTCCTAATTCTTTTCTTATACTTTTAGGGGTGTGTATTTGTGCATGTTTAGGATAATCCACACTACTGAGTTTCTAATGTTGTTAGGTATCATGAAAGGACACAATCTGCTCACAAATGAGAAGGAGAGAGAAAACATCTAAAGAAAATATGAATAAAACTAAGAAATATTTCAATTAAAAACTTCATATTAAACACATTAAATCAATAGTAATTATTTAAATTAAATTTTGAAGTTTCAATAACATGAAGATATGTTACTTCAAACCAAATTTTGATACAGCAGCACAGAGGCACTTACACAATCAGTAGAAATAGAATTGGGATTTTGTTAGTTATCCAGCACAGTGACTGATATCTGAAAACTGGACTATCTCAGTTTATGTAGGGTGAACCACCATTTCTATTTGCCTGGAACTAAGGGGTTTCTATGCTAAAATGTGGAAAGTCCAAGAAAACAAGGACAAGTTGCTCTTGCCGATTCCCTGAGTAAAACACACAAAGAAATAAAATAGTGAATAAACAGAAAGAGACTATTCCAAGTGCTAACTACTTTAGGGCTAGTGACTAATTTCAGGACACTGTAAATAAAAAGTATGTATTATTTCTGCATGGAGCACTAATTATAATAGGTGTCATAGTCACCTTTATTAAATGATGTGAGGTGTTTAAACTCTGCTGTAATGTGGACAATAGACATGTCCAACACTGGTACTGAATTTTATAGGTAATTCACTCTGGATCTTCCTACAAATAAACCTTCTTCATTCCAACAATATTGAAGACCAAAAATCAGGTGTCTAAATGGCTCATAAAGAGTATGTGTAAGATGTACCATGTCAGATAATTAAAATTGACTTAAAGGAAATAAAAAGCAATCTCTAGAATAAATCAAGTGAGAAGGGAAAATCCATTATCCTGAAAATGTCAATATCTCCTATTTTCTATTAATACCAAAAACATTTTACAGTATTTTCTGTGTCATTCACAACTTACCAGCTGAGTGGAATTAGATGAATAGTGATTTTCTACCTTAGTTTCCCTAACACAGGTTATACAAGTGTTGGTCTAGGCCTGATGAACCCAGAGCTCCTAGGGTACTTGCCTCTAGCCATGAATAGTCCAACTCTGCCTAGCATGCTGTAAAGACGGCATCAGATTTTTGTGTTATGACAAAGATAGAAACCACTCCTCTAAGTCATGCATTTTGTCATGAATAAAGTACATAAAATACTAAGTTAAGCTTGTCACAGAGATTATAAGAAACACGAAGTAATGTTTTAGAAGAGTTAGGAGAACACAAAGGCCAATCATATTATCTTATTTGGATACAATGATCAACTTAATAAAAAAAAAAATCCCACAAGAAGATAACAAAGAGTACATTTGTCAAAAAATGAAAACTAAAAACTGACCTGACCAGAGGATGCCAACAAATTAATTGTTGTCAGAAGCATCCAGCCTCTACTGGCTTCTTCACTCTGATTGATCTCCAGGAACTGGACTATGGCCCGACTTGCAGCCTCTATAAAACCAAAGAGAAAGCCATTAGGTTGCGGGTAAAATCAATTATAAAAAAGTTCTTCTTAAAAATCTACCAAGAAAATAATCATTTACTAAGCTGATCCTTCTTATATCAGCACTATCACACACTCTATGAAAAAAATTTAAAATTATGATGTTTTAATGGTATACATAAAAACTAACCTCACTAATACAGAAATGTGAAAGTCAACCTATATATATTTTAGCAAAAAGAATGACATAAACTAATCAACAAGAGTCATGGGAAAGGGTGAAATAAGAATTAAATCTGCCTGGAAAACATGTACACGTTAGTCTAAGAAATGGGAGGGCTAAAAGGCATGGAGAGAAGAAGCAAGGCACTGGAACAAGTGGGGCTAGAGGAATGAGCCTGCTGAACACGGATCAAGACCAAGAACTGTGTTAACACTGTTGTAAAAGAGCATATGTTCAGAGGCAGAGCCTAATATCAACAGCAGTGATTAAAAAAAAAAAAAAGACACCTGATTATGAAAGAAAGCAACGTAAGGGCTATGGCTGACTCTTAGAACAAATACAGTTTCCTGGGCAAAGTAGAAAGGGCTATTCTAAGACTACCCATCTAGCTGTAATGCATAAGGCAAACTGGAAGAACAAGGACTGGTGGAAAGGAAATAAAATGAAGAGTCTACCTAGGTAAAACCTGAGAGGCTGACAGCAGGCATAGAGAAACAGAGATATAAGAGAAAGTCATGCACAGAACTGTTGTTGAGTGAGCAAATTTAGCTGGTTATGTTTTTAGAGAAGAAAAAATGAACAAATTCTAAACATGCACTTAATTTTATCTACACAGTTTTCCAATATTTATATTGATTTATAAGATGAATTAAAGTTATCAGAAAATAAGTCCAAACTGTTCACTATGCCTGAAAGACACTGATGTATACTTAACTTCATAAAATAGAAGCAGTAAAATTTAGAGGCTCAGATGTAATTTTTCTTCAATTTAACCCATTCAAAAAGTGCTTTATTAGATAACTGAACACAAGACCTATATATGATTCTATACAGACATTATTTCCTTATATTCTTCCATTTGAGAAAACATTTTACTGGGACAACTTTTAAAATAGCTTATTTTATTGAGTCTAAATTATAATTAAATTATATTGAAGTACTTGTGCATTTAACTCACTTAATCTTCACAAAAACCTTGAGTTATTTTCTATTAATATACCCCTCATTCCAACATAAATCGAGAAATGGAGAGGATAAGCAATTTGCCAACAGCCACATAACTAGTCAGTGAACTCATTTTCGAATCTAGGCAATCTAAGTCTATAAGAGATAAAGATAGTGATTAACAAAAAATTACAGGAAACGAGGGAAGGCAACAGAAGCCTGGTTTATTTCTAATACCTTAATATCTCCTAAGTGTTGAGGTTATTGTTTTCTTGTATTAACTAATTTATAGTCTCTCATCCCTATCTAGAAAATAAACACCATGATTAGACTCTTTGTAAACCTCGTTCACTGTAAATCCTTGGTATCTAGCACATTACTAGCATATAGACAGCACATCTGAATGAATCAACCTAACTAGACCAAAGGAATGATTATAACAGAAGGACACACTGAGCTCAACTTCTTATACACACCAAGAGTTTGGGCTTAATATGGGTAAGAAAGATTAAGTTTTAAAAAGGGGAGTAATACAAAGAAAGAAATATTTTGGGTTATCTAAATTCTACAGATATACTGTAAGAAAAAAGGCAAAACAATTATTTTGGGGGTTCAAGAAGCTAGAAACTCATAGTTAAGGCACATTTTGAACAAGTTAACAATACTAACTTAAAAAAAAAAGCTGTGCAATTATGGACGTTTATTATTATTCAACAGACTGTAAAATATAAACAATGGAAGCAACCTTATTTTGAGAACCAAAACACCAAAAATGCACTTTTGCTTTAAAATAGTTCATTATCTGTTCAATGGTGGGTATTTATAGTTTAAGTACGTGGAGATTTTTGTTTTAGTTGTCAATCAACATAAAGGGATTCAACAAGATAAGAAGACAAATGATAGTTAGAAAGGCAATATTCTATTAAACATTATAACATGCTGCACAGATTGTTGGCTGATAAGACAATATAGTAAAATAAACCAAAAAGAACCAAAATACTATAATCATTCATATGTACCCCTTTAGTATCTTTATCAACTTAATATTACCAATTATTCTACTTGAAGAGAAGCTGGAAAGATCACATAAGCAGAAGCATGCACTCCTGTTAGCTAGCTATGTGTTCATGCTCATCTAGATAAAGCTTTTTGGACACCACTGTGGCCAACTGATGTAGGTGAGTCCCAAACCCCACTGACCTATCTATCTTTACATAAGAAGTGTATTCAGAAGAACCACTTTTACTTTTACCCACCAATTTAATTATGCTGTCATTCAGAATATCTCAAAGATCTCCAACTTTTCATTTTAAATTAAGTAAGCTGGTCACTTTCAAAATACATAAATACTAGCATTTAAAGCAGTGCTTATAAACAAAAAACAACATGGTCTTGGGCTGGGGTTGTGGCTCAGTGGTAGAGTGCTTGCCTAGCATGTGTGAGGCACCGGGTTCAATTCTCAGCATTGCATATAAACAAAATAAAGTCCATTACAAATAAAAATAAATAAATATTAAAAAAAACATGGTCTTAAAAAAATTATGTACAGTCTGAGGTGTAGCTTGGTGGTGCATCATTTGCCCAGCATCCACAAGGCTCTCTGGGTTTGGTCCCCAGCAGGACAAAAAAAGGAAAAACAAAGCAAAACAAGAAATATAAAAAAGAAATTTTAAGTAACTCTTCTATAAATCATATAGGTTCTTAAATCCGAGGGAAAAAAGCACTTCTGGAATAATCACATTGCATTAAGATCTTTTAATTTCAATAATATACAACAAATACAAATTTAAGTAATGATTTAAGCAAAGGCTCTAAGTGTTAATGAAAGACATTAATGTTAATTCATCTTCAGAAGCATCAATCATTTGACTCAAGCTTTAGCTTTCATACTTCATTTTGATAGTTAAAATGAAAAATATAGAAATAGAGTTAGTAGAGGTCATAAATAGATTAAATAAATTAAAATGTAGACAATTTAAAGACAAATGTAATTTTCCAGCCTACACTGAAAGATTATAAGTGAGTTCAGCTAGACAGCATTCAGAATGATCATAATGCAAAACTTGTTAATAACAAGTGCAATACCATAATTCTTTAATGCCTCAGGATGATGGTATGAGACATGTCAATAGTATTATTATACTCATTTCATATTAATGAAGAAACAAAGTCCTAAGCAGATCTACCCTTCCAAAATAAATTCCAAACATTAGTCAGAAAACAGTATTAGAACTCATAGCTTTCATGCTTCTTTTTACTTGATACATGACCACACCTTGGGAATTAAATTACCTGAAGGTGTTGTGGCTCTGAAATCCTTGGAGGGCAGCAGGGTACAGAGTTTTTCTGTTTAAAAAAAAAAAGGCTAGGTTGTCTAATTGGGGCTTCGCTACATTCCACCAATCCCATCATAGGAGTACTGTGGTCAACAGCATCTAGGCTTTCATCACTGAGGTGCCATCTACTGGGAATTGTACCACTAGGTTTAATAGAGCTTCCTCGCAAGTAGCAAAGTCATTAATAATAAACTCAAGATACTATTTTTATATAGGTGTGAATTTTCTGCTTTACTAATATAAATTGACCATATACCTTTAGAATTAAGCAGAATCAATATAGCAGAACTTAATAACTCATAAATAGATTAAATAAATTAAAAATATAGATATTTTAGTGGAGAGAAATCTGTGTACAACACAGCCAATTATGTTTTATGTGATGTCTCCTCAAATTAATTTAAGACAGTCACTTTATATTTATAACAAAAGTCACACAGAGGCAACAACCAAGAAAGAATTAAAAGGAGAAAAAAGAGAAAATTGTGAAGATATTCTAACGTATAATCGAGAATCCATGTATTCATTTTGCTTTTGATATTCCCAAAAATTTTTCCCTTTTTTCTAACTTCTGATAGATTTAAACAGCAGAATTGTTGGCACACCTGGTTCTGTCTGAAGTATCTAGTTAGAAGGGATTTGACAAAGACTATGTGGGTGGTGATTCAGTGACACATACAAGATTTCCACACCAAACTCAGAAGAGTCCTAGAAAAGAAAACTTGTCCTGGTACAAAACAAATATAGTCAATTTCCAAAGGAATAAAGAGGATTCATTTTTTAGAGAAAAATTATGGTGACTGTAAATTATGACAAAATTCCTTCCAAAGATAACTACCCATAAAATAAAATAAAAAAAACTGTATATGTTATCTAAAGTAGTCAAACTCACAGAAGCAGAAAGGTGAATAGTGGCTGGAAGTCAGAAACTGGGAGTGAGGGAAATGAGGAGTTACTGTGCAATCAATATAATTCAGTCAAGCAAGATGAAAATGTTCTGGAGACTGCTATATAGCATGGTACTTAACAATGCTGTACAGTTAAGAGAATAGATCTTATATCATGTGTTTATCAACCATGATAAAAATGAATGAATGAATAAATAAATAAATAAATAAAATATCAAAGAGATAGATGACTTAGGATGTACCTAAATCCTAAAAAGTTAGAAATTTATTTATACTTCCATGAAAATATTTTTGATGACACTGACCAAAAAAATCTTCCAGCATTCAAGATTAAAAATGAAAGAATAAGGATTCCCATAACCAGAGTTCTTTAAGGCCAACTGAAGAGATATCCAGAATTATACTCTTCCCTTAAAAATCAGTAAGGCTGGCTCTTTCTCAAAGCATCAGAGAGGGGGCAGGCAGAAAAATCCTATGTCAAAAATCAGTAAAAATTTATCAAACACCTAATGTGTGACGAGCATCTTCTAGATGTTAGTGATACATGGTGAACACAACAGACAATAAAATAAGTAAATATCATAAGATGATGACAAAGCCAAAAATGATACACAAGTGACTGAATACATAGACGATTAGAAGAACTATTTGACAAAGAGTGATTAGGAAAGGTTTCTCTCATGAGGAAGTAACACAATGAAGTGAATCTTGTAAGAATCTAAATGAAGTTCAAAAGTTTAAAACTACAAATTACATGATATAAAAAATTGTATCTTAAAAATCCTCAGTAGTGGGCTGGGGTTGTAGCTCAGTTGGTAGAGCATTTGCCTTGCATGTATGAGGCACTGGGTTTGATCCTCAGCACCACATAAAAACAAATAAATAAAATAAAGGTATTGTGTGCGTCTACAACTAAAAAAACATGAATTAAAAATCCCCCGTAGTAGGATGTCAAAAATAAAGACAGGGGCTGGGGATATAGCTCAGTTGGTAGAGTGCATGCCTTGCACGCACAAGGCCCTGGGTTCAATCCCCAGCACCTACCTACCTACCTACCTAAATAAATAAATAAAAATATATGTTAAAAAATAAAGACAGGCAAGTGAAGGGCACAGAATACTACTATTTTGGCAACTTTCTATGAGTATAATTATAAAAATTAAGAAAATATTTGTGTAACTATTACTATAAGTTACAACAAGACATCTCTATTTAAGATATCTTTTGGTACACCTAAACATAACCCTGTTAGTATAAAATCATAAAAGAAGTTAAGAAAACAAAGTTCTACTGTAGCAAAATTTCTCTCTACAGACATGCAGATTGGGTGTTTAAAAAGAGAGAGAGAAGTAAAAAATAAACTATTAGAAATTATTTTCTAATCTAGAATGTCACCCAAAAAGAAAAAAACTGGAGACAATGTGTGACAGAGAAATTTTCCTTTATATCATCTGTTTAAAGTAACTAACTAAGCATAAAATACTAATCTTATATACCAAATTTTCACTTCTATCAGAGTAACTGAGATCAGGAAAGACAAAGGCAGATGTAATTTCATTTTAGCTGGAAAAGGGAGAAAACAGGGACACATAATTCATTTTACCACCATTCA
Source organism: Marmota marmota marmota (assembly GCF_001458135.2). Classification (NCBI taxonomy): domain Eukaryota; kingdom Metazoa; phylum Chordata; class Mammalia; order Rodentia; family Sciuridae; genus Marmota; species Marmota marmota. Next base: position 1,330,718 of record NW_026000119.1, on the reverse strand, counting down.
TTAGATTTGTTTCAAGGACTGCAAATATAATTAAAACCAACTCACTTTAAAATCTATAACCAATTCATATAATGTATTACTTCTCAATAAGGGATTTAATCCTCAATCTGAAATCATTTTAATGGCTATTAAATCAACATATGCACAACAGGTTCCAGTTAAGATGAACATATGCATTTATTTCTCTTCTTTCCTGAAATGCCATGGATATAGACCAAAAATTCATATGTGAAGCCATAAACTCCAATGTGATGACATTTAAAGGAGGGGCCTATGGCAAGTAATTAGGGTAAAATATCATCAGGAGGGTAAGACCTTCATGATTGGAATAGTCTCCTTCTATGAAAAGATGCCAGAGGGCTTGCCCTCTTTTTCTCCTTCATGTGAGCCCAGTGAGAAGGTGATAGTCTACAAGCCAGGAAGAGAGCCCTTTCTGGAACCCAACCATGCTGGCAGCTGGTCCTTGGACTTCCAGACTCCCAAGGCTGTAAGAAAATATATTCTTACTATTTAAATCCATGGAACTTTGTTCCATTAGCCTGGGTAGACTGATATATCCACTAAAATGGTCATAATGGGAATTTTCTTTTCAAAAAAGGCATAAATCTCTAAGTACAAAGAAAACAGGAAAAATGAGAGAAACAACATTTGGGGTGCTAAAATAGAAGAGATTAGTGGTAACTGATTTCAACAAACTCTAGAATCTTAGAGCAGTGCTCAGGGAAAGTGAAAAAGGAACCACTGTGGAAAAGCTCAGGAACTGACAGTACCAGATACCTTTGGAAGAAGAAGCAAGTATGAAACTACACAGGGAAGGACTGGTGGAAAGTATGTTTCATAGAAGTTAGAGCCCCTGGACTCTACCACATGGGCAGTGGACTGGAGGTTTATTCAATGGAAAGGGTAAGAGAAGAAGTTTGCATTGGGATATATTACAAACATTATGGACACACAGGAAAAAAAACTTATATACTGAATGTTGAGGTTCCCCAAACTTTCCTCCGACTTGGCTTCCAATATGCTATGTATTATCTAAGCAGAGACTGGACAATTCTCTAGAAATTCACCTGTATCAGGGGAAAAATTTTAAAAAACAGCCAGGCAAGATTACCTTATCCAGAAGTCAGAGTTGCAAGCTTTACCCATAATTAAAAGGCTACCCATACGCTCCATTTGTATATAAGAATGGATGGTCATGAATGAGATATGAGGACATTCTTTACCATCAAAGTCAAAAGAAATAGAGGGAGGGAGGGAGGGAGAAAGAGAGAGGGAGACAGAGAGAGAGCTCACATAGAAGAAAATACACCCATGAGAGACTCGAAACCAATAAAGAAAACAACTCTTAGAAATGAAAAAAATATAATGTCACAAGTGAAAAATACTCCATAGAAGGGCTAAACGATAAAATTGAGGTGTTTTCTTAAAAAGTAGTTAAAAGACAAAAAATAAGAGGAAAGATAATAAAATGAGGATTGTCTAAGAAGAACATCTGACAAGAAAGAGAAAACAGAGGGGAGGATATTATTTTTTAAAAAAATCATTAAACTTTCCCAAAATTAAAGGATATAAAGTCCCAGACTGAAAGGGCCCAAAGAGTATTCGGCATAATCTATAAAAATAGGCATACCCTTAGGCATGTTATCATGAAATTTTAGAACAACAGAAACAAAGATTCCAAAAGTGTCTAGATAAAAAAAAAAAAAAAAAAAAAAAGTTTAGCAGCTCCCAGAAAATAGAGAATCTAGATAGCTTCAGAAAAACTCAGAAATCCAGAATATAATAGAGAAATTACATTTTAGGTTCTGAGATAAGATCATATCCAACACAGAATCTGACTCTCACTGAACAAGGGATTGACATAATACAGTTGAAGTTTATCCAAAATCTTTGAGAACTCAGCTGGGCTGCCTGGAGAAGGAACTAGCTAAGATACTCAACATCTCCCCACAGCGGGGTCTATACCCAAGCTCGATTTCGCATGACAGAGGTAGCTCCCACTCAATGGTCTTCTGGGACTAGATAGCTAGCATTTTCAAACAGCTCCTTTACATGTCCAACAAGTAAACCAATGTAGTATGCAAACAGCCAGCTTAGCAATTTATGTGTTTCCTACTGACGGAATGGCTCTCATATTATTCTACTGGGGATGAGAGCAACAGGGGATGGAGAAGAGGGCAGAGGTATCGCTCCACCCAAATGCAAACTCAGCTGTGTTGAGTAGACCTCCCAGCACACTTCTTTATGAGCATTATAAGGACCAAAAGAAAATTACAGACATGTTTGAGGATTATACTCAGCTCAGTCTGGGTGAAATACAGAAAAAGAACAAGAATTTTTTTTTTAAAAAGTATATGCCAAAAAACACATGGCAAAAATCACAGATTTGCCTGGAGCATTGTTAAGGAATTTGGATTTATGAAAAGGAAAGACAGTGGTTAAAAGGGTTGTAGTGGAGGTGGTAGTGGTCCAAGAAGAGCAGCTTCAAGTAGAACTACTCTATTTTAGAGTAGACCTTGAAACCAACAGAAGAATGTCACAGATTAGGTAGGGGAACTGCTAAGCAAAATCCATGTGCTCAGAAAACAGTCTACTTTCTATTTAACCATAGAAGCACTTTAAAGAATTGCACCAACAAAAAATAAAAAAAGAATAGAATTGCCTGCTTATTCAAATAAATCTGGTTTTTCTGGCTTCTGTAATACCTGTGGATTTGTTTGATGCTCTCCTTCGAATTTCTGTCACCATTAGTCGTGAGACCTGGGTTGTGAACTGCAGAAGATCAGAAAACTTTTCTGTCATTGTATTTGGCGGAGCATTTCCAAAAACCTATGGAGAAAGAACAATTTTAATGAAGTCTTATTATCTTTTTGTGTATGTTTGTGAATTTCAAAGTTAGGCATAACTTGAAGATCAAGTCACATAGTATAGTTACACAGTAACTTTGGGTCTGATTATGTTTAAAACATACCTCTTTTAATAGATCACATCTAGAAACATTTTCTCATAAGTATTAAATAATTTGTTGAATATATGATTAAATAAATTATATATGATTATGAGAAGAAAAGACAGTGGACCTTTATTTATTTATTTAATATATGATTAAATAAATAAAATATGTGATTAAATAAATGAAATCTAAAAGCCATCATCTATACATCTAGGGGAGTTAAAAAAAAAAAAAAGCTAAAATTTGCCTACTGATATTACCCTAAAAACTGTAAAAATATATTTTTCTTGCTACAGAGACAAATGAAAACATTGCCCTTGAAATCATACAGAAATAATTACTGACTACCTCTCTACTGTAGCAAAAGTTAGAAATTTTTTAAAGTGAATTTTTCTGCTATCCATCGCATATTTTAAAGGTCATCATAATGTAATTCTTATACTTTGTTTGCTTTTTGTGTATACAGACTCTGTATTTTATGAACTATTTGAAACACTAATGAGGAAAAAAAGACATTTTCTACAAAATCTGAATCAATCTCAATGACAAACTTTAGAAAATACAACCCTTGTCTGAGGAAACCTAAAATGAGAACTTACAGAAAGGGATAAGGTTCAAGGTTCGTCAATGGTAATCGGACACAGTGTGAAGGAAAAAGTGTAGAATGATCTACTGCTAAGTCTTGGGCTGAAGAGAGAATTCACTAACTTCACTGTGTATCTCAGAATTGATAAATTCTAAATACAATAATTTCTAAGATAAGACTATTGTGAAAAAGAGAGGAATAAAGGAAATAAATAGAAGACTCTTAAAATTGTTTTCACAAAAACTTAAGACAAATGACCTTTAGAATAAACAATTCTTAAAGATAAAGTGGGAATTGGTTCAGCAAAGAGAATAAGAAAATGAAACCTGGATGGGCCATCATAGGAAAGGAAACGGTATTTTAATGGCTATATATCAAGAAGTACCATAAAATATTATTTTTAAAGTGTTTTTCACAACTGAAAGGAATTTCTTTCTAGAGCCATTAAACACCTCTCCACTACAATGCTCTTTTTGTATTCTTATTACCGTCCAAATGTCCCTAAAGCCAAGAAACCCAATTTATTCATGTTCATATTCCTTCCCAAACTACCTCCTTTTCTTTTGTAGGAATGTTCCCTAGATATTATGTGTTTCTACTTTGGCTGCCCCCACAACCTAGTTACAGACAATATTCAGGTAGCACTGGAGGATAACATGGGAACATATGAAGAAAGGAAGAAAGAAAATAAAACTAATATGCAAACAAACAAACAAACAAAAAACCAACCCTGAGGCTAGAGACATGGACTGGGAAAAAAAGACTACATAAAAATAAAAGACCAGGGCTGGGGCTGGGGCTCAGAGGTAGAGCACTCACCTAGCATGCATGATGCACTGGGTTCTATCCTCAGCACCACATAAAATAAAATAAAGATATTGTGTCCACCTATAACTAAAAAATAAATATTAAAAAAATAAAATAAAAGACCAAAAAGACCTCTATGTTTTTCATGCTTTGGTCATGAGTTTTGGCTCCAATAAACAAAAAGAGAAAAAATTTAATTGCACTGTTCACAAAGATAAGAAAAAAATGTATTTAAGAAAGTATTTATATTTGTCATATCATAATATAAAAAAATTCTCCCAAAGATCTTAATAAAAAGATATGAAAATAGCATAATATCCTTTAATAGAGACCGTTTCCTATGTCTTTATAGCAGGTACTACTATGGTTCCTAGAAACTCCTTCAAATTAAGTTGAAAACACTAAAACAATTCCCTTTGTCCAGGAATCCAGTCTGTTCAATTAAGTTAAGAAAGGAGCAGTTTTCACTAATCTCAAAAAACAAATAAATGTGTTTTTCAAGAACTACTCAATGAGCAGGGCATGGTGGTGCACACCTGTAATCCCAGCTGCTTGGAAGGCTAAGGCAAAAAGGATTGCAAATTCAAAGCCAGCCTCAGCAACTTAGAGAGGACCTAAGCAAGTTAGTGAGACCCTGTCTCAAAATACAAAATAAAAATGGCTGGGGATGTGGCTCACTGATTGAATGCTCCTAGGTTCAATCCCAGGAATGTTTAAAAAAAAAAAAAACAAGAAGAAGAAGAAAGAAGAAAGAAGGAGGAAGGAGGAAGGAGGAAGAAGGAAGAAGAAGAAGAAGAAGGAAGAAGAAGGAGAAGAAGAAGAAGGAGGAGGAGGAGGAGGAGGAGGAGGAGGAGGAGGAGGAGGAGGAGGAGGAGGAGAAGAAGGAGAAGAAGGAGAAGAAGGAGAAGAAGAAGAATTGCTTAGTAATTTTTTTTTCTATTTTGATATGTGCCGTGTGGTTGAGTTAACCTATCATCCACTAAATAAGACTCATATTCTTTAACAAACTGTAGGTAAAACTGAAAAGCCTAAAGATGACACATGCTTGAGTTCTACTCTATGCAAAAATGAATATGTATCTTTTTAATGGAGTTGTTTATAAATATTCCTATTATTCATAGTCTATTGATGTGTATCATATTTTGCTCTTAAGAAGTAAGAAGTGGGCTGGGGCTGGGGCTCAGTGGTAGAACACTTGCCTACCATGTGTGAGGAACTGGGTTCAATTCTGAGCATCGCATATTAATTTTTAAAAAATGAATAAATTAAAGTCCATCAAAATCTAAAAAAAAATTTAAAAACAAGAATTAAGAAGTATTTTATTTGTAAGAATTAAGACCACTTTATAAAACAAATAATTAATTCTTGTGCATTATAAGAATATTGGTTATTCAAGCAGTCTTTATGCTGGGCAAATACACTGTTGAAACTGCAACTAAATTTTCTCACAAACTCTAATATTTACTCTTATTTTCTGTAAAAAAATTTTTTTAAAGATAAGAACTACATTCTATTTGCTAATCTAAAAATGAACAAGCACTGTTCTCTGACATAACAGTATTAGTGTAGTAAACACACACCACTGGTTCATGCACTTATGCATTTGCAAATATTTATGTGCCAAACAGTATTCTAAGAGTTGTGAATACAAAGGTAAATAAAGCAAATATTCCACTGTTCATGGAGTTTACATTTTAGTACAGAAGACAAATGTTTAGCAAGTTCGTTTAGATATTAAAATTAGGTGGGGGTAAAATCCAGTGATAGAGCATGTGTTTTGCATGTGTGAGGCCCTGGATTTGATCCCTGGTACCAAAAAAAATTACTGAAATTAAAACTTTGTTAAGACAGTGTTGTGTAATGAACAAAGTAAAACAGGGTAACTAAAAACAGAATGCTTGAAGTGGGAAAAAGATTGTGCAAAGAGGTCTTTGGGTGAACGACAGTGATGCCAGACGATGATGGGACAAGGAAAGAGGTTTCCAGAGCTGGGTAAGACCTCCATGTGGGAAGGAGCCTGGAGTGTTGGGAACTAAAAAGAGGCTGGTCAGGTTGGAACACTCTGTATGAGAGGGGAAGTGGTACAAAATAAGGCTGGAGAGATACTGGAACTAAAATCTAAATCTGATAATGCTGACTGTAATAATAATGTAGTAAAAAAAAAAGAGTGTACTTTTTGCAACTGATTTCAATGATTAAATTTTAAAATACTAGGTATGTTTTCACCAACTAAACAAAAGCCTCCAACATGTACATAAGTGTCTGTCACAGGGGATGGAGCATAGCTGAATTCTACTTCTCATTTTCAGGAATAACTTCCCTTTTGGTTGTTTCTTCATCTGTCAGGGGAGAAAGCTGGGCAAGAGGAGTCAACCAACACATTCAACTGAAAAGGGATGATTCTGTAATATGATTTGTGACACTCACAACTCACAGTACTAAGAAACAAAAATACCTTCTAGCACATTCTATAAAAATGCAAATAATTACCATATAATAAGCACTTGCAATGTGCATAGTACTATTCAAGCATTTGATATGTCATTTAAATCTTATAAAATCCTATACAATAGGTGATATTAGTATCCACATTTTATAGGTAAAGAAATTAAAGGTTAGGGAAGCTAACTTAAGCCAGGAGGTGGCAGAGACAGAATTTAAAACTAGGTCTGTCTGATTCTAAGCTGGGCTATTAATCAGTCAATACTTTATTTTCTCAATTAAACTTTGTATGAATCCTATCACTGTAACATACTGTTCCCCTTCAGAGACAACATGGTTTGTTTTGTTTTATATGGTTTGTTTTGGTTTTGTTTCTGGAAGGAAAGGGATTAACCCAGGGACTTCCAGATGCTAGGCAAGTGTTCTACCACTGAGCTACCTTCTCAGCTCCCACAAACGGGTCACTTTTAAAACTCCCCTAATAAATTTCAGAAAATTTCCTGGCAACTCTTCAACTATTTTGGGCATTCTCAAAGCAAATTCATGGTGCATCAAATAGAGGTTCAAGAAATATTTGTTACTGAATGATGGTAGTCAACAAAAATTTAAAAGACAGGCTGGAATATTAACAAACTTTTCTAAAATAGAAGTTTATTTCTTAAATTTTTATAGTTTCCAAAATTCAGTTATTGGGTATTGATTATCATTAGTCCTTAAATTATCATTAGTCCTTGCTATGAATAATAATGCTAAAAATTAATAATTAAGATGTAATTACATTATTTCATACTGTAAATCGGTTAAGACTTTCTCTCATCTTACATTTTTTTCCCTTTTTATTTACTTCTGAGGACCACAAACTGAAGGGAGAAAAAATAATGCCTAACTCACACCATAGAACATGCGTTCTCATTTGCACTGGTGCCTTTTCCATCCAGTTTTTCCAGCATGTCAGGAAGAATCCTTGAGCATTTCAGGGGTGAATCCAGCAAGTGCCGTGTTGCACAGTCTGAAGCCATACTCAACTTATCAACTGTATTGATCTTATATAATAAGTAATAAAGCTATAACAGAATAGTTCCTCTGATTTTGGAGCTCCATTGATTAATTCTAAAATTCAGTATCTTCCCTCCAAATCTAACAATTTAAAAAGTAAAGATTATTTCTAAGGAATTTAAAAAAGAACACTGTATTCAATTTAAATGTTTCTCACATACAAATCAGAAATAAGTTAAAAAACAAGGAGATTCTCTTAAAGATCTAGATCTAGATTATTTCTAAAATACATAATGACGTGTGATAACAAATACTAAGGTAATTAACATTGGTAGTAAATGGATTTTTAGACAGCTAAAAGGCTATTCATTTTGAATAAGTTTAAACCAAGTATTTTCTGTATAAGCTTTTGTTCTTGGGACAAAAAGCTTATTATTTTTTAGAATTCTGAATAAATATTATTCAGCTTATTCTCATATACCACCATAATCTTTCAGTTTGAGAGAATCAGTGGGAGGGAAGACAGCAGCAGCCTCCTGGTAGGGCTGTGATGAAGACCACAGGAGGCATTTCAAGAACCCAGCATGAAACCTGACCCAAAGAAAGTAGTCAACACATGTCATTTCCTAACTCATGTAAAAAGCAAACATCATACACTGAAATAACAATTAATCATACTTTAAAAACTATCCTATAGATGCACAGGTCTAGCAATATTATGGCTTATTCACCATTAAGCACAAATCAAGACTCACTTTAATTGTGAAAACGTAACTGATGCAATACATGGAAGACATATATGTGGGATATTACTTAATAATTCATGTTAAGAGCTGAGAACAGGGCTATAGGTATAGCTCAGTGACAGAGAGCAGTTGCATAGCATGCAAGGCCCTGGGTTCTGACCCCAGTATAAAGGGGAGAAGCTACAAACGATTATTCCTATAATTGCTCTAAACATATCATTGTCTTGTAAATGTTCATAAGTCTGAAAAAACAAAACTACTTTAAACTGCACATTAGCCAATAGCATATCATGACATTAATAAAAAAAGATTAAAAATTAAACAAAATTTTAAAGTCTCAGAACTGATTCCAATATAAATTAAACATTTATTAGAACAGAGCTTGAAATAAAGGCTTGTCCACAATTAGTTTCCTCTCCCATTTTAAAAATAGCTATTTTTAACCCTCCCACACCTCTCCTCAAGTTCCTCTCTACCACCTCCTCCCTTCATCATTCTCAGCAGATAGTTAGGACTCTAAATTCATGAATTAGAAAATGTATGTTCTTTAAATGGATTAATGTTTCCATCTTCTTTCCATTTATCAAACACATGCCCATTGATGATATGTAAACTAATCTCTTTGTTCCTTCCTTCCAGTTCTGTCTATCTGCTTCACCAGCCCAGCAAAATCTCAGTCCCAATAAATCAGGCATTTCCCTTCTCTTGTTCTACAAGAGATTTGTATGATAAGATCCAGCATAAATTTATTATCTTTAATGTTCACTAGACCCTCAAAACTAATGGATTCTTTTGTTGCTCTTGTTCAACTATCTCTTATTTCTGGGTGTCTCTTGCATTCTCTTATATTGATATTCTAAACCATCACAAATTTCCATAAGTCTCCTACTCAATCTGTTTACTCCAGACTATTAATAGGCCACATCTTCTACTGATGACAACAGGAATCTTAAAAGTCATCATGCAAGATCTTATTTACTACCTAACATATAAATTTATATTCACTTCCAGCAAAATCTGTTTTCTCACAGGATAAACTGTCTTTCTCCTGTTCAAGGCTCATTCATCCACCTATAATTTGACTTCACGCTCCCCCTTTCCTCAATTTATTTTCACTTTCTCCTGAAGTTTTCCAAATTTCTTGCTCTGCTGTTTCTTCTCTTTTCTTTGAGAGTATGCCTGCGTCTCTCCCATCTTTCAAAACATTATAAACATGTAAACAAAACCCCCTTTATTGCCAACTTCACCACTGCGGTGGCTTGGCTATGCTTTGTACCTTAAAGGTTCATGTGCTGGAACTAAGATGTTAAGAACCACTAAGAGATGGGGTCTAGTGGAAGGTCCACCCTCACAACTGGATTAATGCTGTATCACAGGAGAGGATCAGGTCTCATGTAACTAGATTAGTTTTCAGGAAAATGGGTTTTTATAAAGTGAGGCTGCCTCATGTGCTTGGTCCCTTCTGTATACAGCTTGCTCCCATTCTGCTTTTCTACCATGTGGTAACACAGCTAGGCGGCCCTTGCCAGCATGCCGGTGCCATGCTGTTCGGACCTTCCAGCCTTTTTTAAAAAAATAAAGTACCCAATTTCAGGTATTTGGTTATAGCAACACCAAACTGACCAAGATAACCTCTATCAATCTCTTATGTTCTACTTTCTTTCTAATTTCTCAAAGTTTAGCATATACTTACTGTCTGGTCTCAACTCAGATTCACTACTCAACTCCTCCAATGTTTTCTGGCTAAACCACTCTAATGAATTACAATTCTGACAAATCCATGACCAAATCCTCATCTTACTGGTTCTATTATATGTGACAGTGTTGATTGCTCTTCATTAAATTTTTATCTCAAGTTGTTAAACATTAACCTCTCTTGGTTCTGTTTTGTTATTAACCAGCTCCTGTTCAGTATCCTTTAGGGATTCCCTTTCTTTCTTTCAACATTTATTTCTCCATTGTTCATCTTTAGCCTGCTGTTCTTCTCACTTGCCAATATGAGCCATGAGTGATCTCTTTTGCCCTTCTAGAGTTTCAACTGCAACATTTTGTTAATGGGTCCCCAAAGCATGTATTGAGCCAAGTCTCCTCACAGGAGGTTCCAAACTATTGTTAAAAACCTCCACCATGGAAGCTCACAAATAATTTTGACCCAGTGTCCCACACTTATCTGCCCTCTAAAACCTTTCTTTCTCAGCAACTGGTGAAAACAATCACCAACTTTCCCAAACTGTAAGTGTATAAGACAACCTTGCCTTGGCTCCTTCTACTCGTGAACATTACTTATAAAGCTATCGTGATCTGCTTCCTATCTATCTCAACAGTCTTATGTTTTGCCTTCCTTGATGTAAAATCAGGTTTTTAGATGGCTGATGGATGCTGGCACATATAAACATGCTTCTTGCCTTTTGTCTTAGTTAATCATTTAACTTCTATTACCTTCTTAGTTAATTTAGCCTTGTTTATCTCCAATCTGGCTAATGGTTATCTTTTAAGAACTCATTAATCCATCACATTCTTAAGAAAGACTTTCCTTCTCTGGTCCCTACAGACTCTTCAGTAACTACGGTACCTACATTTATAGTTATACTCATTCTTTCTTATTGTTTTATCTGTTTTTGTGCTTATATATTCTTATGTGCTTATAGCAGATTTACATGTTTATCTTCAATATTATACTTACAGCCTTACAAGATTAGAAACTACATTTCATCTTAGAAATGCCAACGCATAGTGCAGTATAATATAATGTACACTTATTTGACAGAAGTTCACTGAATGACTTTGTAAACACACAAAACAGAATAAATGAAGGGACAAAACAAGCAAACAGAATACACAAGGTCAATCTCCCCCTTTCTGCTATCAACATTAGCTGATAGATTGGTCTGTGTAATACATAACATGAACAATTACTTTAGCATAAATAGTTTATAATCTTTGCTTTGTCTTCTAGTGTTTTTATTTTTAATTCAGTAACAAAAATAATAATACATACAAGTTCCTAAGGAAAAATATTTATTAATTGTCTTAAGTATATTATCTTATTTAATCCTTATGACAACCTCATAAGGTAGATATTCTTATTTTACAGCCAGGAAAATTAAGGTGATTGCTAATCCCCAGTGCTATTCCTAGAGAGGAAGAACAGGGATTCGTGCAAATTGAAGACAAGATCATTGATCAGTGAAAACTAAAGATTAAGTGAATGTCAACTTTCTGAACATGAGTACCAACCTAGTTCTTCAATTTGGCTATACGAAAACACTACCAGTTAAGCTAATACACTCTAGGCAGATTGGAGAAATCCCCTTCCTGGGATATCAATATACCCAAAATAAATGATTTATGGGTAATATTAAGAATGAAGAGTCACACTGGGTGTGGTGCTGCACACCTGTAAGCCCAGTGACTTGAGAGGTGAGGTAAGAGGATCACAAGTTCAAAGCCAGCCTCAGTGGAGACCCTCTGTGTCAAAATTTAAAATGAGAAGGGCTGGGGATGTGGCTCTATGCTAAAGTATCTCTGGGTTCAATCCCTGGTACCAAAAAAAAAGTATGTGTGGGGGGTGAGGGGTATCTAAACAACATAGTCAGATCATCTTACCACTTAAAATGTTCACCTTTGCACATATAATTTCCAATGTTTCAATATTTCATTCTTCGATAACAGACACTGAGGAGAAATAAAGTGCCTAGAAATTTTCAGAAACAAAGACAGACTAACAGAATGAACAATATAAAGACCAAGTAAGACAAGTGAGCCAGAGATGTAGGCAAGACAGAGTCAGGAAAGAGATAAAGAGACAAGAGTGAAGAAGGAAGAAATAGAGCCAGGGAGAAACAGAAGCAAAAAAAAAAAAAAAAATAACAAGAAAGGGTACAGGTGGGGGAAAGAATAACAGAGAAAGGGAAGACAGAGGGAGATGAAAGGAGAGAGGGAGAGAGAGAGAGAGAGAGAGAGAGGAGAGAGGAGAGAGAAGAGGGGAGGGGAGGGGAAGAGAAGAGACAGGAAGAAATAGGATGGGAGGGAGAGAAGAAAAGATAGGGGAGGAAAAAGGGCAGGACAAGGGCAAGAACTAGAAATAGAAAAAAGAAAAGAGTGAGAGAGACAAAGAAAGGAGAAAGAAAGGACAAACAGAGAAAGAGATACATGAGGAGAAAGATAGAAACTGTAAAAGAGGTCTAGGGGAAATTGAGTTCCATAATACTGGAAATAAAAAGGTGACATATTACAAGTTCATTGTTTAAAACATATTTTTAGTTGTGGATGGACACAAAAACTTTATTTTACTTATTTACTTTTTATGTTGTGCTAAGGGTCAAACCCAGTGCCTGATACATATTAGGCATGCTCTACCACTGAGTCATACTCCCAGCTCACAAGTTCATTTTTGAGCAATATTTACACCACAGTCAGTGGAGAGTAAACACTGAATACTGTTTATACAAATGGCACAATCATGTGGAAAGGATAGGAGCATAGCATGCATTAGATAGTGTGAATATGTATGTTATGGCTTAGTGAGTCAAGAGGTTAAAAAGGCAAATTCTCATATTCCTTAGTAGGAGGGTCAATTAAAACTGAATAATCAAGAAACAGCAGTTAAAGCATGCTATTTAAAAGCTTTAGTGGTAGCAGCAATTAGCTATAGAAAGCAGTAGGGAAACTATAAAGCTGTGGAACTTTTCAAAACTATGTACTTATAAATCTTTGATCAATATAAAAAAGTGATTTTTAAAAAGCTCCAATAAGACTGTTACATATAATCACCAAAATACGTTAAGACAGTAACTCTATTTAGATTTTGTCTATAGCCTATAACTACTTCTTTGTTGAATCTCATAGAAAACAGGAGAAACCAAAAAAGCAAACCATATAATATTTAAAATTGTACAAAGAACATGGTCAAGTGTACCATTTGGTGCAAGCTCGCCATCTTCAAAATAACAGAAATAACACAAATGTTAATTTACAATCCTCATTCTTCCAAAGCTCAACCATTATAGGAACATATCACAAACCTCAAACCTTTCCTTTTATCTGTTAGGTTTCACCAAGTATAGTTCATTCTGACTAGGTTTCACATGAAGTCACACTGATTTACAGCAAATTTCTAAATGAACGAAAATATCAAGATTTTTAAAACTAGGTCATTTTATAGTTTTTTTCTACCTATGACTTACCATTTACCTTAAGGCTCCTGTAAGGACATCCGGTCCTGCAAGTTACATTTGGAACCTGGTCTTACCCTGTTAAACACTGGCAGCATCATGTATAATTTCTCTTCTTGTTCCTTCTGAGTCATGTGCCGGGGAGGATGGCACAGCTCAGTGAAGAGACGGCGGAGGTGCATCAGTCCCAAGGCATTGTCCTGCGGGCTGCACTCCTCCTGCCTCGGCCTTCCCATGATCCTCTTCACCATGTTCATCTTGGCTAGTTGGTGATAAACACTTCTAATTCTGTAGAAAGATGTCAATGCATAACAGTCAAAATGTCACCACCTTGACTAGGTTGAGCATGCATTTAAGAGCCTATAAAAAGTCCTAAAAATAGAAAATTCTCTCTAGTATAAGCAAAGTTAATTTTGATAAATCTCCCTGATGACAAATTATGAATTATGGGAACTTAAAAGTTCCTTCTGGCTTTACTGCATTTTATATAAAATATAAAACATTAACTAGACAAATAACAAATATTTCTAATAAAGTTAATTATATCAAGTTCAACAAAGTGATCACAAATGCTGCTATTAATATTACTTTATTTTTAAGTATATGTAAAAAAGAATGAAACAAATAGAAAGTTCTCCCTAACCTCAAAGAATACCCAAACTCAAAACTCCCAAAGTCTTCTATATTGTTATAACAGTTTTTTCTAGATGATAAGTAAATTCCATGTACCTGATGAACAGTTTGTTACAGTTTAAAAATGTGCAAATTAAGTGACAGAATATCACAATATATCTTATAAATCCATAAAGAAACAGTAAAAATTATCACATAAATAAAGAACACTTTCTCAAAACAAAACAAACAAAAAACCCTTAAGTAAGTTATATTGATTCCTTTTGTGAGTAGTGATGAATATTTTTTTTCTTTAAAAGTAATAATAGCATAGAAGATATTGAACCACATATGGCAAGGATAACTATGGTTTCATGAAGTATATTTCAGGTAAGAGTGAATGAGCGTATATTGAATCATAATGTAAAATCTACCCTTTGCTAGAGTTGGATTTAAAAAATAAACTAACCACTGAGTTAAAGAATACACAGAATCAATAACACTGAGCTTTTAGAAAGCATCCTTAGACGTTTTCAACCACTACTAACTGTGCCAACAATTAGCTAATTTCAGACACAAAAACAGGATATATTACAAAAGGAACCAGGAAGACTGGGAGAACATTATGGATATGCAGAATTTGGATAAAAAGCAATTTGCTTTTATAATCTGTAGAGAAGCAGTCATAACTTGAGATTAATTTTTAATTTTGCTGCATAACTATACAAACGAGATGCCATTTCTTAAGAAATGAAAAAGTACTTCAGAATACAGTTTTATTTAATAAACACCTTATTGATTTTTAAAAGATAAGAATAAACAATGAAACACACTTGCACTTGAGAATTTTTAGTGAACTCCCTATCTGGTTATAGGAATATGCTTCTGTACTCTAGCTCCCTTGCAAAAGGAGAGCAGGATGTAAATCATCATAGGTGAGGAGCAGAAAGATATGCTCTGGTTAGAGCTCTGTCATTGACTAGTCTGTATTGAATGAGTACTGCGCAAAGAGAACTCAGTATATTCTCAAGTGCCCAGATGCAGGACACAGTGCTTGGGCACACAGGCTAAGAGCTGAGTACATTTAACTACAAAATAATAGAAATCAGTCCAATTCAAAGCTATCTAACATATTCATTCTTGGAAAATATTTAAGTCTTCCAAACATTAACAAAATTATCAATCTATCATGTGCTCGTCTAGTTCTGAAAATTCTCAGAACAAAAATAAAATTGGATGTGGACTATGAAATTTTTGTAAATTAGTTAACATTTCAGATTATGCACAGCTGTATTCTCAGCCTATAGTCAGTGTTCCTATCTAGAGACTGTGAATGGGACTTACGGGATTCATGATTCTCTAATACTTAGAAATCTTTTTACTAAGAGATCCCAAGCTTTCCAAAGGAGTCTATGTATCTATGTCAAAAAAAAAAAAAAGTCAGGAATTAAACTCAGACCATCTCATCTGCTTCTCATTCCAAGTTAAGCAAGTGAACCAAAGAGAGGATTAACTCTGCCCTTTTGGGGTTTTTTTGGTATTGGGGATTGAACCCAGAAGCACTTAACCACTGAGCCAAATCCCCAGCTCTTTTTTGTATTTTATTTAGAGACAGGGTCTCCTTGAGTCACTAAGTGCCTCGCCAAGTTGCTGAGGCTGGCTTTGAATTCTCGATTCTTCTGCCTCAGCCTCCTGAGTCACTGGGATTACAGGTGTGCCACCAAAACTGGCTAACTCTGCCTTTTTGGTCTATGTCTATTCAGGTATAATTCAAAAATAAAATGTGTTTATACTTAAAGTATAAAACTTGACATTTTAATTTAAAAAAAATTTAAAGAAATGTATTTTTTTTCATATTTATGGGGCACAGTGTAATAATTTGCTATGCATATGCAATGGGTAAAAAGCCAAACAGAGTTACCAGCATTTCCACCTCCTTAAACGTCTATCATTTCTTTGTGTTGAGAAGCTTCAAACTCCTCTCTTCTAATTCTTTATAAAACATGTAATAAATAATGTGAACTAGAGTCACCCTACTGTGCTACAGAACTTGAGAACTTATTCCTCCTATGTAACTGTATATTTCAGTATCTGGTATCCAAACTTCCTTGACATTTTGATATATGTATACACTGTGAAATAATTACCACAGTCAAGTTCAATAACATTCATCATCTCACAGGTTACTATATAATTTTTTTAATAGAACACTTAATAGAACTATAGTACTGTAACTACTGCTATACACTAGTTTGTACCCTTGACCTGCTAGCATCTCCCCCTTTACTCCTGCCCCTGGCAACCACCAATCTACCCTCTGCTTCTAGGAGTTTGGCCATGTTAGATTCCTCATGTAAGTAAGATCATACAGTATTTATATTTGTGCAACTGGCTTATTTCACACTAAACATAAATTCTCAAGGTCCTGTGTGTTCTCCCATGTTTTTGCAAATGGTAGGATTTCCTCCTTTTAAATTTTTTGAATATTATTCTGCTAGGTATACAATCTCACCTCATTTATTTAAAAAATCTATTCATCTATAAAGAAACATTTAGGTGGTTTCTGTATCTTGGTTACTGTGAACAACCTGCAACAGGCATGGGAGAATAGATAGCTTTTCCAAGATACTAATTTTATTTCCTTTGGATATATACCTAGAAGTAGGATTGCCAAATCTTAAGGAACTTCTATTTTTAAGTTTTTAAGGAACCTCTGTACTGTTTTCCATAATGGCTATACCACTTTACATTTCCAATAGCCTTCAAGGGTTTCTTTTTCCCACATCTGGCCAATAACTGTTATCCTTTGTCTTTTGGACAATAGCCATTCTAACCGGCCTAAGGTAATGTCTCACTGTGGTTTTGATTTGCAGTTTCACTGATGATAGATGATGTTGCACATGTTTCACAAAACTGTTGGTTATTTGTATGTCTCTTTTGAGAATTGTCAATTCAGGTCTTTTGGTCCATTTTTAAATCAGGTTATTTGGGTTTCTACTACTGACTTATATGAGTTCTTTATGTATTTTAGATCTTAACCCCTTAACAGATATTGGTTTGCCAGCATTTGATCTCATTCTATAGGCTACTTCTTCAGAATATTCTGTCCAACAATAACAGAACACATCCTCTTTTAAGCTCACAAGAAACATTAACCAAAACAGACAACATCCTGGGCCATAAATGTATCTTAACAAACTTAATCATACAAAGCATCTGACCAGTCTCAGAACACAATGGAATTAAATAATCAATAATTGAAATACAACTGGAAAATCCCCAATGTTTGGAAATTAAACAACATATTTTCAAATAACACATAGGTCAAGGAATTGTCATAAGAAATTTAAAAACATAAACTAAGTGAAAATAAAACTTATTGAAATCTTAAAAATGCAGCAAAAACTGTTGTTCTTAGAGGAAAATTATAATAAGATGCATACAACACAAAAGAAGAAAATCTACAATTCTGTCATAGGAAATTAGAAGAAGAGGAGCTGTGTAAGTTTAAAGAAACCAAAATAAATGAAAATAAAATAATAAAAATTAGGCCAGAAATCAATGAGATTAAAAACAGAAGGGAGGCTAGAGTTGTAGCTCAGTGGTAGAGCTCTAGACTCATACGCGTGAGGCACTGGGTTTGATTCCTAGAACCACATACAATTAAGCAAATAAAATGAAGGCCCATCAACAACTAAAAAATATTAAAGAAAAAGGCGGGGGGATGCAGGAAGGGCTACAGGTATAGTTCAGTAGTAGAGCACTTGCTTAGCATGCATGAGGTACTAAGGATCAAAGCATGCCCAGCAAATGAATACACTCTCCAAATGATTAAATAAAATAAAAACATAAACAGGAAGACTACAGGGAAAAATCAACAGAACCAAAGGTTCCTCTTTGACATTATCAATAAAATTAATCTAAATACCACTACCACATGACTGGTATTCTGCCTTGATGCATCTCTCCTATAGCTCCTAAGTTATCTTCCAAGATACATAGTCCCATTTTTTCTGATTTAAAACCTCTGTTGATTCTCTATTGCCTAAGAATAAATTGAAACACCTCAATCTAATATCTTTAAGTTTTTATAAACTCTGTTTTCATATATTTACCCAGGTTCATCTCTCACTAAGCCACCTCTTCTACTCAAAATTGTGCCACCATGAAGGCATGCCCTACCTTGACGGGTTCTTTCAATTCTCTGTATGTTTAGATACACTGTCTTCTCTGCCAAGCATGACCCTCCTCCTCTGCTTTTGCTAGCATTCCCCAATCTCCCCACCCTTCAGCTCTGAGGTTACCTTCTCAGAGAAGAGTTTCCCAAATCTCTAGGCTGTTTCTGGTTTACCTTTGATCCCACCAGGGTACTTTATAGTTGGTTATAGGATATGCACCATTAAGAGAGACAGTAATGGTTACTCAAGCTTTGCAATTCAAGTCTTGGGTTCAATTTCTAGTTGCAATACTTACTTAGTGTGTACCTGATCAGAAACCTGATTTCTGGGTGTGATAGATTTACTGTAATTTGTGAAAATTACATCATCAAAACACAAAAAAAATTAAAACTTTATAATTTATGTATCCTAGTTCTACCTATAGAAAGCCTTTAGAGAACTTCTTAAACATCTTCAGAATAAGACTACACGAACCTTTTACTCTAAATTGAAAAGTTTTTAAAATAATTTCTTTCTATTTAATTATGAATCTCTCTCATAGTAAACTATGAATTCCTGAACATCCAACTGTGTTCTTCAAATCCGTAACACCTCACTAAGGATCAGTAAGTACATAGTAAGAATGAAGGAATGACTAACTGATTCCCATAGCTTTAGTAAAAGTATAAATTTTAAGGTTCCTCACTATCTGACCCCTATGTATGATCTACACTGTTCATTTCCCATAATTCTACTTTAACTCCACCAGACCAGTTCAGAGCAGTCTCTATGCTCTGCCTTCTCACTCAGGCTGAACTACCTCTCTGGAGGCTGGGGCAGGGTTCCCCTCTAGCCCCTCAGCATCTGAGTATTTATTTACTAAGCATGCTAATCTCAGTTCAAAGGTCTTTCTTCTAAAAAGCATTCCCTAACCCAGTTTCAGGTGTGATCTTTCCCCACTTCCCTTTGTTCCCATAGCACTGTGTCTATCTTTATCATAGAATTTATCACACTGTGTAAACTGTTATTTTGATTGTCTTTTTTTCAACATTGAAGAAATAATATGAGATTATGGAAAGCAAAGATACTGTTCAATTCAACACCTTATGATTTGTTTAAGTTCCATTTTATTACCTGAAAAGGAAATAAGACAATTTTTGTTAAAAGGTGTTTGGTACCCCACAGTATAATTTAGGACATTTTTTCAGGGAATACTCGTATAAATTCAGAAATTAAGAACTACTCATGTGAAAGCAGGAGCAGAAAGGGAAACAAATAACAATAGTGATAAGTTTGGTTGTTAAGCAGACAATGACAAAACAAAAGGCAATAAGCTAGAACTCCCAGAGGGAATTGAGGCATCAACAACATGCAGAGTATCAAAAGCATCCTAAAGAGGAAGCAGCTCGCCAGTACAGAACAAGTCATAACTAAATGAGGCTGAAATATATATCACTGTGGCTTGAGAGTGATGAAAGGAAAACTGAGAAATTCAAAATGTTATGCTCAAATTCGGGACCCCCAAAGACCACCAGAGACCCAAGATCCATGTAAGCAGCAAAGAGGTGTTTATTGCGAGCTAGCTTGGTCCTCCGCGCGCACACACAGCAACTGGTGACGCTGAGAGGCCCCGAGCCCAGGGTTTGCAGCAGTTTTATACATTTTTTAGAGAAGGCAGGGACTTCACATACATCATAGCATCTCTTAGCAAATCATCACACACTGCAGGAAAATCAAATAACAACTCTAAAACATGATTAGCACATTCACTGGCAGAAACAAGTTGGGTAGGGGTGATTGGTCAGTACAAAAGGGGTATTCATTTGAACTGATTGGTTTAAGCCAAGAGGGGTGTACGTGCTGAACTACATGGTTTCCCAACATGTTATCAACCACCATAAACTACTGGGAGGGTCATCTGGCATCCCAGGTATTTCCCTGTCTCATGCTGATTGGTGGCTGCTAGGGGGTTACTATGGATCTCCACCTAACCTGACTGAGTCAGGGACACCTGGCTCAGCAGCAGATCTCTCCTGTTATTTGTAGATAAACAACTTAGCAGGGTGGGAATGTGCTTAGGAGTGCTCTGTGGGTTTTTCCAAGGACAAAGGCCATGCCCCTTCCTTGGACAGGCTTTGCTCTGAGATAGAGGCTGGTTTTCCAAAAAGACTGTACAGAATCATATCAATGAAACCTCACAGACAAAATATTCAAAAAGTAATGATGACATTAATAAAAATAATGATAGCAAAATAAATGCAGGCTTCTTCACAGACTGCTACATAATGATGAGGGGTTTTATTCTGAGTTCTTTTTTTTAAATATCTTTATTTTGTTTATTCATTTTTATGTGGTGCTGAGGATCGAACCCAGTGCCTCACATGTGTGAGGCAAGCGCTCTGCCACTGAGCCACAACCCCATCCCCTTTTTTATGAGTTCTTATAATTTTATTCTCAAAATTTATCCATATAGATAAAATTTGCCCTTTTGATTAGTCATATACACAATGATGCTTCAGCTCAAAATATTTTTTTAATTTATCACCATTTTATTACTTGAAAAGGAAATAAGACAATTTTTGCTAAAAGGTGTTGGGAGCATTATATAAACTGCACTTAAAACTCAGTGTCAACATGTACTATGTTTTACCTAAAGCAGAATTACCCTTACTCATTTGCTTTATTTCCTAAACTTCCTCAAAACCCTATGACTGCTACTAAGTGTGAAATCCATTCAAGAGATGGAAACTTCACTCCTAATAATCAAAAGAATGCATTGCAGACCCTGTGGCTGAATCCCAACCCACAATTAATTGATATTTAATCCCTTAAGCATCTACTACATATAAGGCACCATAGGAATACCAACTCTGGTTTTTACCAACCATGGAGGGTCTATATTCATTTTTTCTAAATTTCCAAAAAGACAAGCATGTGACTTCCTTTAAAAGAGACCTATGAGTCTATAATGGGATAAAGTCAAATCTTTACAAGGCAGAAAAAGATTGCTCAAAATCTGATGTGCACCTCATCTTGAAACTACATCTTCATCCACATCCCTCCTCAATCCCATGTTCACACCACATCACTGCTGCTCTCTGAACATACCATGCAATTTCACTCCCTGGATGCTTTCCCCAGTTGGTCTTTCCTTTACCTGAAATGCTAGAGGTAATTGCTTTGTCTTTTCATTTTATTGTCTGGCAACCTATCTTTGATAGTTCCTGACCCTCCTTAATCCTAAAGCAATTTGAATATATCTTCAAGTTAGTAATTTAATCATTAATTTAATTCATTAATTCATTAATTAATATTTATTTATTTATTTTTTAATTTTTTATTGTGGGTTGATTAATTAATATTTATCAATGCTTGCTCCAACTTTCCCTGAATCTCATTCTGTTCCTGCCACGACTAGCTCTACTTCAGGTAGCTTATATTTACTATGCTTTTGCCATTAGAGCAATTAAAAACATTAATTTGAAAAATAAAAACCTTTTACATATTTAGAAAAAATGTTAGAAAATACGTCACAACTTCAGGGTAGAGAATTTTGTTTAAAAAAACCCACAAAAACTACAAAAATATACACAAAATAAACTTTATCAAAATTAAAATGGTGTGGCACAATGGGACTCGCCTATAATCCCAGCTCTCAGGAGGTTAAGGAAGGAGAATCACAAATTCTAGGCCAGTTTGGGCAACTCAGTGAGAACCTTTCTCAAGATTTAAAAAAAAAAAAAAGTGGGGGCTGGGATTGTAGCTCAGAGGTATAGTACTTGCCTAGCATGTGCCAAGCAGTAGGTTCATTAAAAAAATAAAATAAAATAGACATTTCACAGAAAAGAAACCGCACATAAATGAAAAGCTATACAACCTGATTACCTGATTAGTAGTAAAGGGAATGCAAATTAATACAACAATAAGCACCCTCCTTCCTTGCCAAATGTCTACTTCCTAATTCCTAGGATCTGTAAGTATGTTGGTTGACAAGGCAAAATATGAATCTGTACAAGTGATTAAATTAAGGATCTTGAAA
Organism: Marmota marmota marmota; assembly: GCF_001458135.2. NCBI lineage: Eukaryota > Metazoa > Chordata > Mammalia > Rodentia > Sciuridae > Marmota > Marmota marmota. Next base: position 1,308,206 of record NW_026000119.1, on the reverse strand, counting down.
TGAGATTATTCTGTATTATCTGAGCAAGAGTAATCACAAAGTGGGAGAAGGAGAGTGAAAAGTGAGACCTATGATATATCAAGAATTATGTAATGTTTTGAACAGCCAACAATAAAAAATTAAAAAAATAAAATAAAAATAAAAAAATAAAGAATCATGACATCAAAAAAAAAAAAAAAAGTGAGACCAGATGTGACCATAGAAGTAGGGTCAAAGTGATGTGGCTACAAAACAGGAATGTGGGCCACCAGAAACTGAAAAGGTCAAGGGACAGATTCTGCCCTAAAATCTTCCAAAGGACACCTCGACTTTGGCCTTGTAGGACTGGTTTTAGATTTCTCATTTCCAGAACCATAAGATAATAAGTTGGCAGCTGCTGCTTTAAGTCACTAAGATTGTGGTGATTTGTTACAGAAGCAATAGGATATTAATAATAATTCTATATTGAAAATTTAATGTAACATCAAATTAGTGAAATTATAAAGAAAACAGGTTGTATATTTTGGGGATAGTGTCTATGGACTGGCATTTATAAGCATACCACATGAACGAATAATTCCACTCCTAGGTACTTGCCCACTCATTTCATATGCACAAAGACATGTATACAAGAATGTGTGTAAGAAGCATTATCACTCATTTCATATGCACAAAGACATGTATACAAGAATGTGTATAAGAAGCATTATTTTCATCATGGAATTTGAAAATAGTAAGTGTTCATCATTAGGGGATGCATAATTTTTTGACATATTCACATTAACTAAATGTTACACAGAAGTAATAATAACAAACTACACAAAGCAGTCTGGGTAAATCTTGTAAATGTTGAATAAAAACATCAAGCTGTTAAAGATAACATAATCTATGATACCATTTTTAAAATAAAGCTTCCAAACAAGTAAAACTGTAATATTCCTATACACATTGTTTTGCTTGTGTGTATCTATATGTTATGTGTATCTATAAACTATTTTTTTCATTTTGCATATACCCATACACACAGAGTAAAAGGTACGTACCACTGATCAGAAAATTCTAGGTCACTTCCAGAAGGAAGCAGGGAACAAGATGGAGAGGAAATATACAAGGAAGTTTTATGGTATTGATAATATTCTACTTCTTAAAGTTTCATAACAGGTCATTATATATTTCATAAATTGTTACATATACACACAATTGATTTTTTTCAATTGCCTTGTCAAAGTCCATGTTTTCATAAAATAAATCAGATTTTACTATTTGCAAACTTAAGCAAATTTTTACCACACACATATATCAATTGCTAAATATTACATTTACATTTTATATTAATCCATCTTTCTATTTCAGTCTGTGTAATATTCTCTTCACTCATAGATTGCATGGGATCATGGAAATCATTTGTATTTTTTTGGTAGCAAATTACCTCCTGTGAACTTTTTTTTTTTAATTTTAAAAAAGTAAGAAAAATGTACATTCCTTGCTTCATCTCAAACATAAAGATAAATAAATAAGAAAGGACAGTTATTTCTGAAAACCCTTTGCAAGGCGGAGAGCTTTACCTGAGGCAAATACTCTTCAATTCACCAAGTTTCTTTATCAGCCTGTCAAATAATATATCCCTTTTATTTTGAGGACTGAATCCAAGTGTCATTTTTTTCCCCATGAAAATCTAATTGGCCTCTAACTAAAATATGGTCTTCAAGGTCATCAAGTAAAAATGATCATTAAGACCAGTTTATTTGTTTCTGTTTTAATGTATATGCATTTGTACAGTAGGTCTGTAACTGTGAAGCACATGAAAAAAACATCTCATACAACCTTAGCAACATTCCCCCAGGAAAGATGGTTCTGAAATGAGAGGTGACTACCCTAATTGTTAATAAGTAGAAAAAATGGGATTTGAATTCATTCTTTCTAACAGCTCTGTGCACATACCCTGTGTGCATGTCTGTTCCATCATCTCACATCCTCACATCCTGGATTCAGATATACTCCCTCTCAGCACACACTTGGTGGCCACCTCAAGCCTTTCCACCAGGGTTGTGCTAACAATCAATAGCCAATATATAGCATGATCCCATTTGAGGCTATTTCTCAACCCACCACAGGTGTAGCAAAAGCATTTTGGAATTTATGGAAGTTACCTCCAGTGGACAAGGAACTCTACCACTTTTCTTTGAAGATAAATTTACTGTCAGGTTAGTGACCTGTGTTTTATTAGACTCAACTTTTTAGTGTCTGTCATTGTACCCAAAACACTGAAGATACATAGTGTCTAATCTATAGCTGGATGGAAAGAGTGAGGCAGGGAATCTTCCTGCTGACAACAAACTTCTTATCTGCAAATCCTCTACCCCAATTACTGTGTGTGTGTGTGTGTGTGTGTAGAATATATATATGTAATCTACCACTTATTTACTTAATTGGGTATATGAACAAGAAAGATCAAGAAACATAAAATTCTTAAAGAAACTATTTAAAACAAAAATGGTGATACAAATATGAATATCAAGAATGAAAAATTACTTTTTGCTAAATTTATGCCCTTTACTAATTAGAGAATTATTGTTTCCCTCAGAATTTTTGCATTTGGTATTAGACAAATGTATATATGTTCTCGTGGTTGGAGAGGACACTCTATCACTAAGAGAGTTGAGGGAAAAGATCTGGAGAGCAGAAGGGTAGATGGAAAGGAGAAAATAATAGAAAACTACATATATCTACCCTTCCACCACACCAAAACACAAGAATGATTACCACAAATAGCCATGTCCTAATTACATCATTTCACTGTTGATCACATGTAGGCTATTTTTAAAAATGCCTCTGGGGTAGACAGAGAGGAGAAATGCTATTCTTATCATTTAGCTATTTAGTGTTTTATAAATCCATCTGAAATACTGACAATATTTAAAATATATTGCTCCTCTAACTTCTGGGAAAATAAGATACTAAAGTAAGTAAATTGCAAAGTGCAAATCAGTTTACCATATTTTCCCCATAGACATCTCATCCTCTTCTTAGAAGGAATGCCATGTAATAAATACTATCTTGAGTAAATAAAGCAAAGATCCCCTAATGGTTGTCACTTAACTACTTCCAGGGTTTATTTACTCTTTAAGCATTCCATAATAAGTCTGTCATTATTTGTAGGAACAAATAACTGTCTTTTATTTCAGAATTGGAGGTCAAACATTCCTCTGTTATTCTCACGCTGCTATGCCCTTTCACACTTTCCACCTAACAGTTCCATTAGAGCTGGGGCAAAGGGCAAAGGCTATACAAGAGAAACCAAATTAAATACCTGTTAGCAGGTTTAGCATTTAAAAGTTAAAATCAAATACATCATCTATCAATTATATATCAAATGTCCAGGCTTTTGAATCCAATGGCTTACACAGAAATAAATTTGTCCATATAAAAGATATAAATTAAGTTTCATTATGCTATTGAACTTTTCCTAGAAAGCATATATAACATCCTACTTAATGATCAAAATAAAATATGCATGTGTGTTTGTGGTATCTCAAAATTATATCTTAAAATTATAATTTGGGATCAACAAAAACTACAATTTGGGTTGAGCAAAATTTTCCAGGTAGGAAACAGAAGCTTACAAAGACATCAATCAACTAGTTAGCTAGCTTAATTTCTTTTCAAAATTACACAAAACAGATTCATGCTAGATCAAAACTATATTATTCCAAGCATTTTAGTTTGAGTTTGGTTTATGTATACATTTATTTTCCCCAATAGAACAGACACTGAATGTCACTCAAAATATGGAGAGCTACACCAGCTTTGATTACTTGAAATATGGTATTTAAACTATTTTTTAGAAATATCCTATTCCTAAAATGAAACTTAGCATTTATCCAGATTTTTTAGAAACATTCTTACTTGCCTTCCACTTTTGATTAAAAATTTTTCCAATCATTTAATATACTTCTAGATTAAGTATAGACACTTAGTATGCACTCAGACTTCAGACAAAGTAACAACTCATTTAATTTTAATCCAGATTTCCCCTGAAAAGAAGAACTTCATATTTAAACATAATGGAAAAAAAGGACCTCAGGAAGCAATCACATCTAATTATAGATGCTTCTCAACTTATGATAAGGTTATGTCCTAAAAAACTCATAAATAAAAAATTCATAAATGGGAAACTCATAGAATATACTAACCTACAACACATCACAGCTCAGCAACATGGTACACTGTAGAGTATCAGTGTTTCTCCTCAAGATCATGTGGCTGTCTGGGAGCTGTAGGTCCCTGCTGCTGCCCAGAATCCAGAGAAGGTATCATACCACATACAGCTGGCCCCAGAAAAGATTAAAATTAAAAATTCAAAGTACAGACTCTACTGAATATGTACCTCATTTGCACCACTGTAAATAGTAAATTGAACCATCATAAGGTGGGAACCATCTGTAATATTTAAGGCAAGTGGTTAAGAATTTAATATAATTATATTTGAGGAATATATAATTACATTTTAAAAAATGGATCAAGAATTTCAATATATGTTTCAAGGATAATAAAGTACTAAACACAATTATATGTGTACTTGAAGGAAGATAAGAAGGAACAGTGATCATGAAACTTGAACTGTGTTAGGTAATCACAGTTTACACAGTTTTTTAGGCTTTGAAAATAATCCTCTACAAAACGTGGTAAGGTAATAAGACCAGTGGAAGATTGATAGAAAAACAAAGAGACCAAGGTATAGCCATAAGCATTTAGAAACAGACCCACATATGTACTAAGAATCTAACATGAGAACAGAAGATAATGGTATAGAGAAACTCACTAATTTTAGAATAAAATTAAACTTGCCTCCTGCCCAAAGCCACATACAAAAGGAAGCTCAAGATAGATTAAAAACTGAATATGAGAGGTACACTATACAGTTAATAGAAGAAACATATACAGATATCTTTATGAATTAAATAAGACTTTCTAATACATAAATTCAAAATTACACAAAAATAAACTGATGAATATAATTGCACCAAAATTAAATATCCTGGCTCAGGAAAGAACAATGAACCAACTAAAAAGAGGAAACACAATGGAAGAAAATACTTGAAACATTTAAAACGGACAACATAGAAATTACAATTTACACAGAATTCCCAAATCTACAAGAAAAATATAGCAATCCTGAGGGGGGGGGGGGCAAAAGGCACATGATGTAAGACATCAAGAGATGTTTTAATTGAATTGGTAATTAGAGAAATGCAGATCAAAATAAGGAAAAGCTACTATTTTAATACCTATTAGATTAGCAACAATCAGAAAGCTGGAAAATTCCAAATTCTTAGACATAGGAACAGGAACCACATATATGTCAGATGGGAAAACAACTGGTAAAGGATCTAAAAGGCACCCTACCCTTACATTGTTCAGAATCTTGTATTCTACTGCTAGGTCTGTATCCCAAGGAAACTTTTTCAAGGTAAGGAACCTGTTTATTATATTGGGTGTTAGATAACCTAATCTAATCATACCACACCACACCACACCACACCACACAAGATGTTCACTATGCTGTTGTTTGTGGTGCTTGGGACTTAAGAGGGTTCATCACAGAGAAAGGGAACAGAAAAAATAGAATTGATAACAAAATCATGGATAGTTATTTGAAATTACGTATTTCACCTCTATTTATGATGGATACACCTTAAAAATATAGCGATGAGTGAAAGGAACTAAGAAACAGGGTGGAATATATATTGTCATGGTAATATATATTATAATATCATTTTGAGAAATAAAAACACATGTTAAAAAACATTTCATAAGAACACACATACTAGACACAATGACATATTATGCCTACCATTCATTAAATGAATAGCTTTTTGTTTGTTTGTTTTTGTTACCAGAGATTGAATCCAAAGATACACCATTGAGCCACATCCCCAGCCCCTTTTATTTTTTATTTTGAGACAGGGTCTCTCACTAAGTTGTCTCTCACTAAATTGCTGAGGCTGGCTTTGAACTTGCAATCCTCCTGCCTCAGCCTCCTAAGCCACTGAGATTAAAAGGGTTTGCCACTGCACCAGGCCAAAAAGTATAGCTTTTTAAAGGAAATAAACATATGCAATACTTCTGATTTTAGTTAACCATTGTGTTATCTAAGAATGTATTTGCACTAGACAACTAAAATTAAATATTTAAATACCAACCAATTTATTTCTTAAATTAGTCCCAATTGCACCACACTTAAATCAGATATATGTATTTTTTACTAACATGATTCTCAGTTATTTCTAATTTTTATTGCTTTTCATTCTTTGACATTAAAAATTCCCTTAAAAGAAATATTATGTATCAACTCAGCAAGTAACAAAACAAAAAAATTACACTGGTAGAAACACTTAGCTGAAAATTTTTTGTTGTTGTTTTATTTTGTTTTGAATGTTTGTGACCGTTAAGAGTGGCACAAACAAAAATAAATTCCGGACAGACTTCTCTGTCCTGTCAGGGAGGAGGAAATGACTCTCTCAGCCAGTGATGATAACTTGGCAAGTATCATAATCCTTCAGGGAACAGAATCTGGCCAATAGATCCCAGAGAGGGAAAGGCCAGACAAGTCAACTTCCCTCAGCTCCAGAAAGATCTCTGGTATGAGAGAGAAAAGAGGAAACAAAGCAGAGTTTTTTATAACATCAAAACAAACTCTAATTTTTAATGACAAGATAAATAAGATTTCTTCTAATCCTCAGACAAACCTACCCATAATCTCCAACAACAACAAAAATGTCACTTTGGGAACATCAAGATATATCTAGAGTATTCAATTACCTAGATTTGTCTTTAACAAAAAGACAGCAACTTTCTATTAGTATTCTGGAGTCATTACAACTTTGGCACGATTTTCCATGCTCTCTGTGGCTATACAGTTAAGAACTGTGTCTCAGATAGCGACTTTTACATTTATAATATTCTGAAACATGAGTAATTTATAAGATTGTAGATATTGCTAGGTAGTCCATGAAGTAGAGTGGTGAAAATCAACAACAGCACATGTGGCATTTACCATTTGCCAGGAAATGACAACTCACTTAAAACAGACATGACACCTAAGCTCATGGAGTCTAAAGTCTGGGTAGCAGCAAAGATAATGAAGGTTGATAGAGGCTGTGCACATTATACCAGAGAAACACAAGAAAGACTAGGGAAAAGTACAGCAAGGAAACCTCTGGCTACAGGGAGGAAAGAAGTGTCAGGAATCTTTTTACAAGATTTTCAACAACAGAAGAAAACAAATGGACTTCACTGGCTGATCCTCAGATCATTCCAGCCAGTCAGGGTTTTTTTTTTGTTGTTGTTGTTGTTTTGGTTTGGTTTTTAGCTTTGTTCTCAGCACACATTAATTATTCACACACAAACTTCTCCACCCATTGGTTTATCTTTCCAAATAAAAACACTAGCCATTCTGCCCTTGAATCATTTTAAGAGTCTAAAGGGACAGCATCAACAATTAGTAGCTAGGGCTGGAGCTAACAGTTGAGGAACTCCTGTTTCCTGCCTCTGAGTCAATTTTCATCTACAAAATACAGAATTAAGGTCCACAGCCATGTATGATGCTAATTGTTTTGACTGAAATTGATTCATTTTTTTTCCAACTATAAAATACCATAATACCTACTGTATAGATGAATAAACAAACTCAAAGAGGTTAAAGAAACTTGTCCAAAAGATCCAATAACTACCATTAGCTAAAATTTGAATTTAAGATATAAAACTACAAGTCCAGTTCTCTTCTTATTATATGGAAGCTGACTCTTTGACTTCAAGAAATAAAAATTAGTTAAAATGAATGATGGTTTTATTTTCCAGTGATTCCTAGGAAAGACTATTTGCTCTTCCCTAAAACAACTAAAATATTTTTTTAAATATAAAACCTATGTTTACTTTCTGTATCTTTCACCAAGGGTGTAACCAGACTGGCAACAAGAAATACGACTCATGAGTAATATCTTGGCAGAGAATTCTTAGTATCTCTAGGTACATCTGATACGGGAAATGTTATATATATTTAAGTACATTTCCTTTTCTTTTGAAAGTTTCCTATTCTCTTTGGTTTAAATCTTCCCCTATTCTAACATTCTGCCTCAACCCCAACATGGAATAGTATTCAGTTTAGTAAGGAAATAATTTCTAGGCAGAATATGTCCCAGAAAAATACAAATAAAAAAGTATCATTAGAATTTAAACACAAAAATATATGTTGTAACTTAATGAGTTCTAAGTAATTTCCTCATTAATGAGAAAATTAGATAATAACCTTAGGAAAACATCACTCCAGGCAGGGTGTGATGGCACACACCTGTAATATAAGCTACTGACGTAGGAGGATTTCAAGTTCAAAGTCAGCCTGGGCACCTTAGCAAGACCCTGTCTGAATAATAAAAGGGATGGGAATGTGGCTCCTAGTATAGTACTTATCTAGCATGCATGAAGCTCTAGGTTCAAACCCTAGTATTGGGGGAAAATAAACAAACAAAAATAACACTCCAACATCAATGATAACTATTAACCTTATTTAAAAATGATCTCCCTGACTTAAATAAATAAATAAATAAATTCAGGTTTCGTGAAATATTTTCCTTGTATATTCACTACAAATACAAGGAGTTTTTTTTCCCCCTCTTTTATCTAGGGCACTTTACCTTTTGCTACTCATATCAATTCAAAACAGCTCACAAAAGCTAATGGCTAAATTTTCAGAAATTTTGGAGAGCCAGTTGTCAAATACTAATAGCTAGAAAGCAGCCAAGGTGAGAATGCTTATACCACAGCAATCACCAGCAAATGCTATAATCCAGGGTTTTCCTCCCCCTGGTCAGCAGGATTATAAACATGTTAGTATACTACTGTGGCAGGCCACACTGGCACTTTAGGAGATTATATTATATTTGCCTCATTATGTCTCTTCATTATTCTCTTTAAATTCTGATGTTTATGCATTTGTTTATTTAATTTTCCCTAAAGGTCAGGACTTGGAAATATTTTACTGCAAAGAATTAAGATATTATCACTAAGGACCTAAATAAAAAATATTTTTCACCAAAGTATTCTTATAGGAAACATCCCTGAATCCTTATCTGATTGGCTTGATTTCGTACAGTTTGCTACTTTAAAGGCAATGTCTCTATTCCTTGTCATGTTAAGAACACATTTTTATTCCCTTCTGTGACTGTTTTGCTTGTGGCTCATACATGTATTTCTCATAAAGTATAAATGTGCATAATATCAATACTAAAATATCTGTAGTTTTTCTCTAGGCAAATAATCGATTGTATACAATGCTATATATTCACAGATACTTTAGCATTTAACTATAAATTGGTGTCATGCTATAAAACAAGAGGGTGAAACTGATTAGTCCCTTTTTTCAGAATAAGAAATGAAGAGGTTGTGACTTCTCTAAAGGCAATGAGGACTAAGTGGAACAGAAGGTTTAAATGGTTTCAATGTGATGTAAGTGGTTGAATTCACAAAAATGCTGTATTACAAGGACAAGCAGAAGACTACCAAGAGTAAAACAGGTGGTGGCAAAAGGGTCCACTCACTATTTGTATGATTTTAGGAAAACTAAGTAAATCAAACTACCTTCACTGGTAAATACAGTACTGACTTTAGAGTATTCAGAATGTCAAAATACATGCAATGTGACTAACACATCATGGGCAATCAATGTTTAGTTACAACATGATCAAAATTAGTTATAGCTAAACCACTGAGTCTGAATTGGTATTAAGGAAAACGAAAAAAAGGCCAGTGTGTAGCTCAGTGATAGAGCACCTGCCTAGCATGGGTGAGGCCCTGCATTCAATTCCCAGCATCATAAAAAAAACTTTTTTAAAACGGGAAAAAAAAGGTAAATCATTTTAAGGAAGAAGGAGATAATATGTTTCAAATTCTTATGATCAAAGTATGATAAATATTGTAAGAGTGGAGTTCAACATCTATTCTATATTGCTTCTGTAAAGTGCTTGCTAACAAAGGTTATAAGGCAAAATAGGGTTTCCACACTCAAGTAAATTCTAGTTGCAATTTGGCTTCAGCCAATCAACCTCATCTTCCTAAGCTTTGAAAGGCAGAGTGAGGCAGAGAGCACACAATGACAAATACATCTTTCAGCTGCAGTGTTAGACAAAGATCCCAGTATCCAATAATTACTCTGCTGGCTGCTGAGTGGCAGGGTGTGCCACTTGTTTGGCTGGTCATATTACTTGCAGCATGGCTTCAAAGCAAGCAGCAGTAGAGGTAGCTTCCTAAAGTGACACCAAGTGTGTTTTAGAGCAAGGTTGGCAAGCTTTTCTGTTAAACGTCAGATAATAAATATTTTGCCATGTAGTTTCTATTTCAACTACTTACCAATATCATTATAGTATGAAAGCAGCCACATATATAAATGAGTAACATCATGTAAATGAGTAAGTATGGCTGTGTTCTAAAACTATGTATGGTCACTGAAGTTTGAATTACATTTAATTTTTAGGTACCACAAAACATTTTTCTTCTTTTTATTTTTTCAAATATATAAAAATGTAAGAACTATTCATAATGCAGGGGACATACATATCAGTGACACAATGGTTTTGCCTGCACTCTCCAGTTAGCCACCCCTACAAGTCTGCTAATCCACCCAGAAAGCAGCAGCTTCCTTCCAGCTCTATGGTGTACCCTGGGAGATATTTTTAAAGTTCAGCCTAAAATATATTTCTGCAGTCCTTGCTTGCCTTCCATGATTACATAAGCCATTGATACCCTGTAATAAGTACCTTCCTGCTTAATCTGGCTACAATAAGTTCTGTTCTCTGCAACTCTATTCTGACTGATTAACAGGGCTACACATATATAAGTACTTTCTGTTTTCGACCAGAAAAAAAAAAATCCTCATTCTGGCATTTATCTTTTAGGTATACTCAGCAAAATATTCATTTATAAATTAAATTTAAATGCTTTATAAAAACATGATGTTAACATTTAAAAATAAAATACAAAAGAAAGTTTAATAGTAATTTTAATAATAGAATGTTGTGTCAGCTACTCAGGAGGATGAGACAAGAAGATCACAAGTTTGAGGCCAGCGTATGGCCAAAGAACACAATAAAACCCTGTTTAAAAAACAAAAACCAAACCAAAACAAAGAAACAAACAAACAAAAAACCCTACACCTACCTGACTCCCATGAATCTTTAAAACAGAGAATCATGATAAAAATAAGAAAATCCTTGATTAATAATTTGCAAGTATTCAATGCATATAAACCATAAAAACATAAAAATATGTAATCAAAAAGGAAAACTGTTCACTTCCTTTCAATAACTAGGAAACCAACATTAGATTACAGAGTGAAAAAGTAGAAGACAGGTGAACTCCTATGAACATTCTGCCTATAGAAAGTCTATTTTCTTTTGCTTTTAATGGAGCATAATGACATGTCTAAAGTCTATGATGGTTCTAGACAATCTTAACAAATATCTTAAGAACAGTATAATCTCAGAGCACCACAATCATGTCTGTTCATGTAGTAATCAAATTAAGGCAGATGTTCACATCAATAGCACAACATTAATCTTTCCTGCAAGGCACACTGGAGAATAACCCCAGAAACAGAAATTGTACAAAGGTGATTTGGAAAAATGGTCTTCAAATATATTCTGTTTGCCATTTCTAATTTAGAATAACTAGGTTATCACCTTTAAAATTTTTCTATTGATATTGAATACATTTTAACCTGAGTTTGGAGATAAAAAGGACATCATTATAAGTATTAACAGTTCTAAATAAAATGTCACAGCATGCTTTTAAGTATATTTATGGGAACTAAATACAAAATCAGTCACCATCCTACAATGTATTAAAAAAAAACTATCTTAAATAAGAGAGTTAAATTATTTTGAAATCAGACTTCAGCCATCATATAAAAGTGTGTATGCATGTCATCTCCAAAGATAAAGGACAGCTAGAAAAAAAATAACAGCATAATTCTCATACTAAAACAAGCAACTATCATTCTTTAATAGTAAATAGCAAATGTTCAAATATTTATCTCATATCATTGTTTTTTATGGTTATTTTATATGAATAAAGATCAAAACAAGGATCTTGTGCTGTTGGTTGACAATTCTTTTCATGGAATTCTCAGTTTACATCTGGTACAGGAATTCTGTGCTAATGGAAGACCTGCATGTATGTTCATGTGTTACTTTAATAATTTATTTAACAAATATTTAGTATGTGACCATTATATGCTAAGTAATGTTTAAGTTGCTAGGAACAGATCGGAATAGAAATTCACTAAAACTTATGTCCTTTCGAAGCTTAGATTCTAATGGGGGAGAGGAAAAAAAAGAAATTAATATGTGCCTGGTGGTGAGATGGCCATAAGCTTTGAAAGCAAAATGTTTCCAGGGTTGCGGTTTCAGTTTGCAAAGTGAAGGAATGCTTCTTGGAGGAGTTAACATCAGAAGAGAAATGCTGGACTATGCTTAAGACTTCCTATGGGAAGGAAATTCCAGGCTGAAGGACAAGCAAAACCAAAGACTCATGATTGGCCTGGCTAAAGAGTTATGATGAAGCCAGTGCTGCTGAAGCAGAGTGAGAGAAGAGAAAAGTGTTAACTTGCAGATCGTCTGCGCTGTGAGAGTCAGTGTTTATTATTCTTAGCTGCCCTGTAGATATTTATACACTTTGTTAATTTAGTCTCAAATTCTGGGTGTTCACTGCAATTTTTCCAGTCTGAGTCTTAGGACTAATTTTCTTCTCACTTTACTAATGTTAAAAGATTTCTTCCCTATTCTTTTAGTTATGTTCAGTTAGTATCAGGAAGAAGAATGGAATACAAGTGCCTTCATTCAACCGTCTCTAAATGCAACTATTTTCCTTATCTACTATAGGGTGTTGGAATATGTATATCTATAGATGGGTAGAACTTAAATTTCTCAATTTATTTATTTTCTACTCTCTAGATTTTCTTTTCTTTAATGTTTATTTTTAAGATGTAGTTAGACACAATATCTTGATTTTATTTATTTATTTTTATGTGGTGCTGAGGATCGAAACCAAGGCCTTGAACATGCTAGGCGAGTGCTCTACCGCTGAGCCACAACCCCAGCCCAGTCTCTAGATCTTCGTATTTGAAAATCTGTGAAATTCTCGACCACCAAAATCAACAGACTTATAACTATTGTTTTAAATCCTTTTAGCACAGAATTGACTCTAAATACTTGAGTACTGTATCTATTAAAAAATATAAACTTGAAAATCAAAATAAATTTCTAGCATAATCTTACATTCAACCTATGAAATGTTAACAGCAAATAATATCAATATCCAAATGAAAATGCAGTAAAGAGAATAAGTAAACATCAAAACACCTCAATATATTTTAAATAAATATAATATTTTTACTTTCAAGCACATAAGCTCTGGTTATATTGATAAAAGCTTTCTTTGGTTTCTGCTTTGAATAATACTTAAATTATCTTATATTTACTACATAAGTGATTTTCATGAAAAGCATTCTTCTGCATCATCTGAAGGTACTTTAAAAATGTCAACACTTAAATAGGTGAACATATTCCTCAGTCTCTATTATAGAGCAAACCAGTAAACCCTTTATGATGAATATAAAATTTAGTCTCACCAAAAACACTGAATTAGTGAGCTCAAATAATTATAAAGCAAGAATATAAAAATATGTACGTGTTAACTTTTATTTTCTTATTCAATCAGTAACACTTTTTGCATCTAAGTACTCTATTATATACCAGTGATAGAAAAATAAAGGGATCATAGGGGCTTATGGTCAAGCTAGGATATAACACAAGCACCATGATAAATGCTATAATAAATAATAATACACAAGTAAATGAGATGCTATGAAGACAGAGAAGAGGCTGTGAAGCAGAATCAAAGAAGAGGAAAGTGTTAACTCGAACCATCAATACAGAAGGTGACACTTGAACTAAATCTTGGAAACTGAACAGAAGTTCATTCAGCTGACAATGGGCTGGACTGTATTTCTAGCAAACAGACTGTATGTGTACAGAGCAGAAATCACAAGACATGCTGCTGTGTTCTGAGTAGTTCAGCACAGAAAGAACACAGAGTGAACTTGAGGAAATGCTACAGAAGAGACTTGCATAAACTAGTCACAGCAGATCACAGAAGGCCTCACATATTAGACTAACAAAATCATATAAAAGAGAAGAGAAATATATGTTGAGAAAATATTTTTAAGCACAGTGAGAAGTATGGGACAGATGTATTTTAATGATGCTTCAGTGACAAAGGTTGTGCCAGTGGGAGCAAGGGTGGGCATAGTGCTGTGAGAGAATACAAGTAATGTCACTAACACAGGATTAACAATCTGGGAACTGGTCTTTCAGTCTTTTACGATCAAAGGAAAAGATGAAGAGGATTCCAGCTTGTGTGACTACAAGAATGTCAGTGCCATTAACTAAGTTGGAATAGTATTTACTCTAGGAATTAGTGTGAAAAACAAAAACAGACAAATTTGGCCAGGGAAAAATAAATAGGTCATGAGAAAATGTAAAACAAAATAAAACCCAGGCCTTGGGTTTGAAAGAGGAAAAGCAGATGGATGCACCTATATAACACATTCAAAACAAATCAACAGAGACCCTTGATTTCTAGGACTGTGAGGCTGTTTTTTGTTTTCCAAATAGAATAGACTACAAACATGCTGATAATAATTTAAAAGTGATTTAGCCATTGAAAAAATTTGCCATTTAGTATAAGCATGGATATTAAAAGACACAGTAAAAGTAAAAATCTTTTATCAAAAGCACTGAATTTGTGAATTCAAATAATTATAAAGCAAGAGATCCAATTCTCTCCCCATGACCATCATTACTAATTTCTTGAATAGCTTTATGAACACAAGCTGTGTGTAAACATGTGGGTGTGTGTAAAATACATAGCCTCCTTTAAAAAGCCTATTAAAATATAATTCTCAAGAAGATGGACCATAAATTTCCAAAATAATATACTAGCCAAATTTATAATAGTAGTGCTATAAACCAAGTCAATTTAAAAAGCCTTCTACTCATTAGTAATTTAAAGTCTTAATTTATCAATAATTTCAATGTACTAAAGATTAAAAATAAAACCCCACTAATTTCTCTTCCCATAAACTGACCTTTAGGGCACTCCTTGGGTAACAGGTTCTGAATGTGAGCACAATAGGGCCCATTCCCCTGCTGGTACTTTACTCAAGACTTGAAATCTGGGCTCCAACTAGAAAGGGAAGGGGAAAAATCATAAATTAGTCTTTGATTCAGAATACTTTGCTCCATACAGATAGCGTAGCTTCATTAATTATCTCATATTTAAGGGATTTTCAACCCTGGCTAGATACTACAATCAACTAGGGAGTTTTAAAAAACACTCTTGATGCCAGAACCCACCCATTCAAATCAGAATCTCTAGGGCTGGAGTGCCAGCATGGCTACAGAAGGTCCCCAATTGACTATAACATGCATCTAGAGTTAAGAATCACAGCCATAAAAATGTAAGATCATATTTTATGAAGGTCACAATTAATAATTATAAATTATAATAATTATCTGTTATTAACAATGTTCAAGTATGGGATATGCAATTTAAAAATACTTGGGGGAAACTGGCTCTAAATCACCAAGAGTGTTACTAAAGCAAGACAAAGTGACACTGGAATTTCCACAATATAGCACTCAACAGCTATTCATCTCACACTGTCTGGACAAGTCTAATAGCTAAAGACAAATCTATTATAGATGGTGTATATGGAACAAAGACGGCCAAATACTGAAAACTTAAATACTCAAAATGCCCCTGAATAACAAAGAGGCTACACATTCAGAGGTAAAATTTAACTGAACAGTCAAAATAAAATGACTACTGCTTAACTGCAAACAATCAGAAGTGAGGTAAATGAATCAAACTCCGAATAAGATGTCTTTTATAAGGATTCTAACTTAAAGGGTATGGAAGAGCTTAAGCCTAGATTGTACCACATGGCAACCACTATCTATATGTGGCTATTTAAATATTAATTCAAATTAATTTAATTATATAAATAAAAAATCTAATTCCTCAGTTGTAAGAGCCACATTTGAAGCATGGTTAGTAACTATTGTGTTGGACAAAACCAATATAGAACATTTCAATATTGCAGAAAGTTATATTGGACAGACTGTCTTGAGATTAAATTAATATCTGAAACTTATGGATATACACGTTCTAGGAAAATGATCTTTGACTTTTATTTGATGATCCAAGAAGATTATGTTCAACTGTCAAACCAACACTTCAATTGCCTATGGCCAAGTCAATACAAGGTAGGAAAGCGCTTGTTTTCCAAAACGTTACCTCTTAAAAAACAGAAACAAACAAAAAACACATACCATTATCAATAGTAACACTTCCCACCCCTGGACACAATTATTCAATATCACATCAAGACAAGCTGGACTACTATTAGTATAAAATGTTCTTCCCACCTCCCTGAAATTAAGATGTTTCTGGGTCTTTATTGCTTTTTCAGAAAAGAAAAAATAAATCAAAGCAGATTATACCTCCTTTGCTTTATTCATCAACTCCATTTTATTAGCTATTGGTATATCCAATGTTTTGCCTTCCTTTTAATTCCAAATCCTGGTTTTCGTGTTAAGGGAACCACAACAAATTTTACCATCTCACAGGCAAACACAAACAGCAATCTTCCAAGAATTCCAAGGATATTTGCTGTGTATAAACCCAAGATTTAACAGTTGAGTTGCCATCAGCATCAGGAGCTTGTGCAAAACAAAGACATGATCCTGCAGTTGAACTCCTATTATGGATAAACACTCCAAGTGTGGCTTGTGCTGAAAGGTCTAGCTTTGACCAATGAAACAGATGATCTGCCTGCTTTCATATACAAAAGAGTAGCTGCTCTGAGAACAGCTATCTGGTGAAGATTCCTCTCTGCTTCTAAGATGTGCCTTGTTACCACATCCTCTGCAGGTGAAGGACGCTGTATATTCACATGGTGGAAAAGTGGAAGGGTAAGAGACAAATGCTGTAGTGAAGCATTTTATAAGGACCATCATCCATTCCCCAGGGAAGAGACCTCATGGCCTCACCACCTCTAACTACCATCAGAGTGGACATTAGTTTCAACCTGAGAGTTCAATAGCAGATAGTTCAAAAAACAAAACAACTAAAAAGGAAACAAGCTCTACAAATTCAGAGCAAAGAATGCGAGTTTGCCAAGAAAGCTCAGATCAGAAATTGTGAGCTGGGTCACTATACTCTTTGAGTTTTGGTCTAATTTTTTTAAAATTTATTTCTTACATATCTTGGTCTAATTTTTGATTTGCTATAGGGCAATAAATCAATAAACCAGTGTTTCTCTGTGATTTTTCTACACAGTTTGACAGACTGATATCACAGAGGGGTGAATATACAGTCCTGAATGCAATATTTTCCCTGTCAAACATGACACACTACATGAAGAAATACTGCAATTCAAGTTATCTCAGAATATCTTCACTCTACTCTCCAGATTAGCCATAAATATAAAGGTGTGGTTTATATCATGGTTGTCAGCCCTTTTCACCAACTCAAGTTTTCTCACTCTGCTCTCAAAGCTCTTTCCCATCTGCAAGCTATCAAGAAAATCTGGCATCTTACTCCATGTACACACTGAAAGCTTCTGATACAGGTCTGAGCTTTGCACACAGGCTGCAATTTTCTTTTGGCGAGCAGGCCTACAGAATACCCATCAGAAATCTGAAAACTGTCACTCAGAATAATTAAAAAAGAAATCTGGTAAATACAATATAATAATGAGAGAAAACAAGAATAA
Source organism: Marmota marmota marmota (assembly GCF_001458135.2). Classification (NCBI taxonomy): domain Eukaryota; kingdom Metazoa; phylum Chordata; class Mammalia; order Rodentia; family Sciuridae; genus Marmota; species Marmota marmota. Next base: position 1,290,337 of record NW_026000119.1, on the reverse strand, counting down.
GGGCTTGGTATTTTCACAGGATTAATAATAAAAACAATTTATAAATTACTTACATACTTTATAATCCAGTGAGTTGTTTAAAAAAATTAAACATTAAAAACTAGAAAAAAGTTAAGATCTCTGTAAAAGCCAAAACATTCAGACAGTAGCTTCTATTGTGTATAATTCACAGATTAACTCTCAAGTTAAAATATACATCTAATCTTTTGAAAATCATAAATATCCACAATAAAGAAAACAAACTTTAAAGAGAAAATAAATTTTTCATAAAGACAGAAAGTACTTCCAAAAGTCCCAAGCATTGTGCTTTAAAAATTTCAGCAGATTAATCCATACTTCTACCTTCAAGAGGAAAAGTCTATCTCAGTTCCACTGGAATGAGGACTCAACTTCTAACATATAAAATGTAGGTAATGAAACAATGTGACTCCAACACTAGATCATAATATAAATTTATATCCTGCCCTTGCCATGAATTTCTCCCTCTCAAATTTATTGTCAGATCTAGAGAGAACATATGTAAACTTTTTTCTATACTTGATATCAGACTATTCCAGGTGTAACAAATAACTTCTAACCATGCACTTGTAGTTTTGTGTATTATCAGGATTTAAAAATGAAAAAGTTAAGTAGGTTGTTGAACAAAAAGTCACAAACTGCTAAATTCAGCCCAAATCACAATGGACTAAGACAGGTCCTTTGGAGAAAAAGTGTGGTGACCTCTATGATACACATAACAAGGTAAAATAGAGAACAAATGGGGAAAAAATAGTATAATTTTTATAAATGAATTCTTTACTTTATATAGGCATAAATTATCACACATCTATTCAACAACTAGAGACCTACAGTGGAACTCTATTACATTTTATCAAATCTAAGATATTAGCAGCTATTAAGACTTCATTATTTCATGTGCCATTTTTTTTAAAAAAGGGCAATGCCAATATCTACTTAAAGACACATTCTAGTTCCAATATTCTTAAAATATGAAAAAAAGTATTCCTAGAATTGATAATAAAACATTTCATTCTAAAATGATACAAATTCATAGGTAATAGGGTCGTAATACATCTATTGGACAGGATTTTCCACTGTATCCCAGGGATAAATGTATAGGGAGTTTCATTGTAATATTTTGCTAATACTTATTAGAACCAAGAACTATTAACAGAGAACAAAGGACTAAGGTTTACAGACAGTCGCCTGGTGTAGATCACTAGATAAGGCAGACCACCAGTGTGAGACCGATTTTAACCACACAAAGCACTCTTTCCCAAAACTGTTGTAGCTACAATGGGTATATTTAGGTAACAGAAATTTTCTCATTGGGAAATGAATCAAAATCAATCTTCCTCTGACAACTTTTCATGAAAACACCTATTTTGTTACCTTAAATACATACTTGCAAAGTGGAGATATTTAGATATTTTAAAACTAACAGAAAACTGAAATAATAGATGTGGAATGAATATATACACACACACACATACATACATATACATATACATGCTTTGCTTTTGGTATTAAACACACAATCACATGTTTCCAAGTAACGGAAAAATCTCAGAGAAAAGATAATTTAATTTAATTTAGAATATTTTCCATGGCACATCATATATGAAGAGTTTTAGTCACTGATTTTATTCAGCAGTGGGTTAAGAGAAAGAGTTGGGGTGAGGAAGAAAAAGAAGGAGAACAAGAAAAAAGTTTAGAAGTGAACCTCATAGATTCAGGTTAAAACATTTTATCTATGCCTTCAACATATTAGACTACTCAATTTTATCAGTGAATAATTTAATATGAAATTGAGAATTTTTCATTAGTAATTATAAAGCTTTAATACATAAGAGTGGAAATAATATTTATGGTGCTGCTTTGTTCATTCTCCTGTTCATCAGAAAACAAAAATATCTGAAAACATTATTTAAGAAATACCCCTCTTTTGAAGGCAACAGAGTTATAACAGACTGATAAAAGGATAAAAACTGTTTATGAACACTTGGGAAAGAACAGTTTTCAGATAATTAAGAAATATTGCTATACAGATATATTTATGTGATATCTAACTTTTTATCTATCTAAAACCACGAAAGAATAGGGAGAATATGAGTATTAAATATGATTCTTCAGCTTCAAGATGACTCTACTGCTCACATACATATAAATTAATAGCAAAGAAGGGAAAGTAAAAGAATATTGAGTACAGACACTTTAAATAAGTTTCAAATCTTCTAATCTTCAAAACAACTCTGCTCTCCCTCTCTTTAGTACCTAAGAATCAAAGCTCAGAGAGGTAAAATTCCAAGGTCACACCATAAGTTACTCACTCATTCAAGAAATGGCCAGCTGGGTAGAGATTTAGCCCTCTTTCTCATACAGTATTCTATTGTCAAAATTTTAAAACAAAGAAGCAAACAAAAAGAATAAGAAAGCGTACATGTTTTAAAAATATATAAAAATTAAAAATACACCAACTTTCTACACCATAGGTTATCTTCTGTTTTTTTTTTTTTCAAAGTAAGCAAGAACATGGCCCATGCATGCAAACCTTAAAAGCTGGAGTTCCTAGGGCTGTTCTCTCTCTAAAAAAGCTCTTATCCAATCCATAACTTTAAATACCATCTTTATATCTCTTTCCAAATCTTTGTGCCCCAGAATTGCATAATCGATTATTACCTGATATCACTAGATGACATGCAGACATTACAAAATTAAAATTGTTCAAAAATAAACACTTTATTTTCCCTCTCACAACCTCCAGGCTCATTTAAGGATATCACCATTCTCTAATCTCCTATAGCCCCAAACCTGGGGATTGTCCTTCCTTTCTTCCTCCTTCATGTTAAGTCTTATTGGTTCTACCTACAAACTACATCACAAATCCATCCTTCTCTCTCCAACCACTTCAGATTGAGCTGTCATTATCTTTCATTTGAACTACTATAATAGTCTCTTTACTATTGTCCTATGTTCTCTATTGCCTGATCTTTCTTTTAAAGCCAAAGTGCCTCTTCCCTCTACTCTTTGGTTAACAGAAACCAAAATGTAACTTGAAAACTCTTCAATCATTTTCAATGTGTTGAATACATTCTCCACTCCTAATCATGACCCCTTTTAACTGATAATCTGGTTCCCCTGGATATCTCCAGGCATCCTTCAAACTCCTCATATACCAACTGCTCACACTACACAGCCTTCCTTCCCTTTTCCCTCAGGTCCAAGCAGATAGCTCCTTCAGTTCTGTACTTCAAGGTCATCTCTGTTGAAAAGCCTGACATTGTAGGCATACTTCTCCTTCCCATAATCCTCTATCAACTCATCTTTTTTCTTTCTTCCACAGACAGCACTTAACAGTATTGGTAAATCTTTTTACTGTTACTTAGCTGCCCACCTGACCACACACTCCAAGTAGACAAAATATGGCTGTTTTGTTACTGATAAACACTCAGCATCTGGTAAAGTGCCTGGAAAATATTAAGGACTCAATTTTTTCTTGAATGAGCAAGGTAGGTCTATTAGACTAAAATAAGACTTTAATTCTCATGTAATTTAAACTGTTTTAAGTGACAAGCTTAAGAGACTATGATTTTCTCTTTTAAGAAAATATTAAAACAACTATACATAGATGTGTTTTATTTTTTTCAAGATGCAGTGAGTTTTGTGTTCTGTTCATTTTACAGGAATCCAGAATCTCAATGATGACTTGAAATATGGCACCAACAAGGAAGACTAAAAACAGTAGGTGGAATCAACAGATATTTAGAAAGTAAAAAGACAGAGTGCTTTTGAAATTTAATGTCATTAATATTTCAAAATCTTGAAAAACCATAGTAAAACAAAACTATTCAGAACAAAAGTCATAATTGGCATATATGGAATACCATCTAAAAATTAACAACATTTCTGAAAATAGAAATATAAAATTTAAATCACACCTGTCCTAAAAAATAGATCATTAAGTTCATAAATTCTATATGATAACGATCTAAGTAGTTTGCATAATGCTAATTCGCCTAACTGAAAACATTAATGGTTGTTTATAACTAATGTTAATCTTTTTGTATATTTTAACATTTTTTATTACTAATATTGAGTACACCTCTTTTATTTTTTTTCCTTTAAAGATAAAAGGACTAGGAGGCTATTGTATTCACTTTCCTTGAATTCTATCTCCTTTTGAGACAGATATGTCAGAACACAACTCATTGTTCTTCTTTGGCTGAAGAATTCTTATTGTTCTTCCAATGCTAGAATTGAACTCTTCGGAACTTCACTGCCCATCAGTTCTCAGCATAGAAGTCCCTCAAGCCACAAAGTTCCTTGAGGACAGGTATCATCTCTTATGTCTCTTTTTATTCTTGGCACTGAGTATCTATGCCATAGCAAAACTTTTTAAAAAGTTAAATATTTACTGATAGAATTTGTTTCAAAATAATTTAGGGGTAAATACATGAAGATATATGGTGGAAACACATATTGTTCATAATTTTTTTAAGAATTGTGAAATATCAGAAAAGTGAAATGAAACAAGGGAGTTATGGGAAAGATCTATTTATTGATCTATGGGGTAGAATGAACTAATTTAAAATAAACTTTAAAAGGTTAAATTGTACTTTCTTAACAATTATTGCCTTTATAACTCAAGTATTTTGTTATGAAATATTTCTACTTCTTAATTTTAAATTTTCAATAAATTTACTTGACTATGGTGAAAGTACTGGGAAAATATTATTTTCTAACAAAGGAGAGGGAGGGCACAAACCCACTACAGGAAGATTGATAAAAATAAAATTGTGTGTCAATAACTGTGTTGTATAGGAGTGGTGGGAGTCTACATCCTTGTCTTAATCCTGATTTGGAGGAAAAGCTTTCAGTTTTTTCTATTAAGGATTATGTTGGTTTTAGATTTATTGCATACAGCCTTTAAAATGTTGAGGAAAGTTCTTTCTATCCTAAGTTTCTTTAGCATTTTCAACATGAATGGATGCTGGATTTTGTTGAAGGCTGTCTCTGCATCTATTGAGATAAACATGTGATTCTTTAATTCTTTAATTCTCTTTATGTGGTGAATTACATTTATTGATTGACATATGTTGAACCAAACTTGCAACCCTGGAATAAACCCACTTGATTGTGGAGTAACAATCTTAATGTGTATTTGGATATGGTTTGTTTATATTTTAGTATGGATTTTTGTATCTGTATTTGCGGAATATATTCATCTGTAGTTTTCTTTCCTTGATGTGTCTTGTCAGTTTTGGTATCATGGCATACTAGTTTCAATGAATATGTCTGGAAGTATTTGCTTCCTTTCTAGTTCATGGACTAATTTGAGAAAGATTAGCATCATTTCTTCTTCAAAGGTCTGGTGGAATTGTGATAAGAATCTTTCTGGTCATGATTTTTTTGTTGTTGTTGTTCAATTGTTAGAAGGCTTTTAATTACAGTTTCAATTTCACTGCTTGATATTGATCTGTTTAGATTTTCTATAGTCTCTTGGTTCAATATGTATAGGTCATATGTGACTAGAAATTTGTTAATGTCTTGTAAATTTTCCAATTTACTAGAGTATAAATTTTCGAATAGTTCCTAATGATCCTCTGGAATTCAGAAATGTCTGTGGTGATATCTCAACATCTCTAATTTTCTGATTGAGTCTTTTGGTTAGTTTGGCTAAGCATTTATCAGTCTTATTTCTTTTTGTCAAATAAGCAACTCTTTCTTAGATTTTATCATTTTTTATTCTGAATATTAATTTTAGCTCTGATCCTAATTATTTCCTGTCTTCTAATGATTTTGGCATTACTTTGTTCTTGCTCTTGAAGGACTTTGAAGTGCAACATTAGATTATTTATTTGGGATCTTTCTTTCTTTTTTAATGTCAGCATTCAATATTATATACAAACTTTCTTCTTAGAACTGCCTTAATATTGCCTCAGAAGTTTTGATATATTATATCTCTATTCCCATTTGTTTTGAATAATTGTTTTATTTCTCCCTCTGATTTCTTCTATTATCCATTCCTTGATCAAAAATGTTATTCAATCTCCATGTGTTAAAATGGTTTCTGCTTTTTATCTTGTTATTGACTTCTAATTTCATTCCATTTTGATCTGATAAGATACAAGAAATTATTCCTATTTTTATGCATTTTCTAAGATTTTTTCTTTGTATCCTAAAATGTGGTCTATTTTAGAGAAGGTTCCATGTGTACCTGAGAAGAAAATGTATTTAATTGTTGACAGAGGGAATATACTGTAGATATCTGTTAGGTCCATTTGATAAATAATATTTTTAGTTCTGAAGACTCTCAGTTTGTCTGGATGGCCTATCCATTGGTGATACAAGTGTATTGAATCACCCAGTATTGGAAGATTCAACACACCTGTATATGGATCTGTTTGATTTTTTATATCAAGTGGTTTGTTTTATGTACATAGAAACACCAATATTGGGGGAATAAAATTTATGATCATTATATTTTGCTGTTGGATGATTCCTTTAACCAGTACAAAGTAAGCATTTTTTTTTTTTCTCTAATTAATTCTGGCTTGAAGTCTACAATGTCAAATGTGAGAGTAACTACTCCAGCTTGTTTTCAGTCCCCACTTGCATGATTTATCTTTTTCCATCCTTACACTACCTTCAGCATGTGCTTATCTTTTTCTTTAATTGAGTGTCTTGTTAACAGCATAAAGCTGGGTCTTGTTTATTCCACAGTGTCAATCTATGTCTTTGATTAGATAGTTCAGATCATTTACATTCAGTGTTTTTACAGAGAGATGATTTTTATTTCCTGCCATTTTTATTTATTTCTACTGTTCAATTTAGATTTGATTCTCCTTTAATTACCTATTCTTCTAATGAATTGATTCCATATGCTGGCTTTGATGTTTATTTTTCATTGGCATGAAATATTTCACTGAGCATGCTTTGTAGTGTCTTAGTGGTTATGAATTATTTTAGTTTGTGCTTATCATGGAAGTTTTATTTCATCATAAATTCTGAAAGGATAGATTTTTCTAGATATAACAATCTTGGATGCATTATCTTTTAGGACCTGGTATATATTATTTCAAGTCCTCCTGGCTTTCAGAATCTGGGCTGAGATGTCAGAGAAAACTCTAACTGGCCTGCCTCTAAATGTGAACGGTCATTTTCTCTTGTACCTATTTTTCTTACAGTATAGTTCTTGAAACTCTAGCCAAAGCAATCCGGAAAAAAAAGAAAGGAAGGAAGGAAGGAAGGAAGGAAGGAAGGAAGGAAGGAAGGAAGGGAGGG
>NW_026000119.1:1230716-1283028 GCF_001458135.2 Marmota marmota marmota | reverse complement strand
GGAGGGAGAGAGGGAGGGAAGAAATAGGAAAATAAATCCAATTATCTATTTGCTGATGACATGCATGATCCTGTATCAAGAAGACCCAACACTCTACCAGAAGACTTCTAGAGCAGATGCACAAAGTCAGCAAAGTAGTAGAATACAAGATCAACACACAAAAAATCAATAGCTTCTTTCTACTCCAATACTGAATCAGCTGAGAAAGAAAAGAGGACAGTTATTCTAGTCACAATAACCTCAAAAACTTAAACTTGGGAATAAATCTAACTAAGCAGGTAAAAGACCTCTACAATGAAAACTACAGAAGACAATAAAAGCTGGATATGGTCGTGCATACTTGTAATATAAGTGACTTGGGAGGTTCAGGGCAAGAAGATAGCAAGTTCAAGGCCATCCTCAGTAACTTAGAGAGGCTCTAAGCAATTTAACAAGACCTTGTCTCAAAATAAAAAATAAAAAGGGCTGGGGATGTGAGTCAGTGGTTAAGTACCTGGGTTCAATCCCCAGTTCGGAAAAAATAAAATATAACAAAATACTTGGCAATAAATCTAATTAAACAGGTGAAAGGCCTCTACAATGAAAACTATAGAAGACTAAATAAAGTAACTGAATAAAACCTTAGAAGATAGAAAGACCTCCCTTTTTCAAGAATAGGCAGAATTAATATTGTCAAAATGGCTATAGAATCAACAGTGATACACAGATTCACTGCAATTCCTATCAAAATATCAATGACATCCTCTACAAAACTAGAAAAAAAGCAGTCCTAAAATTCTTATGGAAGACTAAAAGTCCAGAGCAATACTAATCAAGAATAATTATGCTGGAGGCATCACAATATCCAATCTGAAATAATACTACAGAGTGATAGTATCAAAAAAACAGCATGGTATTTGCATCAAAATAGATGAAGACCAATGGAATAAACAGAAGACACAAAGACAAATCCACTTAAATACAATCATCTGATAGTTGAAAAAGGTGACAAAAACATATGTTGAAGGAAATATAACATTAAATGGTGCTGAGAAAACTGGTAATCCATATAGAGAATAATAAAACTAGATCCTTATCTCTCACCCTGCACAAAAATCAACTCTAGGAGCTGGGGTTGTGGCTGGTAGAGCACTCATCTAGCATGTGCAAGGCACTGGGTTCAATCCTCAGCACCACATAAAAATAAATAAATAAATGTCCAACTACAACTTAAAAAAAAATCAACTCCAAGTGCATCCAAGACCTAGGAATTAGACTAGAAATTTTGCAACCTAAGAAGAAAACAGCATCAAAATTTCAACATATTGGTGCAAGCACCAACTTCCTAATCAAGAGCCCTAAAGCTCAAGAAATAAAAAGAAGAATTAATAAATGGGACATCATCAAATTAAAAAGCTTCTGCACAGCAAAGGAAACAATTAAGAGCATGAAGGGAGAGCCTGTAGGATGGGAAAAAACCCTTTGCCACCTACTCCTACAACAGGGGACTATATCTAGAATATGTGAAGAACTCAGAACACACCAAAAAACCCCAAATAATGGGAGAATAAAGGAAAAACTGCTTTTCAAAAGAAGAAACACGAATAGCCAAAAAATATATTTAAAAAATCAACATCCTTAGCAATCATGGAAATGCAAATCAATACTACACTGAGATTTCATCTCTATCAAGTTACAATGTCAATCATCAATAATACAAATAATACATGCTGGTGAGGATGTGGGGGGAAAGGTACACTCATCCATTGTTGGTGGGACTGCAAATTATATTATCACTTTGGAAAACTCGATGGAGCAGTATGGAGATTCCGCAAAAGACTAGGAATAGAACCATCTTATAACCCAGCTATCCCACTTCTTGGTATTTATCCAAAAGAACCCAAATCACCACATTGTTGTGATATAGGCATATCAATGTTTATAGCAGTGCAGTTCACAAAAGTCAAGTTATAACTCAGTCCAGGTGCCTGTCAGATGATGGATAAAGAAAATATGGCATATACACACAATGGACTTTTACTCTGCCATAAAGAAGAATGAAATTATAGTATTTGCTGATAAATGAATGGAAATGGAGAACAACATATTAAATGAAATAACCCAGACTCTTTTTTAAATTATCCTAATTATTCTAATTTGTTATACATGATAGCAGAATGCATTTCAGTTCACAGTACACAAATAAAGCACAATATTTCATTTCTCTGGTTGCACACAAAATAGTGACACTATTTGTGTCTTAATATGTGTACCTAGGGTAATGATGTCCATCTCATTCCACAATCTTTCCCACTCTGCCTCCTCCCTTCCCCTCCCTTCCCTTTGCCCTATCCATCTTTCCTCCATTTCTCCCATGCTCCCCCCAACCCCCATTATGGATCAGCATCCACTTATCAGAGAAAACATTCAGCCTTTGGTTTTTTTAGGATTAGCTTACTTCACTTAGCATGATATTCTCCAACTCCATCCATTTACCTACAAATGCCATGATTTTTACTTTTAATGCTGGGTAATATTCCATATATATATATATATATATATATATATATATATATATATATATATACACACACACACACACACACACACACACACACACACACTTCAGTTTCTTTATCTATTAATCTATTGAAAGACATCTAGATTGGTTCCACAATTTAGCTATTGTGAATTGTGCTGCTATGAACATTGATGTGGCTGTGTCACTGTAGTAAGCTGTTTTTAAGTCCTTCGGGTATAAACTGAGGAGTGATATAGCTGGGTCAAATGGTGGTTCCATTCCAAGTTTTCTAAGGAATCTCCATACTGCTTTCCAGAGTGATTGCACCAATTTGCAGTCCCACCAGCAATATATGAGTGTTCCTTTTTCACCACATCCTCATCAACACTAATTGTTGCTTGTATTCTTAATAACTGCCATTCTGACTGGAGATGAAATCTTATAGTAGTTTTGATTTGGATTTCTCTGATTGATAGAGATGTTGAACATTTTTTCATATATTTGTTGATCGACTGTATCTTAAAGTCAAGAATCAAATATTTTCTCTCATATGCAGAAGCTAGATCAAAGTAAGAAAAAACAGCAGGAGTCGGGGGAATCCTATGAAAATAGAAGGGAGATTAATGACGTAGAAGAAGGGGGAGAGAGCAGAGACTAGAAAAGGGAGTAACTGCAGAATAAAATTGACCAAACTATGCTATGCACACATATGCATATACCATAGTGAATTCTATCTTTGTCTATCTATAAAGTACCAATTTTAATAAAAACCATAAATAAACAGAACAAGAAGGGGAACAGAGGATGGAAGGAGAGGTGGGAAAGTGTAATAACTGGGAATTGAAATGGAGCAAAATTTATCCAAACGTAAAATATGTCCAAATGAACTCTATTATTATAACTATAATGTAGTATTAAAAACATTAAAATGTGCATTAATAAAGTAAAAGAAAATGACATTGGATAGTCTCCCAATTTTTTAATCGTTATTGAGTCTGAAATGACACAAAATCAGTAAGATATTTATCACATAAAAAAAGCCTAAACAGTCAATCTGGTCTGGCTGTAAGAGTTTGTCACTGCTAGCTCCTAACTGAACACATTCCTCCCCAATTACCAGCGATTTTCTTTTTTGAAGTCCCTGAAGAATTTATGCAAGTAGATTACTTCTGGTTCTAAAATAAAAGTGACATGTAACATTAAATTAAAGGATCATTTGCTTGACATGTAAATAATTGGTCTTTTTTATTCTGGTATTCTTTCTGTAATCAAGTAGGAAGTATGAAGTAATCATTTTTGTCTTTTTCTCCCCAATATATAATTTCCAAAGAAAATATAATAACAATCAAATAAGTAAAATTTTGCCATATTTAACATTACTTTTTCTTGCATAACTACATCAGTATTCATCCTAAATTTGTAATTCTTTTTGAACTATTGCCAACTAAATCAAACTATTAAAAGTAGAATTTAAGCATATAAATATTTTTAAAGGAATACATTAAGAGTAATAAAATAGCCAGTTAAAAATAAATCATTTTGCAGTAATCAAAAACATGTAGTATTGGTATAAAAATGGCCATATAGACCAATGAAATAGAACAGAGAACCTAGGTAAAACCCTCACATGGTATGGCAAATTAATTTTCAACAAAGGGAAGGGACAGTCTCCTCAAAATAAAATGTTACTGATAAAACTGAAATATCCACATGTAAAAATTAACTTAAGGACTAAGCATGTTGGTAGCTCAGTGACAGATACTCACCTAGGATCTGCAAGGCCCTGGTTTTGACTCCACAAAAATATATACATACATACATACTTACATATATAAGCAAACAGGGAAAAATAATAGGAATTAGGGAAGAATAGATGAGCGGGTCTTGAGGAAAATAAAAGATTTTGGTATATCAAAGGACACTATCAACAAAGGACATTATCAACAGAATAAAAAGACAAAACAAGAGCAAGTCTTTGTAACTTCTATACCTAATAAGGGCTTAACATCCAGAGTACATAAAGAACTCCTATAATTCAACAACAAAAAGACAAATCAATTTAAAAATGAAAAAAGGAATAGACATTTCGCCAAAGAAGACACATACATATAACCTGTGAGCACAATAAAAAAATGCTCAATATTATCTACTCACTGAGGAAATGCACATCAAAACCTCAATGAAATACCATCTCGTATTCTCCAGAATGACTATAAACCAAACAATGGAAACTAACAGGTGGCTAGCCAGGATATAAAAAAGGTGAAATCCTTGTGTTTTACTGGTGGTATGTAAAATGTATCTGTCACCATGAAAAACAAGTTTTGTGGTTCTTCAAAAAGTTAAATAGTTACCATATGATGCAGTAATTCTGCTTTCTAAACAACTAAAAACAAGGTCAAATGGTGGTTCCATTCCCAATTTTCTAAGAAATCTCCATACTGCTTTCCATATTGGCTGTACCAATTTGCAGTCCCACCAGCAGTGTATGAGAGAACCTTTTTCCCCACATCCTCACCAATACTTATTGTTGTTTATATGCATAATAGCTGCCATTCTGACTGGAGTGAGATAAATCTTAGAGTGGTTTTGATTTGCATTTCTCTAATTGCTAGTGATGATGAACATTTTTTCATGTGTTTGTTGATTGATTATACATCATCCTCTGAGAAGTGTCTCTTCCGGTCCTTGGCCCATTTATTGATTGGGTCATTTGATTTTTGGTGTCAGGTTTTTTCAGTTCTTTATATACCTTAGTGATTAGTGCTCTATCTGATGTGTGAGGGTAAAGATTTGCTCCCAAGATGTAGGCTCCCTATTCACCTCACAGATTGTTTCTTTTGCTGAGAAGCAACTTTTTAATTTGACTCCATCCCAATTATTAATTCTTGATTTTAATCCTTGTGCCACAGGAGTCTTATTAAGGAAGTTAGGGCCTAATCCCACATGATAGAGATTAGGGCCTACTTTTTCTTCCATTAGAAGCAGTGTCTCTGGTTGTATTCCTAAGTTCTTGAACCATTTTGAGTTGAGTTTTGTGGTTGGTGAAAGATAGGGGTTTAATTTCATTTTGTTGCATATGGATTTCCAGTTTTGCCAGTACCATTTGTTGAAGAGGCTGTCTCTTCTCCAATGCATGTTTTTGGCACCTTTGTCTAATATAAGATAATTGTAGTTTTGTGGGTTAGTCTCTATGTCCTCTATTCTGTACCATTGGTCTACAAGTCTGTTTTTGGTGCCAATATCATGCTGTTTTTGCTATTATTGCTCTGTAGTACAGTTTAAGGTCTGGTATAGTGATGCCACCTGCACCACTCTTCCTGCTAAGGATTGCTTTAGCTATTCTGGGTCTCTCCATCCCTCTCCTCGGTCTATACCCAAAGGACTTAAAAACAGCATACTACAGGGACACAGCCACACCAATGTTTATAGCAGCACAGTTTACAATAGGTAAATTGTAGAATCAACCTAAATGCCCTTCAATAGATGAATGGATAAAAAAAAATGTGGCATATACACACAATGGAATATTACTCAGCAATAAAAGAGAATAAAATCAAGGCATTTGCAGGTAAATGGATGGAGTTAGAGAAGATAATGCTAAGTGAAGTTAGCTAATCCCCCCAAAAAACAGGTGCCGGACGTTTTCTTTGATATAAGATATAATATATATGTGTGCATATATAAGGAAGCTGATTCATAGTGGGATAGGTGCTAAGAGCCAAGTATATGATGCATGGCATTTTTGGTGCAAAGGTGACGCCAGCTAGCCATTGAGATGATATGATTATGTTAAGATTTGCATTCATATGGATATTGGATTCCTGCTGTTCACCTAGGCCGGCTACGGGACTCCTGGAGAGTTCCCATTGGTTGGAGAAGTACAGTAGGAGGGAGTTCCGGGGGAGGAGCGCTTTCTGCGGTTCTGAGAGGAGGCCGTGTGGGTGGAAAAAAATCTTCCCGGGCGGTACCGGACATTGGCGGCAGTTTCAAAAAATAAACTTTGTTCCTGCTTGAGTGGCTCGTGATTTTGTGCCCAGCCAGACTGCGGCAGATAGGGAGGGGGAGCATGGGAGAAATAGACGAACTCTAGATAGGGCAGAGGAGTGGGAAGGCAAGGGAGGCGGCAGTGGGTAATTAATGGTGGTTGAATGTGATGATCATTATTATCCAAAGTACACGTATGAGAACACAAATTGGTATAAGTATACTATGTATACAACCAGAGATATGAAAAATTGTGCTCTAAATATGTAATAAGAGTTGTAAAGCATTCTTCTGTTATATATAAATAAAAATATGTAAAAAACAAACAAAAAAAAGAACTCAAACAGGGAATCAAATATGTATAAATGTAAATACATATAAATATATATACACATATGTGGGTGCATATAATATTATATATATATAGAAATCAATGTTATTAGCAGCACTTTTCCCAATAGCAAAAGGTGGCTATAACCCAAGTGTCCATCAACAGATAAATGCATAAATAAAATGGGATACAAACATACAATGGAATATTAATCTGCTATTTAAAAAAATAAGGTTTTGATATATGCTACAACATGGTTGAACTTTGAAAACATTATACCAAGGGAAAACACCCAGATACAAAACAATAAATGTTTTATGATTGCATTCACATGAAATATCTGAACTAGGTAAATTCACAGAGACATAAAGTAGAATAGAGGTTATTAAGGACCAGAAGAGAGGGAGAGCAATGGGGAATTATTGCTCAATGGGTACAACTTTCGGTTTGGGATGATAAACTTCTAGAAATAAATAGATGTAATGATTATAAAACACTCTAAAGGAAAAAAATGCCACTGAATTATCCATTTAAACATGGTTAAAAGTTGCAATTTTTAGGTCATGTATATTTTATCACAATATTTTAGAAAATAAAGCATCTAAGATTGAATATTATTCCTGAAATATAGAATTTAATTTATCTAAAACCTATCATAACAAAAATTTCAAACCAACATACCCTGACACAGTGCTAACTTCAAAATTCATATACAACATTAAAATAGAGCATCCAGTTTCCTGACCACATTTAAAGGAGAGGCCTATAAATGAAATTAGAAGATTTTTATTTTGATAGCCTGAACTTGACATTCAAGCCAAGTGAAACTCACAAACACTCCACAGAAATAATAGCCAAGTTCATTGCAGGGTTTAGGTATTTAGTTCTCTGTTTTTACTTTATTTCTATTTCCACATCTAGAATTCTCCTTACACCAGTTTAAAAATGAGACTCCCCAGAGAAAAATATGTGCACTCATATTTTAACAATCAAAACTGAAAAATAAAAGAAAAACAACACCAGAAACCTGTAGAAATTCTAGGTAGTAGAAACTCTAAGTGCACAAACCTCAATTAACATGAACTAAGGGGAAAAGGTCTTAATTATACAAAAACACACACCCCACATCTGTCTCATGTTTTTGGCAAGTGGTGCAAAACTGATGACTTACCATGCTGTTTTCTAATCAAGAATGCTATTATATTCCACAAACTAATAAAAAAAATACCCTGTTTCATAATAAACTAATCATGAAATTACAATTGATGTTCCTAATCCTCAAAAGTGGAACCCAGTCATGTCTAGGAGCAAGTATTAATTATAAAATGTTCATGTCTATATCTGTCTGTCTGTCTAGCTGGCTATAAGAAAACACTTTTTTGGTGGAAAGATATAATTTCAGAAACAGGATACAGATCATAAACTAAAAACAGAAAGACACAAAAATGACAGGTCAAGAAATGAAAACATGAGCAAGAGGTAGCATTTTAGTCCATCTAGGCAGTTCACAAAAGATAGGCACTGTAAAAATAATAATCAACACAGGCCTATGCAACAAGGTGCCCTGTGATTATAATAGTACTTTCCATCCACTTCTTGTCAGAAAGCAGTCTGTCTTCCGAGATCATCACCATTACTATTCTCAACGAAGAAAATATACTGAATGTGAACTTTACTTATAAAAATGATTTATAACCATTAGATAAGTTCACTGATTGATTTTCCTTCCTGCCTGTTAAAGTATTTTCAGAAGAATATTGGAATTCTCAGCATATGATTACTAAGTGACTGATCAGTTTCTACTTGAGCAAGAAGAAAAATGTATTCTATATAATTCTAATGCAGTACTTCAACTGGATTTCAATGTATCAAGAATGTTGTTCCAAGTAGAATACAGGCCCTTAAAAATTAAATGAAATTAAGAAATCCCAGAACTCTAGTAATCTCTAATCATTCTTTCAAATTAAACACAGACTCTTGATAAACTGAGAATTAATATACTAAATTAATAAAATAATTTCTGTGGAAGCTATCATATGAAAGCAACATGATTTAGTTTAAAATAACTGTACAAAGAAAATCCCATTAAGCAAATCAGAATTTATAAACATTTTCTGTGTTACATTTAGATTCTGGTTAGCAAATGTCAGTAAGTTGTCTTCTTAGACTAATTGATAAATGATGTTTGTTGGTTCTATTCTAATAACATTGAATGAGGAAAAAAGAAAACCAAGGTAAATAGTATAACCTTGACCTGAAATAAAAGATATAACTTAATTCATCAGTGAAGTCTTTTGAATTATTTCACTGATTTCGTGGCAACATTATTAGTATCTGGTCTATTATTTTTCTCATCTTTTTCTGTAAACTTTAGATTTGAAGAGATGGTGGAGTCACAGAAGCCTAAAGGAAGTCAGGTCTAGTGCCAAGACCACTGATAAAAGGCCAGAAAATCTGGAGGGTCAGTTAGTCAAAGTCTGCTAGGCCAGTCCAAACTTTCCTTTTTATAAAGATAATTCACAATAACTGGAAACCTACAATCTAGGACATTTGGCACAACGATGTTCAAGAATTGAAAATTACTGAAGCAACATGATAGGTCTATGAGGTTAACTATATGGATATTTGAAATTTTCTGTAATAAAAAGTTGAAAGTGAAATAAACAAATCTGCATATTGTGTAAATGAAATAGCAGATTTTCTGGCTTGGGCTTTAAAATGTAAGATTATAGAGTACTGACAATAGAACAGAGAGAATTATCCCCTTTTCTCTAGTATAGATAACTACCTCATTCCTTTCCTGTTATACATAGCAAATTCATTTCTAGTTCATTATAGTTTTATAACTATTACTCAAAATAATATTCATTATTTTTCATTAATAGGAATGAATCATTAATAGGAATTCATTAATAGGAATGAATCATTCATAACTGCGACTACAGAAAAACAACTTTGAATGGCAAAACATATATTGCAGATATTTTAATTTACAGATAAAGAGCTAACACTCCCAACATACAAAGATCTTAATAACTAGAGTCCAAAATTCCTAAAAAAATGGAAAATGATGAAAAGAAATCTCCCTATATATCTGTATAGCTCTCTCTATATTTTTGGAAATCTGAAAAGATACTAAACTTCACTCATATGAAAACTACACTGAGATATTATTTCTTTGCCCTTCAGCTTGATGAAAATTCAAAAGCTTGACAATACAGTCTCTTGGAGAGGATGTGGGGTAAAAAGCACTCTCAAACACTGCTGGTGCGAAAGCTAGACAGTACAACTCTACATAGGAAATATGATGATATCTAACAAAACTACATAAGCATTTATCACTTTGATCAAGTAATCTCACTCTAACATTTATTCTGAAGACTCAGCTCCAACAGTATAAGACAACACAAGATTACTGAGTTCAGCAGTGTATAACCACAAAATACTTGAAACTACCTGGATTACAGATAGAAGTCAGGATGAAAAAACTGGTAAACACACTCTCTCACATACACACACACACAAACACACACACACATAAATAATAATGATCTCTATGAACTGATGTGGCATTATTTCCAAAGTATACCTTTCTGTGAAAACAGCTAAATGGCAGTGCTTCATTAGATAGTATGCTATCTTTTATGTTGTGGGAAAAAAGGAAATAAGAAAATATACATATCTGCTTATCATAATAAAAAGAAACATTAGAAGGATAAACCAGAAACCAAAGTTGGTTATCTAATAGGGTAGGGTGTTGTTTTTGTATTTTAATTTTTTTAACAATACAGATGAAGCAATTCTAAAACTATCTGAGATAATACTCATTTAAAGCAAATGAGTAAAACTGTTGGTATTGTTGGAAACCATGTCCTCACAAGAGAAAAAGGGAGAATTAGAGGTACCAATGTGAATTCAATTTCTAAAAAAACAACAAACATGTTCATACATATATCCATTTAACATAAACATACACATGAATCGCATATACATATGTATATGTGTGTGTGTGTGTGTGTGTGTGTGTATCAAGACATATATTTTCTAGCTTTGTTCCCTGATGTGGCCCCAAAACAGATACTCAGCAGCAATTTACATATCAAGTGTCCAGATCTTGGTTTCTAATAGCATTCTCAAGTAGGAGGGACTGTGGCTCCTAGGGGAAACGACTGACTCCAATGTTGGGCATTAAAGGAACAAGTTGAGCCTTGTTCCTTATAAAGAATAAAAAAATGATGATAAGCTAAAAAAGAATGATGGTAGCATGTAAAAGGACACAGGAGCCAGCATGAAATAATCCCAATGATGACATCTGAAATACTGAAGGAAAGTAATAAACTGTTACCCATTGGGGGAAAAATAAGAAACCACAAATGCATACTAAAAATAATTCAAATATACACAGATAACTAAAAGGGCTCTTATTACAGTAAAATACTAAATAATGACTGGTAAATGTAGAGGACAAGGTAAAATAGGAAAAAAAAATCACTTCACAACCCTAACAGTAGACTGATTCAAGCTAGTTTGATCAATGGAGTCTATATACAAAGGATAACGTTTTATGAGGAGCAATATGTTTTTTAAAAAATATTTTTAAATGTTGATGGACCTTTATTTTATTCATTTATTTATATGTGGTGCTGAGAATTGAACCCAGTGACTCACACATGTGAGGTAAGCACTCTACCACTGAGCCACAACCCCAGCCCACCCCTCCCAGAAGCAGTATGTTTTAATAGTTTTAATAGTACCTCCCTTCCCATAGACTTTTTATTAGTTGCAAGGAAAGTATACAGTAACTATTTAGTTGACAAATGAGACAATGAAACGGGTGGTCAAAATCTACATCCCAAATGAGGTACAGGTCACTCCAGAAGTGATATGCTAAGAAAGGCACATTCTTTATGTAATATTCTATCCAGGAACAAGTAACCTGAATTGTTACCAAGAAAAAACATTAGACAAACCAAAAATGAAAATATGCTGTGGAAAAAAGGGGGAGGGAAGAAGGCTGCATAGTTTTGAATTGCCCTTGTAAGACAAAGAAAATTTGAAGAACTATTCCAAATTAAAAGGTACTAAGCTGGGCACAGCGGCACATACCTGTAATCCCAGCAGCTTGGGAGACAGGAGTATCGTGATTTCAAAGCCAGCCTCAGCAAAGGTAAGGTACAAAGCAACTCAGTGAGACCCTGTCTCTAAATAAAATACAAAACAGGGCTAGGGTTGTGGTTCAGTGGTCAAGTGCCTCTAAGTTCAATCCGTGATACAAGGAAAAAAAAAAGGTACTAAAAATACATGACATCTAAACCCAATAATATATGATTACAGACTAACTAACTCCTGTACTGGAAAGAAGAAAATTGCTATAAAAGGGAATTTGTTTGGTCAGTTTACAATTAGAAAATGACTAAGGAAAAGTAATGTGGGGCTGGGGTTGTGGCTCAATAGCAGAGCACTTGCCTAGCATGTGTGATCCACAAATAAATAAATAAATAAATATGCATAGACAGCTAGAAAATATTTTTTTTAAAAAAAGGGGGTAATGTAACAATGTTAAGTCTTACTCAAGTGTTTAGCCTGTTAGTGTAAAAGATTATCCACATTCTTAGAAATTTACACTGAAGTATTTAGGACTAAAGGGCTATGATGTATTCAATATAACTCTCAAATGGGTCAATAATACATATGTATAATAAATATATGCAAAAGCATTCATTCACAAAGTGGAATAATAAAGTATCTGAGACAAAAGGCTAACAATCTTAATCAAGGGTACATGGATGTTCTTTATATTATTTCTGCAAGTTTTCTGTAAGTTTAAAATTATCTCTTTAAAAAATCATTATACTTAGAAAATAAGAAATTATTTTTCTCTTTAAAATCTGTTGTATTTTTCCTACACAGCTGAGGAGGACCAGTGTCAAACAATCATCCAGCTGGAAAGTTGGCAGCTACCTTAGATTATCTAACAGTTTCACTTCATTTCCTCCCTTTCCTTCAACTCCCACAACCAAATGACAATATCCTAAGGGAATATTGTTTATACGCTTTTGCCTCCAATCATACCAAACTGGTTCAGGATCTAATCACTTAGTTTCTCTCATCAGATATATTGCTATGATCTACTAGAGATCATGCTTTGTCCATGTCCAGTCTTGGCTCCAAGCCATTTATAAATTCTGGTACATAGTCCTTGCCCCAGATGAATTTGACCATGTTCCTCTCTGGGTTTCTTAACTCATCCCAAAAATAGATAGCAAAGAACTTACTAGATCAATTTTTAAATCCCCACAATACTGTCCCAGACCAGAGCAGACAGCCAAACTAAGGTCGTTCGAGTGAATTTCCTAAGGTACCAAATAAAATACAGGCACACAATTTACCTTTAAATCAAGCCCCAGGACAGCTCCTCTGCCCTCAGCCTCAAGCTCCAAATGGGAGAGCAAGGAATATCACAAGAAGCTGGTGAGAGAGAGCTAGCAAATTTGGGAGTGGTCTTTTATTGGGGGGGGGGGGGAACGGGACTCTGATTCTTTAGAAATTTCCATCCAAAAAAGGTCAAGAGGGGCAGGGTTACAAGGACAGGTAAGGGACCCCTGGGGCTGTAGGAAGGCACACCTACACATGAAGACACATTTTGTGACAATTTAGGACTTCCAAGATCGGCCTCCATCTAGAGCCACTTTGATGTTGCCAGATCACGGGAAGTGACCAACAGAGCCGCACCAATCAGGGAAGGAAAATGCTGGTCACATGGCATGGTGGCCTCCCACACCACAATGATAAAATATATTACTTTGGATCCTGCAAAACAATAAGCAAAAATTCTTGCCCAGAAACTTACATCTATAAAAATTTTTGTCCAGAGAGTATAACATAATTGCAAATTCAGTCAATGAAACAAGTATAGAAGCCTTCTTGGACCCAATGTTAAAGCAACCACTATTAAGCAATATAGTCAGTACTTCCTACACAAAAAACATGGAATAAGAACTCTGGGGGGAAAAAAAGAGGCAATTAAAAGGAAAGAAGGGAAGGAAAAGATAAAGAACAGAATGGAAGGAAATAAAATGGAAAGGTAAAGAATTGAAAATAAAAGAAAGAAAAAGAGAAGGCAAAAGAAAGAATGGGAAAGGAAGAGAAAATTCTATTCTCTAGCATTTCATAGTAGAGATTTGTCTTGAATTAAACTATCAACATTTTGGGCTGGGGTTGTAGCTCAGTGGTAGAGCACTTGCCTTACGTGCGTGAGGCACTGAGTTTGATCCTCAGCCGCACATAAAAATAAATAAATAAAAATATTGTGTCCATCTACAGCTACAAAAATATATTTTTTTTAAAATTTGGACCTATAGCACTGACCAAAATGCTATATAAACCCCTAGACTATTACCCTCAGACAGCAACCCTTACTGGGGTCCTCTCTTGCCACTGCAAGAGTTATTTCTATTCTTCACACTTAAAATAATCATACTCTTTTCACTCTTGCCTTGCATTGTCTCATGTATTTCATTATTTGGATTTGCAAGACAAGAACCTGGAGACTACTGCAACACTGGAAGTCAGAGCACCCCATTTAGAGCTGCAATACTAAGAGCTGCAACATTACACTCAATGGTAGTAGAGAAGAATCAGGCTTTGCCAGCTGCAACCCTTAGAGCTGAACTGGTAGGCATTCTGTTCTGTGATTAGCTGCTAACACTAAAACAGGCTTTCTCAGCTGCAGACGCTGCAGCTTGCGTAAGCCTGACCTGCCAGCAGAAGCAGAGAATCAAGTTTTGTATCAAACTTAGGTTTCATGAGTACATGGCTTTATAACAGTATTTTATTTCCTAGGCATTGCCTAAATTTTCTGTATAGGACTATTCTTTACAAAGAGATTTCACATTTATTTGACCATTTAACTTGATCCTTGCAACAATCTGCTGCCAAGAAACTAACACATGTCAATAGCTACCATATGTGCCAGGCTCCACACTCAAGTGTTTTGCATGAATTATTTCTTTAACTCTAACAACAATCTAATGAAGTATCAATCCAACTTTTATGAAGAGAACCCCAAGAATAAAGATTTTAAGCAATCTAAAGCCACGTGATACTATCCAGAAGAACTAGGTTTTAGAAACAGGTCTGTTTACTCCAAGGACTGTTTCCCCTACACCAGTGTACTAAAATCATCACAAAGAGGAAAACAGTCAGAGGCTAAGGTAATTAAACAGGCTTGCTTGCTAGTACAGGTAGAAACAAGATTTCAACCCCAAGATCTGATTCTTAATCTCTTCCTACTACAATACCAAGAAACTTCCCACCTAAGTATCTGCATAGTCATTATAAAGCACATTAGATACAGCCAAAATATAAGATCACAGCTACAAATTTGTTCCTGAAAATTTACAAGAAGCAGTACAAAATATTATTATTATGTGTATACTCGCACAGAAAAGCTCAGAATATACTCGTGAAAGATCTAATGCATACAACTTCTTTTGCTTTTCCAAAAGCAGCTAAGCTGCTGTGGGCTCACTACGCTTCCCATGGTCAATGCAGAGAATCACAGGCGGGATTCATTCATTTAACCACTCAGCCAACACACAAATTAAACATCTAACCCATCCTCTTCCCTCTTTCAGCCTCAGAACCATACACATTCCCTTCAACCTCTTTATTTTCCTAGTCTTTTTCCAATTTTTCTTCAATAACCTGAAGAAAAACTCTCTAGATTGTTCTCATTTAACCTTTGTCAAGTAATAACTAGTTCCAGTCACTAACCGAGTCCCTGGGAAATTTTTTTTGTGTATCTCTTGTGGTTTCCTGCTCCTGTGAGAAGAGTATTTTCCAACCTCACTGGGCAGACTCAGGAAGAAACAAACAGAGAATGTGGATTTCCACAAGGGAATTGGTCGTACTTTCTTCAAAATAAATAAATAAATATATAAATAAATAATTATCTTTTTAAAAGAAAGAGAAAGACCCTGTCTCAAAATTAAAAAGTAAAAAAAAAAAAAAAAAATTAAAGGTCCAGGGATGTGGCTCAGTGGCTAAGCTCCTCTAGGTTCAATCCTGGTACTAAAAATAAAAAGAAAAAAAGAAAGGAAGGAAGAAAGAGAGAAAAAAGGGAAAACTTGTGTAGATTTTAAAAGAATAAGGAAAAAAGCAAATACAACATGTGGGCCTTAACTAGATTGTTGTGTGAAGAAAGCTAGAAAATGAAATTTTGGGGACAAATGTGAAATTCAAATAAGAACTGGATTTAACAGAATGTAATTATCACACTGTTATTTTCACATATGAAAAAATAATGTAGTGGTCTTACAGAAGAATACCCTTATTTCCAAGAGACAAAGTATTTACAAGAAAGATGTCATAATGTCAAAATTACTTTCAAATGGTTCAGTAATACCACACCCTTCCCTGAAATGTACATATCCAAGGGAAAATGTATAGGGCAAGATTCTGATAACTGTTGAAACAAAGTTGAAGGTATTTGGATGCCCAATGTATTGCTGGTTAAACTTTTCTGTATGCTTGAAATTTCAAAATATAAAGTTGTTTTATGTGAATTATATCACTAGCAGTCTCTGCTTGTTTTTAGATTTTTAGTATTTTTTTCCTTTCTTTTTTACCATTACAACAGTTTATTTAACAAAAAGTTTGATAGGAAAAGGTACATGACCCAACTTTTACATCTTAGTAAAACAGGCTCTTTAGAGAGGGACATGGATTCCTCTTCTGAACAATCATTATTTATTCTCATTCCAAGACTTATAAGGTGATATTTTTTCTTAATATTACCACCACATTGTTCTGTTACTCACTAGTTGCCATCTTGACATATTCATCTATCACAATATTAATAAATGAATCAAATTCCCACAATATTCCTTGGATATATCGGCCACCACTTAATTTCAATGATAACTTCTTTTCCATACATTTTTTCAGCTTGGGAGCATGGAGATTTACCCCTGTTGTCTCCTAGGCAAGTTTAGAGCTGCTATCTCTAGTATTCTTCATCAAGCAGAAATAAGAAACTTTCCATGGGTCTACAAAGTACTAACTGCTAAATCTTAGAATAAATGGTTACCACTCTAGTCAGGTTATAAGTAAGAAGGATACACAATTTATGACTACTCTTTTCTTTCAAAAACAAATATGTATTGCATCACATATACAACCATATAATTTTCCCATTCTGCTTAACATGAAAGTTTGTGGATGTTATTACACATGTCTTTTTTTAAACATAGTATTCATTACTATGTCTTATCAAGGTAGATAAAATAAAGAAATAAAGTTTATCTTTACAGAATTGTGAATTATTTGCATGTACTTCATATATTCTTATCAATGTTATTATTGTAGTAGTACTTTTTTTTTTAATTCTTAAGGCCGTATCATTCTGAAACTTAGACTGTATGTAAAGTATGCAAAAAGAAGGAATACAAGAACCTAGAGAAAAGGTAAAGAAGACAGCTCAGGTCACCACAGATTATTTGCTGGAATAAATTTCAGAGAAAAGAATTTAAATTTTTTAAGGCCCATTGCTTCTTTAAAACAGTTATATAATTGAAAAGCTCATTAATTTAGATTTACACACCATTTTTATAAATCAGACTTAAAATATATCAACATTCCAAACTCCAAATTAAGAGCTATAGAAAGAAAGTTTGCTACATAACAACACCACAAATCCAAGAAAAAGCTAAGGGCTAATTCAAGTTTTCAAGTTAATAATCTCAAAATACATCAGAACTTAAAACCCCAAAAGTTTTTCCTGGACAATGTTGTTTTGTTTTGTTTTGGCAGTACTGGGGAATTAACCCAGGGATACTAATCACTGAATTACATGCCCAGACCTTTGTTTTATTTTGAGAGAGGATCTTGCTCACTATGTTGCCCAGGCTGACCTTGAAACCGTGATCCTCCTGCTTCAACACCCAAATACCTAGGTGACAGGCATGTGCCAATGCACCTAGCTGGACAATGATTTTCTTCATTTACTAGACAAATGATATTCATTTTCTTCCTGCACATAGTCCCTTCTTAGAGCACTGGCTCTTTCCCCTCATTGAAAAGGAAACTCACTTGAACACATAACGGGGCTCTTCTAAGAACAGCTCACTGGAAAATACTGGACATCCTTAAAAATGTGAGATTTGTGGTTCCTTTCTCAGCAAATAAGAATACAACCAAGATAATTATCTATGGAGCTGAAGGCTAGTGACCTTAATACCCATGACTGACCACTGAACACTAATAATAAAGCTGAGAAAATTATTTATCAGGAAGAAACAAAACCAGGAGTACAAGCAACTCCAGAAAAAGAAACAAAGAACAGGCACCTAAAAATATTCAACTCTCCAGAAGCTTGGCTGTACTTTTTGTACTTGAATTCTACAATATTTGGCACCAGGAAAATTGTTTTCAAAATAACTTTTCAAAAAAGGTGGATACGGACATCCATGTATCTATGTAGATACAGTATTTCCAAAAGAAATAAATGAATTAAATTAACATACCAAATACCAAAAATATTATTAGAACATAGCAAAGTCTGGGGTTCAATTACAAATCAATAGATTCTTCCCCAAAATAGAATGTTAACCTAATATACAGTCAGAGAAGATAGGACAAATCATTCTGTTCCAAACACTTTTTTATTACTAAGCGTTTTCTTACTTTTTTAAGCAACAGAATAAAATCTATGTTTAATATAATCAAAAATATATTAAGAAAGAAGCAATGCACCAGAAGCAGAATAGCAATACAGTCAAATTCATAAGCTAGATACCTACATTTTAATCTGGCCCTGCTATTTCCTAATCCTGTGACCTTGGGCAAGTTTCTTCTCCAACTGTTTCTAACAATATAAAATTAGAATAATAATAGAATCTATCTCATAGGGTTGTTAGGAAGAATAAATGATGGAACACTTGCTTAAATAAAACCCTAGGAACAGTAAATGCTAACTGCTATTAATATTATTTTTATTATCATTTAGCTATTATTCATAATAAGTAGGTGGATTTCAAATACATCCATAATATTGTAAAAGGAAAGTCCCTGAACAGGATCATTTTTAAACAGGTGTAGGAAATGAAAACCATTTAAAAAAAAAATCCAAGAAACAGGAGATAAAGACAAGCCCATATTAAAGAACCTAATCTTCTAGACAGTCTAAGTCCACAGCAGACCTCCATAACAATAGGGCCAAGGAATTCTTTCATTCGAGGCCAGCTTGCTTTCTGATAAAATTCTGTAAAAGCTTTCCTCATATGATCTCTGACCACATTAAAAAACAAAAACCCTATTTTTGAAAGCCCAGTCCCCAGACACAGCAAAACCTCAGGATTATCTACTGAAGCTGGAAGAAGGTAAAGATTTTTAACATAAACCAAATCTTAATTCTGATCTCAAAAGTTTGAATTTTGAGGGATGTGATTGTGGCTCAGGGTAGATAGCTTGCCTGGCTTGTGTGAGTCACTGGGTTCAATCCTAGCACCCCATATAAATAAATAAACAAACAAACAAACAAAGGTCCATCAACAACTGAAAAAAAAATTTTTAAAAAAGGTTTGAATTTTGAAACACAACTAACTGATTGAGAATTGAGTACAAAGAATTCATTCCTATGGGACTCTGAAACATTTCATGGGCCCGTTATAAATAATTAAGAAACAGCTAAAGATATTGCAGGGAGAAAAACAAACATGATACATGATTTATTTCCTACAAAACATGCAATAAGACTAAATATAACCAATTTGAAAGGTCAAAAATTATGTGATAGGAAAAAAGAAAGGGAAGAAAGTTGTGTAGAAGGGAGAAAGACCATAAATTATTTCTGCTATTTAGAGGGGGAAGCATCAAAATATCCCAATTTTTATAAGAAAACTCAAAAATGATTATGTTAAAAAAAAGCAAAGAAAAAATTTGAAATCTGTACTTCTTTCCCTATATGTTTCAAAATCAAATAATTCATTAACTTACACTTTAATTAAGCATACAGACATCCACAAAAATTATTCAAAAAATACTGAATCTGTACTTTTAAAGTATGATTTTAGGATAGGCTTTTTGAGGTCCTTCTCAATACATACAAAGAATTAACTGAATAGCTTGAGAACTTATGTTTTAGATTTTTTTCCCCATTTCCTTCCTTCCTTCTATATCATTTATACTGTCTAACACTTTCTAATTACAAAGACTTAAGGAGGGCAGTGGCCTTCTTTTTCATTCACATAAAGCATGCACACACATGTACACACACACACACACACACACACACACACACACAGAATGTTCAGGCGATTGTTGCTGTTTGACCAAACTGGGATAAAATGTTCATGAGTAGGACTTCCTCCTAAGCTCCATATTTCTCTTAATTAGTCATAGATATTTTTCTAAAAGAATATTAAATGTCTTAGGGTGCTACTAAGCAGCCACAGTCATCTTACAAATATATTGATACAAATAAAGATGCCTTTAAGTAGAAATCTTCATAAAATGGAGGGCCACACAAAGAATGCTCACATGACCATAGACAAAAAGTGCCAAAATGATACACCCTTTACAAGACTGTGAAGAGAAAGAGCATTCCTTCTCCCACTGCTTTCACCCATGTCAACACAAAATAAAACATACAACAAAACAGAGTGGCTAGTAGTTAATTAAATTTAAAAAGAAAATGATAACTTGGGGCTGGGTTTTTGGCTCTGTGGTACAGCACTTGCCTGGCATGCGTGAGGCCCTGGGTTCCATCCTCAGCACCACATATAAATAAATAAAATAAAGGTCCATTGACAACTAAAAAATTACTTAAAAAAAAAAAAGAATGACAACTTGATATGCTAATATTCCCAACTATTTTTGAGGGGAGAAGCGCAGGGCAGTAGCAGGGATTGAACTCAGGGGCACTCAGCCATTGAGCCCCATCCCCAGCCCTATTTTCTATTTTATTTAGAGATAGGGTCTCACTGAGTTGCTTAATGCCTCGCCATTGCTGAAGCTGGCTTTGAACTCGCGATCCTGCTGTCTCAACCTCCCAAGCCACTAGGATTACAGGCAGGCACCAATGCACCCAGCATTGTTCCCAATTTTTAAAAGTGTATTTAGTAACTGCACAAGTCTCCAAAGATCTATAGCAAAAATAACACTTATGTCCTCCATTTCTGTTTTCTTTCCCTTTCTTGGTAAGTCAATAATTTAAACAATGCTTCAAAACTCCTATCCTTTTATGCAGTTGATTCTATTTTTCAAAAACAAACTGTATTTATAAAATGTGTTGTCAAACAACTAAATGGTAACAGATATACATCCTTATATTAAATATACATCCTTATATTAAACAGATAACAGATACACATCATTATAACCTTCAAATAACCAGAAGTAAAAATGGTTAAGGTTAATGTTTGTAGGAACAAATGGCAGCTAACACAAAGCCTTGCTCTTACTATGTGCCAGGGACAGTGCAAAACCCTTATGAGCTTTATTGGTTTCCCACCTCTAACCACACCAACGTGGTTTCTTATTTTCCTCCTCTCCCTGAAACCCAAGAACCTGCCCTTTAATTTCTAATACTTTTCTTGCATTTATGTTCATCTTTTTAATATACTGGAAATAAGGATTCCTATGAATTCAGTTTGAGAAATACAGCTTTGGCTCATGTTTTGATCCCAACTTAAATGCAAATACATCTAAAAGGAGTACTCCTATACTTTATTATTAGCTATCTGCATTTTAGCAGGAATAAGTCGGATCATTATCAGAGAACACCTTTGAAACAAAGAGCCAATGCAAAGTTTTAAAATGATCTTGCTCTGACCCATGATTTGTTTGGGGGCATCTCATTGAGGAGTCAGTCTGTTCAGGGGAATCTTAGATGGGGTATATAAGAAGAGACCTATCTTTGGAAGTCTGGAATGCAAGACCCAAAGCTTGGAAAGTAGTGGCTACTACTCTTCCCATCACAAAGATTGGAAACATGAAGATAGCCAGTTTCCAAAAAAATGGTAAAGAATGATATGGACCTGCCCAGAAGAGGCACCCTGCTCAGAGCTGACAGAAAACCTAACTATGCTTAGGTCACAGGTTCCCATTGTGCAGCCGCACTGCACTTCTGACTTTGGATCTCAGTGTCTCCTGGAACACTCCCAAAAGCCTGATAACTTCCCCTTTTTGATTAAGCTAATTTTCACAGGGTCATTTGCAATCACAACAAAACTAACATGGTCAAAAAGGTGCCCTCTCTAAAGCTAAATAACATTATGGAAGGACAAATAACTTCACATAAAAAATAAACTTTTCAATAACCATATGTAAAGTTGAATACAAAAATTAAGACAATTGTTTTGCTGCAGTACTCTTGACATAACTACCTGGCCACTGAGCCATGCAGCCAGTCCATTAATCACTGCCAAGAGGCACAGGGAAGCAGTGTGGAGCTGTGGAGCAGTGACCCAGGTAGACTGGAGCATGAGCAGCAAGCATGGGCATGGTGACTGAGCCCACCAGGCTCACTTTGGCATACAGAAGAGGGGAAGACCTGAATGGGACTACAGTGCTAACCAATAGTGTTGGTACTTTTCCAAACTCTGACTAGCATAACTTTGGACCAATAGCATTGACCCAAGAGCTATATAAACCCCTACATTAGCGCACCCAACTGGCAACCACTGTTCAGTCCCCTGTTGGGTGTCCTCTCACCCTGTGGAAGTTCTGTTTCTAATTACACTTGAATAAATTCTAATCTTAAACTCACTCATTCTCCTCTTGTGAATTCTTTGAATTCACAAGACAAGAACCCAGAAAGAAGAAACTGGCAGTGAGTTGCTGGAGTCTTCTGCAATAGTGGAGGGCGCAATCCACCATTAGGAGCTACAACACATTTCTCAGCTGTAGAGGCATGCAGCTTACACAGACCTCAACTGCCAGCAGGAGTGGAGAAACTCTGGTTTCACTCTGAAGTGCCTTACAACGTCATTTATCTCTTAAACTAGTCACTCAATTACAGTACAACAACAGATTGATGTTCAAAGCCTGCGCTTCAAAATCAATCACAGGTGGTCCCTGACTTAGGATAGTTTGACTTATGATTTTTTGACTTTAGCAATACACATTCACTGAAACCTTACTTCAAATTTTGAACTTTGACCCTTTCCACAATTGTTGATATGCAATATGCTACTCTCTCTTGATGCCGGGCAGAGGCAGTGAGCCACAGCTCCCAGTTAGCCACCATTATAAGACTAAACAACTGATACTCTACACTGTACTGTGCTAAGCTATGAAATTCAGTAGGTCAGGTGTTTTCAAGACAGTTGCAACTTAGGACATTTTCAAATTACAATGGGTTAATCTATCATAACTTGAGAAGTACCTCTAGATTTTTCCAGGAAAAAGATATAGGAAATGATGCTTTAAAATCACAATTTTTGTCCTTCAGGTATCTACAACAAAAGTGATAATGATTTCAAATCAGAATTGAAACTGATGATAATATATTCTAACATACCCTTTTTGTGCAGAAAATTAAAAGCCATCAAAGGAAAAGTGGCTTTCCCTAGTTTACCCAGCCATTAGTGCTAAAGAATGATTGAAAGCCAGGTCTTTTGAATCATGGTTCAGTCAACTTGGTACCACTCAACAATTCAGTAAAGACAATCCTGATACTGTCCCTGGCTCCCTTTTCAACAGACTAAAAAAAAAAAAAAATCCTAAATCTCACCTGATTCTCTGTTCTGGGCTGGCATGAACCCACGGAGAAATAAGAATGACAGGCACTTTCTTCCTGAAGCAGATGTGGAGAACAACTATACCTGCAATAAAGGAAAGATAAAGAAAACCCAGTTTACGCTTAGAATATAAACTCAGTACCATGTGTCATTCATTTTTAAATGATTCTATCTCCTTTCCTTGCCTTACTTTAATGATGGAACCTATAAGAACACTTTAAAATAGGTAAAATCTGCTCTTAAAAATCCATGAAAATTATAAAGTGATTTGAAGTTGGTCTCTGCAGACCATCTGATTCAAATTCTTCCTTTTACTGGTGGGGAAAGCGAGATCTTGAGAAGTTGTGCAAAGAATTAATGACAACATGGACACTTATTGACAGAACTTGATTCTGAGTCCAATTCTACCACTTCCAGTCCAGAACTCATTTGTACATGATAGATCATACTGACTCCTTTTTAGAAAGAGAAAAAAAAAATCATGTTATTTGTCTAAGTGCATTTATCAAGCATCTGCAAATAAACGAAATATAGAGTTAACCTGATTGGTTCTAAATTAAAATCAGAAAAATCATCTCCTCAAAGGTCACATTCCAGCCTTAAGTTATTTACCTTGCCTAATAAAGAACATCTAAATGTTTCTTTTATTTATGATTTAACCTTCCAACATGAAAACACTAACACATACATCATCAAATCTAGGTTCTAGTCTTTCTTAACTTCGATCTCAACAAGTTTCATGGTCTTAGTCAATTATTTCTTTGGTCTCAATGCTCCTTTATTCAAAAATGAGGAGCCTGAACTAATTCTCAGGGTCCTTCTAACTCTAAAATGTTTATTTTTAACAATATTCTACTTTTCTAATCAAATATTTGTGTTTTTTTTTTTTTGTCATGTAACTCTACGTTTTCATCTCTTTAATCATATTATAATAGTTCAGGCAAAATTAGCTAATTATCATTCAAATACCTATCCAACAATAATCTAGTTTTGATGTCTGTCTCACTTTTTGGGTGTTTTTCATTTTACAGGAATCTAGCTAGAGGTGGGGGTGGTATTCTTTAAAAGTCTACCTCTTGAATAGATTCTAAGGAAAATCCCAAATTATTTACCCCAAATCACTGATTAGATTACACATCTAACATTTTCCTGTGTGACTTATCAAATGGCAGACACAAAGAAGAACTGCTTTAAAACAAGATACTTCCAGTGAAATACTGAATGCTGTTAGAAATTCAAGCAGCAGTGGGGGAACAAGAAGAAGTGGTGAAATATCTCCAAAATTTTGACTTCTGAGTATGGCTTTATTCATTTTTAAACATACTGATTGCTCCATACAATAATTATTTGCAGCACAATAAAATTCAAAGAAACATATAAAATGAAAATCTAGGTGCCTGTTACCCAACTCAAGAACTGAATGTGAATTACTGGCTTTGTTCTACTGATTGGCTCCTTCTTGATTCCATGCCCATCACTCTCAACTCCCCTACCCTCTGAAATGTCTACCCTATATTTAGTATGTATCATTATTTTTTAAAAAGTGTAACACATATTTATATATCCCAATAACTATTTTGCTTATTTGCAATTCTGTAAAAATGATATAAAAAAGCTCCTGTCTTATAGGATTTGACATTTCCATTCAATAATGTTCCCAAGATTTCACCCATGTTGTTACATATAGTTTACTGTCACTTCAAAGTAATACAATATCATTAATGTGCCACATTTTAATTATTCATTCTCTTGTCAAGAGCTTCTTGCTTTTGTTTTGTTTTCTGTTTTAGACATTTTTGTTACCAAAGTTCAGATACTTGTCTCCTGTTTCACATGTCCAAAATTTCTCTTAAGTAGGAGTTAAGGACTTCATGCATGTTCAATTTTTCAGAATGATACTGATTTTATTTCCCTCAAAGTGTTTAGCAATTTATAATCCCACCAGCAACAAGTAGCTGATGTTCATCCACATTCTTTCCAATATTAATGTGAATTTCTTAATTTTAAGATATAAAATGATATATAATTATGGCCTTAATTTGTACCTTCCTATTAATTATGAGCATTTCTTCATATTTATTGTCTAAATCATGCTTCTTCTCAGATGAAACACCTATTCATATCTTTTGCTCATTTTCCTCTTGAGTTGCTTGCCCTTTGCTTATTGTTTCATAGAAATTTTATAAGTATTTTAGATGTTGATTATCTGATTTTATCCGTTTTGAATTACTAGGTACAGAAAAATATTGAGATAAAGAAGCAGAAACAGAAATGTGAAAAGCCAAACAATTAGAAATAGCAAGTTAGAGTAGCCATGTTTTTCTCAACATATTTTTTAATATAATGCAATCTACAGCTATCTTAAGGTACCAGAAATATAAAATATTATATAATCAATCCAGCTTTATAATCTTTCATTTTAATATAGATTCAGACAAAAGCAAAGGCTATGAAACTACTTCAGTGCATTCTAATTGCAGTATGCCATATAATTTCAAACAGATTTTACAAAGGTCATAATTTAGACAGAGTGCTCCCATTTTGACCCTGGCATTTTACATCATACTTTTTTTGAATAAGTCAGTTACACTGTCAAAAGGGCAAGGTTAGCTGTGTATGCAAACATGTATGAGAACTGAATTTCAAAACTAGATTTTAGAAATTAGAATGGAAACTTGGAGTCTAGACTTGGCTATAAATTTAGCTATACCTCTTTGGTCCAGTTATGTCTTGAGTTAATTTTTTTATACTTAACATGGGAATTGTGTTGGGTAAATTCTAAGGAATATACTCTTGAGTCTGAAGATCAAATAGGAAAAAATAATAATTTCCCAGGTAGTCTTGAAAGACTTTTAATCTCTTTCCAAGTTATACAAAGTAGACAAATGTATGTCAAGGTCATTGTACTGTCATGTGTAACTAAGTAAACAAATAAAAAAATAAAATTTTTTTTAAAAAACACCAAAAAAAGTAGACAAACTAAACAATAACCAAACGCTAATTTTCTGAAAGAAAATTTTAATTCATAGTTTTATAGCCTTCCTATTGCTTCCCAAGACTTTTGGCAAATCATCTGATGAAAAACATCAGGAAGAAATCAAAAGTCAAAGCCTGAATATTCTACAAGCTTACCTTGATTCCTATATAAGTAATCAAAAGAGAACTTCCAGAATCTCTCCTGATACCTACCCACCTACGTGACTTTTTACCCTCCTACTCTGCTTCACTTTCAGCGGTCACATCAAAGTTTAATTCTCCCACTTGGCTATAGATGTTAAAGCCCTACTCCTATGCAAGGACACTGCTCTAGTTAAGTCCCACTTTTCCCTCCTATAGCATCAGCTTCCCCCTTCAGATAAAGCAAAACCAATGGCAAATACATCTCCAACAAACAAAAACATTTTAACCCCAAACATCCCTCTAGATGGTCAATGATTTTCATGTCCTTTATGGCAAACATCACAAATACGTATTTCCTGCCTTCAAGTATACTTGCATTCAAACTGAGCATGCTCCAATGAGACTTTTACTCCACACAGCACCACTGAAACTTGACCAACAACATACAGATCATTAAATCCAAAGGCCACTTAGTTCTCACCTCTCTAGACCTATGGGCAGTATTGAAGTCATTCACCATGTCCAATACCTTTTCCTTCCCTGGCTCTCAGGTTCTCCTGGTTTCATCCAGTTACCACTGGCAACTCCTTCTCAACTTTCTTTGTTCCTCCTCCTCTTCTCCTTGACACCCAAAGTACAAGTTCTTACCCCTTCCCCCTAACCCATCAGCTAATACCATTGACTAGCTATCAAATATATCCAGAATTGCACCACTTCTCACCACCTACACAGAACTAGCTATAATCTGTATCATCTCTTACTCTGGTTTTGATCATAGTGGAGTAACT
Source organism: Marmota marmota marmota (assembly GCF_001458135.2). Lineage (NCBI taxonomy): Eukaryota > Metazoa > Chordata > Mammalia > Rodentia > Sciuridae > Marmota > Marmota marmota. The sequence goes on along the minus strand of NW_026000119.1, from coordinate 1,255,560 downwards.
GACCTTTCAACTTCAACTCTTCCCTTTTTGCAGTCCCTTCTCATCAAAGTAGCTAGAGTTATCCTGACATCCTTACATAAATCATATAATACAACATCTGCTCCCCTCATTTCCCAATGCCTTCTCATTTCAATCAGAGTAAAAGCCATTTTTTTTAAGGTCATAAAAGAACCTACATAATTTGGCCCCCATTGCTTCTGACCTCATTTCAAAATGACCTCCTTATTCTTTTTACAGGCCAGGCACACCACTGCCTTAGGGTCTTTATACTTCTATTCTTTCTGCCTACATGTTTGTCTATGCATTTATGACTTCTGCATGCATCACTATATTGCTTCATATGATTGTTTCCATATGGTTCCTCAAATGTCTCCTAGGCAAAGTCTTTACAATCCCCTCTACTTAAAATTGATTTAAATTGCAACAAGTCTGCCCCCAGTGTACCCTAACCCACTTGTGATTTCTCTCCAATGTTACCAAATGACATTAATTTATTTTACTTTTGTTGTTTATCTGTCCTCCCATGAAAATATAAAATCCATGAGACGAAGATCTTTGCTTTGTTTGATACTACATTTTCAATGCTTGAAAAAGGTCTAGTGTACAACAGGCATTCAATAAATTTTAATGAACAAAAGAATAATTACTTCCTTAGAGGAAAAAAACAAACCAGAAATCTCTGAGTTTATAAAACAAGACAATCTAAATAATCGGGGGACAATAATTGGATTTTGGAAGTAAAATAATCATTCTAAACTTTCTTCAAAAGATAAGTGGTAAAAGACTACAGTTGACATTGCAGATAATACTTACAAAAACTAAATATAATCAATAAAGTAACCAGTTCTCAAAAACCTGAGGTTTTAAATTCTGACCATTCGCAGAATGACTTCTTTATTTTCCACTAACTGCTGTCATATTCAACAAAGGGTGGCTTGTAGAGACATGACACCAACACACAGGAAAATATTATAAAAATGTTCATTCCAAACTGGTTCCAAAGAAACAGGCTCTTTTTAAACAAGGAAAGTCTAAAATTAAAGGACAGATATTTTTAAATGTTTTGAATAGTTTGCTTGGAAGTAATTTAAGCCTTAGAAAAACGTTGCAAATACTATATACGAACACAAAATACCCACAGATTGGCCTGTTGTCGAAGTTATTCCCTTTGCTTTATCATGTGTGTTCAAGGATCTCTCCACTGTCTTGCCATTCACACACACATACACACCTACATTTTTTCCCCTGAACCAACTGAGGATAAACTATATACATCATAGTCCTTTGCTTCTATGTGCATTTCCTTAAGAGATACTCTCATATAAATAAAGCACAGATATCAACTTTAGCAAATTTAACATTGTTATATTTTTTTCTACTCTGTGGCCTGCATTCCAATTTCTCGACTGTCTCAATAATATCCTTTACAACATTTTCCTCCATTTAATATAAGATCCAGTCCAGGGTCAGGCATTGTAGTTTATGGTTCTCTTTCCTAAGCCTCCTTTAATTTGGAATACTTACACAGCCTTCATCTTTTATGACATTAACTTATTTGAAGAACAAAGGCTTCCCAGCACCTTGTTTTTAAGTAGAACACTGTGATTTTTTATTTGTATGATGTTTTCTCCTGACTAGATTTAGATTATGCAGTCTTGGCCATAATACAACATAGATGAGGAGGTGTCCTCATAAATTGTCATATCAGGAGTCACATTGTGACCCTCTACCCATATTGTCGGATCTCACTAGTGCATAATCACTATTTTATGCCTTGTAAATAATACAGAATCTGTGGGGAGATACTTTATAACTGTGGAAATACATTTCTGATCCATGTCTCCCATGGATTGTCAGAATTCTTGCCCTCCCTAATTTTTATTATGCTAGCTACAAAATGATGATTTTCCAACTGTACAACTTAGACTTCCTTATAAGCAAGAGCCCTTCATTCTCCTCTACTTACTTATTTGCAGTTTATTATAATTGTGGATTAATTCCTATTTTTAATAGCTCACAGTTAATTATTATATTTATTTGATGATCAAATTGTCCTATTTAGAATAGTGGAAATATAAACAAGCTTCTTATGACATGCTCACATCATTTAAAAAACATCTTGTTTTCTAGCATTAAAAAAATAATAATTTGGGTTCACATAATAAATATCCTGCCCTAGCCTGGAGTCAGCTATTTCTGAGAACTCTGGTCCCAACTTTGAGTTGGGAATGATAATAGAGACCAAGACTTAGGAATTAGGCATGCTCCATGCTTCTTAGACTTTTCATTGGACAACGCTAGAAAATATATGCATATATATACATAAGACAAATGTGTATATATGTTATAGATATATATGCTATTTTTAAAAATGAATTCACATGGATACTTTCAATTCCAATTCATTCCCACAGGACTTATTTTTGACTTATATTTCCATCTCATATTTGTATGTCCCTCCTTCCTCACTTTCAAAATTGATTACTAACATATTTAATGAAGGAAGACTGAATGTTTTTGGTCTTTAACATTATACTTAGGAAGCCCTAGCCAGTGTGATAAGGTAAGAAAAAGAAACAAAAGACACACACTGGAATGGAAGAAATGAAAAATAATAGTCTCTATTCTTGACAACAATGTCCATATAGAAAATCCCAAGGATTCTATCCCCCCAAAACCCATAAAAACTACTATAGTTAATAAGGGTACATAGGTAGATAGACTGCCTGACCATTTCTAATAGCACCCCCAAAAAATATGTAATGCATAGGGAGAAACCTAACAAATTATGTGCAAGATTTGTATTTTGAAAAATGACTAGGGCTAGTGAGGTAACTCAGTAGTAGAACTCCTGTCAGTCTAACATGTACAAGGGCCTGAGTTTGATCCCTAGCACTACAAACAAACAAATAAGGGGGGGAAAAAAAGAAACAAAGGAAAAGATTACCCTCCAAACTACAAAATACAAAAGATGATCTAAGTAATGGAGAGACATTCCATGTTCATAGATTAATAGACAATAAATATATTGTTTATCACTATATTTACCTATAAATTCAATGTAACTTAACTAAAATCACAGCAGACTTTTACTTTTTGTAAATTGAAAGGAGGCTTCTACAATTTACATAGAAAAGCAAGAAAACTAGAAAAGCCAAGAAAATTTTGAAACCAAAATTGGAGGACTAACTTGAATTAGCTAAACTAATTCAAGACTTAAAGTAATCACAACAGTGGGGTATTAATATAAGAATAGGTCAATGGAAAAGAACAGAGATTCTAGAAATCGATAACATATATACAGTCAATTGATTTTTGACAATAATGATCAAGCAACTTAATGCAGAAGGGAAAAACTATTCACCAAAAAGTACTAGAACAACTGGATATCCACATGCAAAATAAATTCAAGGAACATAAAAGACACAACATATGCAAAATTTAACTCAAAAAGGATCGTATATATAAAACTTTTAGAAGTTTAGGGCAAAGTCATTATAATCTTGGGTTAGGCAAAGAAGTCTCTGAGGACATTAAAAAGGTCAAATCATAAGGAAATTACCAAAGTGGACTTCACCAAAATTGATTACTGCTCTTCAAAGACACTGTTATAAAAATGAGAAGAAACCACAAACTGGGACAAATTATTTGTAAAACACATACCAGAATGGTATTCAAATATACAACAAACTCTCATAACTCAATAAAATGAGCAAACTAAATTTAAAAAGGTGTCAAGACACAGACAGCAAACAAGCACATAAAAGGATGCTCAATATTAATTATTTGTGAAAAGCAAATCTAAAACATTTATATAATGCTGCTGTAGATGTCAGTCTTTCCATGGATATCTGCTTTCACTTCTCTTGGGTATACACCTAGGGATGGAATTTATAGTTCATAAGGAATGTTTAAATTTGCAAACAATGTAGCACTTTTTGCTAAAGTGGCTTTACCATTCCACTAGCACTGTATTAGAGGAAACTTCAGTTTTACACATTTTTAACAAACTTAATATTGTTAGATTTCATTTTTGCTGTTTTAGGGAATATGTTGTGGTATCAACCCTATGGTTTTAATTTGATTTTCTCCCATGAATAGTGATCCTGAATATCTTTCTATGTACCTGTATCTTTCTATGTAGTAGGTATTGGTCATTCATATGTCTTTGGTGAAATGTCTATTTAAATCATTTGTCCATTTTTTGACAGAGTTCTTTTTCTCATTATTGGATAATGAGAATTCTTTATACATTTTGGTTCAAATCTTTTGTCAGCTATGTTTTGCAAATATTTTTTCAACAATAGCTAGCTTTTGCATTTTCTTTCAAATGGCAAAAGTTCATCTTGAGAAAATTTATTGAGCTTAACTCAAGCTTATTATTTGTAAGGGTTTTTTGGTATATATATTATATAATATATATATATGGGTGGATGAATTTATATATATAATATATATATATATATATATATATATATATATATATATATATATATACACACATACACACACATATGGGTGGATAAATTTATTTTTCAAAAAGATAACAAGGCTAGGGATGTACCTCAGTGAAGTGCTTGCTTAGCATGTGTGAGAACTGCAGCAGCCACTTTCTCCCCAGTACAACAACAAAAATAACAAAAGATAATAGACTGCTCTTTAGAAAGTGATAAAATCAGCACCTACCAGTAAACAGCTTGAAGATGATGAAATGTGACCCACACTTACTAAAACTGGACTTTGGAAAATAAGTCCTTATATTCCTAGTTACAAGCCCCTCGGAGTATTGTATCCCTATCAGGTGACCAGTTATGAAACCTAAAATTAACGGGGGAGAATAACAATGTTGAAGGCCTTCCTCCTTCAATTTCTTATTGCCATTTGACCAGTAAGCTATAGACATTTAAGATTAGAATATACTACAACTTTTGTTTTTTATGGAGCAAGTTTTAAATGGAAACTTCATGTTGATAGCAAAAAAAAAAAAATCAAATTACATGGAAAAACTAATTCATGCAATGACTTTCAATAAGCATCCATTAGTGAAATACATACACTAAACAAAAAATAAAAGGACACTACATATCCTTTTGTTGGCAGCACAGCACAGCTTTATATAAGACTTTATCAGTGTTAATTATCCTCAAATTCTTTCTCCTAACTTTAAGAAACAAAATCTATAGGCTGGCATTTTTCATAGTTATAAAAATATACTCTTAGAACACATTCTTTCAAGTAAAACAATAAAAGCTACTCTCTACTACAATACCAATTCTCCCCTAACCCAGTGAGTCAAAGATGATCTGTTAGAGTATTTAAACGTAAACAGACATTTTCTGTGCTTAAATGAATATGCATGTGTATTACATTCACATGTACACACAGGATATATGCCATATACCATTCTATAAAAACTAAAATTTTCAAGTGAGTTCCTTTCTGAGGAAGTACAAAATACTAAATCAAAAAGTCAAAGATTTGACTCAACTAAGATAGTAAGTTAAAAGTGTATTCATTGGACATGGCTAAAAATCTTGCTTAAGTCTTGGGAATTTAGAAAATAAATTACTCTGGACAAATCTCTAGGACTAGCTCCACCCTGAATCAGGACTCTATCCTATTTCCAGCCAAACTATGCATGTAGAGGCCACCCAGCATCTGGTGCATCACAGCCATGGCACACTGGTACCAGCCCTGACCCCAACTATTATGGTCTGGGGATGTACAATATGGAAATAGCAGCTGAAGCAGAGCAAGGTGTACCAGTGGCAACTGCAGAAGCGGCAGCCGCAGAAGCAGCAGCAGCAGCTGCTGCAGATGGCCATATAAAGGAGCTGTAGGCTTCATGGAAGAGGTGATTCAAGAGGATTACCTCAACCACAAGGGCACTGTGAACCAGGGAGGTACCCTATACCACGAGGATGATGGCAATAACCAGCAGCCTATGCAGCAGCAGCAGCCTGGACAGGAACAACAGCCCTGGCAGCCTGCTACAGTTCTGCAGCCCGGAGCAGCCTTCCACAAATAAATCCAATACAAGTTCTCAAAACAACAGTTGCAGGAACTAAAAAGCATTTTCTTTCTTTTTTTAGAATGATGCTGAACCTTTATTTTATTCATTTATTTATATGCGGTACTGAGAATTGAACCCAGTGCCTCACACATGATAGGCAGGCGCTCTACCACTGAGCCACAACCCCAGGCCTGGAAAGTGTTTTTCAAGTAAATCAATACCTGTTGGAAGCCATCCATGAAATACAGGAGGATTTTCTCTCAGCATGAAGCCAGAGAGATTTAGGTTTGGCCTTGGGAACTGTATTGGCTCTCCCAGGCAACAGATTGCCCAGGGCACATGACCTTTATCTCCACTCTGCAAGGGAGATCCCTCATAGTAGTTCCAGAGATGGGCATAACTGATAGGAACTGAACAGCCCACCTTTAACCTTTTTTGGTGAAGAACATTCTATGGAAGGCCTTTGAAGTTTCCGGGTAGAAGCAGGCTCCATTTTGTCAGAGTCTTAGCAGTTGAGTCTGATCAGCTTACCTGTCCCACCAGCTTTTGAAACTACTTTCTGTGTTCTGTGGGTTTTTTGTTTGTTTTTTTGTTTTGCTGTTCTATTTTTCTTAGCCAGCCTATTTCACCATAGGGAATCCCACTTCCACCACCTGTGAGGGATGCGGGCAAGAAATACCCTGATGTGGGGTCTGGGGATGTGGCTCAAGCGGTAGCGCACTCGCCTGACATGAGTGGGGTGCTGGGTTCGATCCTCAACACCACATAAAAATAAAATAGAGATATTGTGTCCACCTAAAACTAAAAAATAAATATTAAAAAAAAAGAAAGAAATACCCTGATGTGACCACAAGAAAGGGACTTACAGGATGCATCAATGTGAATGAAACTAAAGCACAGGTTTAGTTTAACAACAAGAGAGTCAAACATAGGAAACATCAGAGGAAATTAATGCTTAGAGATGCACAATCTGGTTCTCAGAACCACATGTTCCTGGCAAACAAGAACAAACCCTAGAATGCTATCCTTCAAGAGCCAGACTGGAGATGGGTCTACTTGTTGCAACTGACACATGAGCCACACTTATCTCCTCAGCAACTGCATTAACAAATAAATAAGTGAATTATCAAAAAAAAAAAAAAAAAGAAAGAAAGAAAGAAAAGAAAAAGAAAAAGAAAGAAAAGAAAAAAGAAATTACTCTAATAGACAGAAGTGGCTGGGAAGCCTGCAGTCCTCCTCTCTCCTGCACCATGATCACTGACCTTGAAAATATCTGGAGGATAATAGGGAGATTCAGGGAATGCACCTCTCATAACAAGGCCACAAACCCCCAAAATTCCTGTCCCATATGTATTTTTAAGAGAATTCTGCCCCTGCCAAGGCAAACATAGTCTGGCGGAAAAGGATGACCTACATTACAGAACAGGTCATACTTCTACACCAGTCTGTCTAGTCCTTACTCCACAGGTTCATGGAAACTACCAGATGGAAGGAGCAACAGTTATGCAAGGGCTTAACTGCATTAACTTATTAAGACAGGCCTCACTACTTCTACTGCTGAGAAACCTTTGCTTGATGCCACCATTCAGACTGCCTCTGATCAGGCAAATTACATCAAGCCCTTCACATTACAGCAACAGTGATGGTTAGTGCCCACTATAACAAACACCAATTCTGAATTTGACTATGCCAATACCACTATTTAAGATGAGTGAATGCTTGAAATAAATCACACGGCCTCTGATCCAAGAATTTACTTTAAAAGATGAGGGGTAGATAACCATCTACCATCAGGAGTCTTATCAGACAGACTCTTGTCCAGACACAAATGTCCCCAAAGTGGGAGATAAAGCCTTCTGGAAGCCTGATATACATGCTTCTGCCCCAGCTAAACCCTGAAACTAGGGTACTGTCCTGCAGTACATCAACCAGGCTATGTTTCCAACCTCTAAAACACACTGAATGTGGGATCTAAGTGGTGATGGTGCTGGTGGCATCTTTTATCTGCTCTCAAAGTTTTGATTCTTTCCCCAAGAACTCTGAAATCTGTTGATCTAGTTTTATTCAGTACACAAGGAAGAAATACTTACAGCAGGAGACAAAACTATTTTTGTTTGAAAAAAACTATTTCTACTGAAAGCTGAGTTTTTCATGCTGTTTGGTTTTCTCATGACAGAAGAAAAACAACAAAAATAGAAGATATAAAGTTGGATGGATAGTGCAGGAGTCATAATTCCATACAGCTAGAACCACCAAGGCTAAGACCCTTTCAGGAATGAAGGGCTGAGTCAGCTTGCTAGAGGCAGAGAGCCCTTATAAGCCAAGATATTAGCCGAAAGCAACAGAAATACAAAATCTGAAGTAAAACAGGTTAAGGCTTTGTACACAGATGCAAAACTAGGACTACAGCCAGTTTCTTTCCTAACTAATCAATGGGGTATAATAAGTAACCCTGTGTTTCCCATTTGATACATTTTCCTTTAATTTCTTCTTCCTTTCCCCTAGTCATGTTTATGGCGAGTTGGCAGGAGTTAAATTTAGGCTGTAAAATATCAATGGAACCAGAGACAACATATTACCCAGTCAGCAGAGCTATGGAAATGCCTTTCCATGAGGAACCTCAGCTTACATTTGGTTTTTCTTCTACTAAGAACACTGCATCAAAAAAGAGAAAAGCAAGGTCACCTTTGTTTTCATATAAGTGGGAAGGGGGTGAGCATAAAGGAGACAAAACAAAAGGAGTGCTTAAGCTTCCAAAAGGTGAGATGTTCTAGACACCTCTTAGGAGAGCTGCCAAGCTTTTGATTTCCTCTTCTTTGGGAATGGCCCCCAACACAGAGAATTAAAGTTGTGGGGCTATGACCATATTCATAACTCTGCATTCCCTGGCTGTGGTAGAGACAGGTATCTGATCTGAACAGGGTTAATCTAATCTTTCTCTGCTAGAATATAAAATTTGAAAAGGTAAGACAGAAAGGTCAAATCTTTAGAGTGAAGCCACCTTAATGGCAGTAGTCTAGGTATAGAAGGTATAAAATCTGCTAATGAGGTCCTTGAAGCAACTATGGCTCTGTTTGTTCAAGCTCCATGCATTCAATTCCCCACACAGTTCCCAGTATGGGTCCATAAAAGCCTTTTCCTCTCCTCAAACCAGCAAGTATCAACTGATTGCAACCAAAAATTTGCTAATATGATTTCTTCTAAGCAGTAAATGAAAGGTGTGGAAAGCTCTCATTTGAATGTCAAAATATCATAACCATGTATTTATCTTGCTTCCTCTTACCCAACTAAGAAACTAAACTCTTTAACAGTGTCATTTTGCCTTCAGAATTGTGACATTAAAACTCTCATGCCTAGCATGCTTTTTCATATCCTCCTATTGTGCAAGAAAGCACATTTACACCAAAGCTTAAGTCTGTTCATTTCAGCAGCAGTTCCCTGTTAAAGACGCTACTGTGAGGCATCAGCAGTTCTCAGCATCTCGTGATGCCACATCAGTGCCAATAAAGCAGACTAAATGATTACTGATTAACAATGGCAGTGATTTTTTTCCCCTTAAAAGATACTTTACGTAAATAATGTCAAACCCAGCCTTTTCTGACTTCCATGTGCTTCTACTTCTCCTGTCACTTAAATCAAAGATCACTGATATGGACTTAGGACAGTTTCAGCCCCTACCTTCAATTCTGGATAAAGTTGTCATCAACATTACCCAGTATCTACACTCCCAATTAGATGACTAGGGTTTTTGGCCTATTCTGATACCCACTCTGTTCTACTCCTACCTCTTCTACTGTCTTAACCCTGTTTATAGCTCTTACGTTAACTAAGCTTCTGTTCTGACACTTTTTTGGAGGTCCCTACTCTGGTCCTTGCTCTCTCTCTCTTCTTAGTATTGGGGCACCACTTCCATTTGCCAGTCCCAATTCCTAGCACTGGTAGCAGGCTATTATGTAGAGTCCCATACCCACAAGGAGAATTCTCTGGTGGCCAGTCATATAAATATGTGCACAGGTGTGTTCCTGTTCATTTAGATATTCACACATACACACCCTCCTATTGCAGATTCCATTGCTTCTTCACCTTGAATTCCCATGAACAACAGATTGAATGGATTATTCTTGGGCTGCTCTTCCCCTAGCAGGGACTACTAAAGAGGACTTTTCCTCCACACATCCAGGCTAAATTGGCTCCAACATACAGTACTATTCCCAAAAGTGGACTCATCCTAATTTGTGCATTTAAAGTAATCACTACCCTAACTCTAAAACTCGGCAATGCTTCTCACATCACAAATACAACAAAACTCCATCAAATCTGAAGATAGGGCAAAAGTAAGTAAACTTACAGAATTTAGAAGTACAACAAATAAAAGAATAAATTTACTTTCTAAATGGTATGAGCTAAACTTTGTCATCAGTACTACTTTAAAACAATAACATAATACATGAAGAGATTCTGGACAACTACATGCCAAATTTTATTTTTCAATCACCAGACTATAACTTTTAAAAAATAGAGAAAATTACTACATTCTACTTTGTAAATACATTCTATTATAGCATGTTGAAGTAGCCATCTGATTCCCAAGAGTTTTAGCAGCACTTTCTTGATACAGAACTGATAAAATATAGAAAGCAATTATATTTAGGCATATAAATCAGTGCCTCTTTCAATGATGAATTCTTCTTTGTGAAACTTGAATTCAACTTCTAATTCCATTTAGTACCCCAAAATGTGATTCCTACCACTTTCTTGAACATCTAGTTTTGTTACTGATATTATATCCTCATTAAAGCTGTTCCATGCTTTCTTTACAATCTTGAATAATCCTGTCTAAAGAACAAGCCACTAATGGGATGATCTTCAGTATAAGGAAAAAAAAAAAAAAAGGTGGCCCAAATTTCAAGAACACAAGTATGTGTATTTACCTCAGGTAAATGCCAAGAGAGCTTCAGGAAGAAGTGCAACGGATAATAAGGAACTCCAAATACTTGTTGGGGGAAGTCAATGAAACCACAAAACAGATGTTGGTACTACAGTATTTAATAATTACCTATTCATAACTAGTACTTGTACAAGCTCTTTGTGTGAAAGAATAACATTTTACCATCTTAATATTTTTAGCACACAAAGTAGACCCTTGTAAACTTGTTGAATGAAAAAACCAAATCAAGAATTCAAATGGCGAGTAAAAGAATGTCAAATGTACTCCACCTATCCTATGATACAACACAGTGCAATGTCAGTCTTTGTGTGTGTGTGTGTGTGTGTACTGGGGATTGAACCTAGGGGCACTTAATCACCAAGCCACATCTCCAGCTCTTTTTTATATTTTAGAGACAGGGACTCACTGAGTTGCTTAGGGCCTTGCTAAATTGCTGAGGCTGGTCTTTGATCCTCCTGCCTCAGCCTCCCAGGCTGCTGCGATTATAGGTGTGCACCCCGTTCTTGGCTTACAGGGTCAATCTTTCATCAAATCACCCAATGCAAAACACATCTCACACTATGGACTAATTTAATTTACTCTCCCTTTCATCAAGCAATATTTTTTCTATTCTAATTTTATATTCCTATAACTTTTCCTCAACCTATTGCTATATTTAATATTTACCTTTCAAAAGCTTATTTCACCCCTGTTTATTTGGTAGGACTTCTTTATATTTCAGGCATCTAGCAGTAAGTTACTGGTCAATGTATATGCCTTGTAAATTCCTGTCCACAGATGTTTCTCTTCTTTGCAACTAAAATTAGTGTGAGTTGAATGAATTCTTATGAGGAAAACAGATTTAACTGATGGTGAAATATTAATTTAGTTTTAACTACAATTTCAATAAGCCAGGACATTATTTACTAAGGTAGTTCCTTCACCATCTTGAAAAAATTTTTTAATAAAAACAGGACTTTTTATAGATCCCTTAATAGCAGTTGATGGAATGCAAAAGCATAACTGAAGCCTATGCACGGAACTTATGCCTGTCACTTAAGAAGGGTAAGACACCCACAAATATATGAATGTCAACAGACCCTACCTGCTATTTAAGAGCTTTTCTAAATTTTAACAAAACTCAAGAAGGTACACACAGGTAAGATTAATAACTATAAGCCATGTAAGTAATAACTCCACCCCAAAGTACCAGATAGTGGAATGCAACCAATTTCCTGTCATACGGCTTGTTAAACAGGCTTTTCACTGGACTGGAATGATTCTTTGTCAGGTGACATCAGTATATGCAAAGCAGAGATTAAACTCTTCCCCAAAGTGGATGTCAGCAAGCAGGGTAGGAAGAAGAAAGGCTAGAATACGAGGCTCCCTTAAAAGATCTTTCAGTATTGGCAAGCAGTGATCAAAAAGTAGATGATTATTAATGAAAGAATTAGTCATAGGGCTGAGATATGTTCAGTGGCAGAATGCTTGCCTAGACTGAGTGAGACCCTGGGTTTGTTCCCTAGCATCAAAGAAAAAAAAAAAAAAAGAATTAGTCAAGCTGAGAAAATTCACAGTACATGAAAACCTATAGAGAAAAAAACTTTCTATGAATTTTTCTACGAAAATGTTTTCTATGAAAAATGCAATGCTCTTCTCCACGCTATGAACAGAGAGCACTAGTATTACCACCTTAGAAAGTTAATGTGGTAATGTTCCCCCATCCGGCCACAATCACACAGGTACATGTTGGTGACAATAGTAGCTTTGATATGTTTTCAGCAGCTGCCATGCCTTGAAGGGTTCCTCGCAACTGCTCCTGAAAGTACAGACATCAATGCCAACCCATGTGTGGTTATGCAACTGAGACAACCTGGGAATCACTGAACATATTTACTCTGATGACGCAGATGTAAATCTCAGTCTCTGTGGAAAAGAAGGTGGAGAAAACCAATTTTATGGTGCCATTTTTCATTAAAATTTATTGTATAACTATTGCTAACTCAAAAGATTTTCTGCTCTTTATAGGTTTGACAAACTACATTTCAGCAATGTTGCAGGCCTGAACACTGATATGGCTTCAATAATCTGTATGACCTACGGAAGAACTCTTCTTTTCTCTCCCCTTTTCCCCTTTTCCCTCTCATGTTGTCATTCCTCCACATCTTCCATTCCTTTCTTTCCCCAGACTATTCTTCAGGCCTGCACCAACAGCTCCCACTCAACAATGCCAAACTCCATAATCACAACATTTTTTAATGTTATTTTGCTCAAAAGTAATAGAAATACTTTAAACATTAAAATTTGAAAATTAATAAAGCAGCAATGTCAATTTTCATCTTGAGCAAAGGAGAAAACTCATTTAATTTTTTTGCATTTAACAAATTAAATGAAATATATAAAGTATACTTGCTCATTAAATTAGCTTTAAAAAATACATTGAGCCATTCATATCTGCAGGTTATACATCTGTGGTTTCTACAAATCTTGGACTGAAAATTTACTAAAAAAAAAAAAATGTCTCTCTGTACTGAATATGCACAGACTGCTTTTTCTTGTCATTATTCCCTAAACAACATAGCATAACAAGTATTTACATAGCATTAGAATGGTGTTAAGTAATAAGTAGTCTACATATGTGTATAGGTTTCTTGCAAATACTATGCCATTTTAGAAAGGGATTGGAGCATTCTTAGATTTTGATATCCTCAAGAGTACTAGAACTAATATTTAATGGGTACCCAGGGACTACATGGTAGTTGGGTCAGTCATTATGGAAAACAGTATGGATGTTACTTAAGGAAATAAAAATAGAATTACCATATGACCAAGCAATTCTTCTGGGAAGATAACTAAAGGAAATGAAACCATCTCATAAAGATATCTGCACTCCTAATAATGTTCATTGCAACATTATTTGCAAATACGGATACAACCTAGGTGTCTACTGACTCATGAATGGATAAATTGTGATATATGTATGTATATACACACAAATTATATAATATACATTATAATATACCTATATAAATTAGCCTTAGAAAAATAGATCTTGCCATCTCTCACAACATGAATGGACCTGGAAGATATCTGCAAAGTGTAACAAGACAGACATAGAAAAAAAAAAAATTCTGCAGGATCTCACTTCTATGTAGAATCTTTAAAAAAGGAAAAGAAAAAGGTCAAATATACAAACACAGAAAATAATAGCTACCACCATGGTCCACCTGCAGGGTGGAAATGGGGAGATGTAGTTCATAGGATACAAAGTAACAGATTGTAGGATGAATAAATCTAGAGTTCTAATGTACAACCTGAAGATTATAGGTAAAATCACTGTATTTGTGATCCCTGTTAAATGAGCATATTTTAGCTGCTCTTTTACACTCACAAAACAAGAACAAAGTGGGTAACTATGCGAGATAATAGTTATGTTAACTCATGTAGCAACCATTTTACTATATATACATATCTCATAACATCCTGTGTACACTTTAAATATATACAATACATTTAAAACAATACAGGCCAGGGAAGTCATATTTAGTACAATTTTTATGATGACCTAGTTGTTAAATGTTTCAGGAGCAAAGAAAGTAGCATTTTTATTTTAAAAGTATGTTGTTGCTGTTTTTTCCTGAAGTATTTTATTTCTGATACTTTTCTTAATTTTAAATATTAAATTTAGGCTATTTTTTTCCCGAAAAGTTTCTTCTGATTCACTGATAGTGAAGGCAAGTGAAACTACAATTTTCTAAAATATTGATATAAATAAATTTTATAATTTTCACCATGAAAATTCTATCAACCCTTTGACATTCAGATCAAATATCATCTTATGGTTCTCCTAATCACTTCAACAAAAAGTAATCTTGCTTCCCATTGGGTGTCCACGGAACTACTCACGTCTCAGAGTAATCACATACTGTTCAATGATCCATCTGTCTATCTTATCTCCACTATATTAAAATGTTTTCGAGGGCAGAACTACCCAGTCTTCAACATTAATTTATAGTATCAGTAATGCCCACTACAAAACACAAGACATTCTATATTTACGAAAAAAAACTTACAGAATTATTAAAGATCACAGCATCACTCAGGTCAACTATGTTGTATCATTATTTTGGGAAATAAGAACTAGGATCCCAGGCAAAAAGTTTAATCCCCTATAGTTGTTCTAATTTAGTTACTACTCTTACACAAACAAATCAAGCTAAATAGAATCATTAGACAATCAATATACAGTTATTCTAAACAATAAGTCATAGTTTATTTTTATTTTACACTTGTTAACTATGACATTTACCACCTAGAAGACCTAACACTGTTTTCATGAACAATGTCATGGAGACACAACTTGAAGTTCAAAGTAAAAATGCGGTTTTAGTCCAAGAAATCTGATTGAGTTTACCCACAGATTTGTAGGGTGAGGGCTGGGGGTGTAACTCAATGGTAAACAACTTACTTTCCTAGTGTGTATGTGGCCCTTGGTTTGATGCCCTATCCAGCAAGAGGGAGAGAGAGAGAGAGAGATTAATTTCTAGGGTGAAAAGAAAAAGGACACACAGTAAAACATGTATTATCATTCTTTCACTCGACAGCAAATAGTCTTAGAATTTCTAAGTGTAACAGTAAACATTTATTTTCTTAAGACTTACATAATTTTCTAACAACATACTTATTACTATGTACATCTATTCTCAACAACTGTATAATGAAAGCCAATTACATGACCATGTTATGTATTTAAGGAGACAATAAAATCTGCTGAAATACACTATATAATATGTGGTAATGTTCTATCACTGTTTATTTAGCTACATAATAAACACTCCTTCCTAGTTTTCCAAAATCTTCTCTATATTCAGCATAGTGATACCAGATACTTGTTACATTCCTTGACTAACTGCTGATAGTTCTTCTTTTATATTCAGTTACATATTAAGAATAAAAGTTCCCAGTAAGCAAGTTTAGTTGTGATTAAATAAAGAAGTCTAGCAAAGAGGAATTAGGAAGAATGCCATGTAATTAAAATTTTTACATGACTATGTCCAGGGCTCTGACAGAATTACCCAGTGGGAAAAAAATGAGCCATTTGCCTAGTTATCTGTCACCCTTTGATACAAAATACAGAGAATAAATGCATTTGTGGTCTGTTGCGGATAAAAATAAGACACAGAATTTTAATTCTGTACACATCAACATCTTTACTCTCTAAGGAAGATAAAAACACCAACATTCTTGTGTTTGTCAACACTTTTCAAAAGGAGTAAGATCACTAAGATTTTAGTAATTAAATATAGTTTTCTACTATAATTAAACAGGATGTTACTATGGAGAAAAGACAGGTGAAGGGTACATGGACTCTGCACTTTTTTTGCAGCTTCTTGGGAGTTTATAATTACTTCAAAACTTAAAATTAAAAAAAAATCAGAAAAGTAATACAGTTTAGTAAGTATTAAGAGAAATTAAAGCAGGTAAATCTTTTTCTAAACTCAAATGCTTAAAATATACTAAGTAATTTGAATATTTTGAGAAAATACTTGTAGGAATTCTTTTTAAAGTGTTCAGTCCTACGGAAAATAATTAACCACCTCCTAAATCATACAATTTATAAAGTGAAATTTACATCTAGGGTAATTAAGTTAGAGCAATGCAATAAATGTACAAAGTTAAACAAATGAGCTGTCCCCCCTGGAGAAAAGAGCAGATAAAACAATTTTGGCTTAACTTTTTAATGGACTAAATAACAGCCCTATATCAGACTCCTGTTTTTCTTAGGCTACTATTAAATTAAGTTGGCTTCCTTTGAGTCCGTACTGGCTGATGAACAGAGGGTAATGAGGAGTAAAGATTATACAGGAAGAAGAAGCTGAGACTGGTACTAAAAATGTAGCCGATTCATCAAGTGTTGACCACATACCAATTACGACATGTCAAAAAGCACCCTGTCCCATGATCTTCACTTACAACTTAGATACCAAGGGCTTAAGAAACTGAGGAAAACTAAGAGTTTGTTAGAACCCAATTATCACTATTTTCTCCAGGACTTAGAATGGAAACGGCTGCCAAGAGACAAACCAGAAGCCAGACAGACTGCTGACCTGCCCAAAGCAATACAGCTCTCCAGCAGAGGCAGAACAAGAATCTTAAATTTCTGGGCCTTTGAAGTGCCATTACAAACAGGCACTAATTTTAATTGGTAATAATAATTAGTACTTTAAAGGGATTAGGACCTATATAAAAGAAACAACTGTATTGTTAAAATTCCTCTCTCATTGAGTAGCTCTTTAAACTACAAAACAAAAGAACACTTTAAATCCACCATGACTTCACAGGTATCTAGTTGACTTAAACATTCAAATCTAAGCCTGTAATCTCACCAAAATGTGTAAATGGCATACCACCCATGTCAATTCTCTTTTATTAAACAGGAACTCAGTTTAAGTCTTGAGCTTGCTCAAGTACAGCAGCACCTGATCAACATAATGCTCTTTTGGGGGAATATTGCAAAACAATGATGTATTGTTAAGTAAGAATTAAAGGGGGCAAGGGCTGTAGCTTAGGGGCAGAGCACTTGCCTAGCATGTGTGAAGCACTGGGTTTGATCCTCAGCAACAACATAAAAATAAACAAATAAAATAAAGGCGTTCTGTCCATCTACAACTACAAAAATTTTTTTTAATTAAAGGTATTATTAACATTGTGTTCCATAATAAACCATACCCAAAAAATACAAAAATAGAAGTGGATGACAAAAGTGTAAAAAAGAAACTACTGAGAAAACCTAAGAAAAAATAATTTTCTTGACTGAGAAAACCAATGTGTCATTTAACAGAAATAGAGAAATAAAAAGCAGACCTAACATACATTAAAATTAAGATAATAATAAAACAGAATCTCAAACTCAAAACAAAACCTCAGCACTTTAGTAAAATTACAGTTTAGATGGACAAAATTGAATATAGTATAACAGTATGAAAGATCAATAATCTAACACTTATTGTTGTTTGTATTCATAAAGCTGCCATTCTGACTGGAGTGAGATGAAATCTCAGTTTTGATTTTCACTGGCGAGGATGTGGGGGAAAAGGTACACTCATACACTGCTAGTGGGACTGCAAATTGGTGCAGGCAATATGGAAAGCAGTATGGAGATTTCTTAGAAAATTGGGAATGGAACCACTATTTGACCTAGCTATCCCTTTCCTCGGTCTATACCCAAAGGACTTAAAAACAGCATACTACAGGGACACAGCCACATCAATGTTTACAGCAGCACAATTCACAATAGTTAAACTGTGGAACCAATCTAGATGCCCTTCAATAAATTAATGGATAAAAAAATGTGGCATATATACACAATGGAATATTACTCAGCATTAAAAGAGAATAAAATCATGGCATTTGTAGGTAAATGGATGGAGTTAGAGAAGATATGCTAAGTGAAGTTAGCCAATCCCAAAAAACCAAATGCCAAATGATTTCTCTGATATAAGGAGGCTGATTCTTAGTGGGGGAGGGAGGGGGAACATGGGAGGAAGAGACAAACTCTACATAGGGCAGAGAGGTGGAAGGAAAAGGAAGGGGGCATGGGGTTAGAAATGATGGTGGAATATGTTGGACATTATTATCCAAAGTACATGTATGAAGACATGAACTGGTATGAATATACTTTGTATACAACCGGAGATGTGAAAAATTGTGTTCTATATGTGTAATAAGAATTATAATGCATTCTGCTGTCATATATAAATTTAAGAAATTAATTTTTAAAAAGTAAGATCAGTAGTCCAATGTTTATGACCCATTATATACAATCTACTGGACAAAATGATTTTTGGTTAAACAAAAATGGTGGGGAAGTGATGACTCTTACCACTAACATCAAAGATTTTGCCTTAAGCCTTATAGCTTCTGCAATTACACTATTTGGAATCTGCTGGTTTCCTTCCCAGGCAGTTTCCAAGGCATTCAGGTACTTTGGATCAAACAGGATATGGAACCATATCCTGGGGGAAGCATACACTGGGGGACATGGAATTATTGGTAACAGTTCCATGCCCATGATGATAACTAGATGTGCCAGGGCTGAAATATACATGCTTGAGCCTTCTTAGAGACTTCTAGGCTCTAAAACACCTCAGACCTGAACCAGTAGAGTCAGGTAAATAAATCAAGGAACAAATTCTTGTATAGCCATATGAACCCCTAAGAAATTCACTGACTTAATGATTTTTCACACTCAGCAGGACCAGAATTTCAGTTGTTTATAAACTTCTATTCTAAACCTATTAGTGTTTTTTAATTAATTTAATTTAGAGGCCCAATAATAAATTAACCTCAAAAAATTCCCACCAAAGAAAGCAAAACATTAAGTGTGAATAAGCCAGAATATTCTGCAATGAACTTTATCAATTTGGCCTGGATATAAATTATTTCTAATTTATTTGCTACTGTATTTCTTTACTATTGTATTTGTTTATGATGAATGAATGCATAAATTTCCCACATATTAGCATTTCTTGAGCTCGACATTAGTGAAAACATAAGGCTGTCATAAAATACATTAACAGATCTTGGGGAAACTAATCCATGGGTTTTAAGGAAGCAGAGTAGAGACAGCACAGAGTGGCACAAGGACATACACCCAATCATTCACCAAGTATTCACCAACTATTCCACACAACTCATTGCCTAGGGTACTGAAGACACAGTGTTCAGCAAAACAAAAATCCATGTCCACGTGAGCTAGCAGTCACTATATAATGTTGTTAGTATCTTCTATCCAGTTTTCAATGATTAATCCCATATTTAGCAATTCCATAACTTAATGAGTAGGAATTTGGAAGCTAAAGAGAAATCTAGGTCTTCCCCCAAGAACCATGACCTAGGAAAAGAAGACAAGCAAGTTCAGTTACAACAAAGGGTGCCAAGGAGGGGTGACCAAGCACTATACTAGGCAGAAGGAAAAGTGTGGGGCAAGAGAGGATGGCAATTAAGAAACATCAAAGTCAACACAGGATGCATCTCTGTCCATGCAGAGGATGCAATGCAGCCTCAAACTCACTGAGCTCAGAAGCCACAGTCCTCATATTAGCAGCATACAGATGGCTGGTGCCTCCACCATCCTGACCTTATCTTTCACCTCTGCAGCCAACCCATTAAAGTTCTCTGAACTTGTCAAGCATCCTCCTGCTTCTGGGCCTCAGTACCTACTCTCCTGTCAGATCTACAACTATCATCTGCTTCAAATCTCTGCCCAAATGTCACCTTAACAGAGAGACCATCTCACATGGTCCTTGTTAAATGGTAATCCCACCCACATTTTTACACCTTGGGGCTCTCTTTCCCCCTTAGCCCAGCCTTAAGCTTCTCTATGGCACTTACAACACTCTGATGATGTGGTGTAACTGACAGTTATACTATAATACAGTATATATTATATACTATAATAACTAGCAATAATTGTCCATGGAACTGACAATAGTGTGTGTGTGTGTGTGTGTGTATATATATACACGTGTGTGTGTGTGTGTATATATATGTTATCCATACCCCTCAAGCTAGAATTTAAGCTGCTTTATAGAGCTCTATTACTTAACACTGTGCATAGCAGACAGAAGACACTCAAGCCCTTTTTTTAATGAACAAAATGAATGGCTATCAGATGATACTGGAAAAACCGAGGCCAGGTCACATGAAGCTTTGTATAGACTGGGACCTTGCTTTAGCATCTATCTGATAATGACTTAGGAACTATTCAACCATTTGAAGAAGCAAAAACAAAAGCATACTGGAAAGACCATCATTTCATATTTTTCAAAATTAAAAAAGGGAGAATTCATTATGGAAAGGGCGTGAGGGGATTCTATGAGAAGGGGTGAGACTGGAGATAAAAGCATTTAAAGACCACTATAACATTTCAGCAAAGAAATACAGACCTGAAAATAGGCCTGTTTTCAAGCAGAGAAGGGGGTTGATTAGGAGAAATGTTTAAAAGATAAAAGCAGTCAGACCCAATGTTTACCTAGACATAAAACCTGAGGAAGACTGGAATGTATGTATGAATCAATGACTGAATAAATTATTCATTTTCTATGAGAATTGTTCGGAGAGGTTTATACAAACATCTTTTATTATTGCAGGACATTCAAATTACGAATATGGCTATTCTAATTTATAATCTAACATGATTACTTAATTATAAGGTTATTCTTCTAAATGTTATATTTTGTATCCCCTTTCTAATCAATGATACATATTCCAATAAAGCAACACAGTAATTTACATTAAAAATTAAAATTTCACATGGGTATATGTAATTAAACCCCTTGCCCACATTAGAACTACCCAAAATTTCAAAATTAAGATTTCAATATTTCAGAAAGTAGTTTCAGAAAAAGTGGTTTAACTGTTTAACTGTTCTTGAGATTTAAAATGAGATATAAATTTTATGAGTTTATAAAACCTTGATGGGAAATTCCTTCAATGCAAAGTACTGGCATGTACGTAGTAACATAATCTTTTTTTTCCTATAAGTTCAAGTAAAAACTAGAAAAAATATTTTATGATAATTTTTGACAACCATTTTATTCTAAATTTTTCCTAAAACTATCTACCTTTTTAAAAAGACACATCTAAAAATTTTTAACAGCTAAGTATTAGAATTACCTAATGATCCTTTACTAAAAGTAAATATAACAACATGAAAGGCAAGTATACAGTAAGAAATTCAAGAAACATCCTTTAAGATCTCACTATCACTCACAGTGAGATCTTGAGTGACAAGACAAAAAAATTTGTTTTTAGAAATGTCTATCCTAAATTTCCTATGTTAGTCCAAATACTACTGAAAATAAGAAATAACAAATCTAAAATGTTACAGTCACATATAATAAAGATATAAAAAATGGCTAAGATTTTATTAACTGACAATTCCAAGTGCTATCAAGGATTCGGGGCCACTAAACTCTTATATATTACTGATAGGCATGCAAAATAGTATAGTCATTTTGGAAAACAGTTTGGGAACTCAACAAAAGATTACAGATACTGATAAATACATCATTAAAAGACTACAGATATTGAAAAAATATATTATTACAAGATGCAAGAATCCCACTACTAGGTATTAACTCAAGAAAACTGAGAACTTCTGTTCCTCACAAATTTGTATGCAAAAGTTCAAAGTATTTTCATTCATGCTGACTAAAACTAAGAAACACTCAGAAGTCCATCAATTCATGAACAGACGAACAAGCTATTGATACCCTGATAGGAAAGTAGTCTACTCAACAAAAGAAAAAAAACAACAACAACAACAAATTCAGTGGTATACTCAAGCTGGTTGGTACAGCTCATGAGAACCCACTGTTAAGTTTTCAGAATTTTTGCAAACTGTTTTAGGAAGTTTAAAATAGGCCAAGGTGACAAAGTTTACACTACAATAATTAGCAAATGTAATAAATTAGGGATTGGGTGGAAGGGGTAGGTTCAGATTGTTAAAACACCAGCCCATTACTGAAAAACCTATCACATGCAACAACAAAATGAATACCAAAACATTATGCTGAGTGAAAGATGACACAAAAGGCAACATTCTGTATGATTTCAAGTATATGATATTCTAGAAAAAACAAAACAGACATCAATACAGACATTAGCTAGATTAAAGGTTGTCAGGGGTTAAGGCTAATATAGGAAGAGAACTGACAAAAAAGAGGCATGAGGGAACTTTTTGGAGTGACAGAGTGATGGAAATATTGTCTTGATTGTGGTGGATATTACCCAATTGTACTCACTTGCAAAATTTTTACTGCATGTAAACTATACCTTAATAAATTCAACTCAAAAAAAATCGAAGGAGGAGTCACGTATTTCTTCATAATTTTATGGAAGATAAATAAATGCATCATATATACAAAGAGGAAAACTGGAACTTAGTGAAAAGCAGGAATTATAGTCTTTGATATGACATAAATAAAGATTAAAAATGTCAAAAAAGAAATGAATGTGTAATCATAGGTAACAGTACAATCAGAGGGTGAATGATCCTGCCAAGGATGCTGTAGAAATGGTCCTACTTTGGGTGTGATTTCAGAATAATACCATGAACTGGGAGTCTATGACTCTAAAATCCCAAGATATGGTTAGTGTATTATTATAATCTCCAACACATTTTTCATTGCTAACTAAAACATCAATTACTCATTTTAACATCAATCGAATGCTATTACTGATTTGAAGTCCAGCATAGCCTGGTTATTAAAAATACTGACTCTGAATTTAGACAATCTGAGATTGGCTCAAATGTTGGCCTGTCAACATCTACATGACTTTGAAATAAGCCTCTCTAAATATTTATTTCCCCACCTCAGGGAATTAACATTTTCCTGAGATCTGAATGAAAATATATCAAAAGCTAGTCTTGTGTGCTAAATTCTCAATTACAAACACTGACAATACTCAGATATAATTAGAAGCATATGAATTATTTAATATAATCATAAGAATTTTAACTTTCCAAATATAGAAAATTTATTTAGTTATTTGTTTATCTTTAAGATGAGGTCTCACTATGCTGCCTGAACTCCTGGACTCAAGCCATTCTCCAGCCTCAGCCTATCAAATGCTGCCACCACAGGCAAGGGTCACAATGCTGGGCTAGGAAATTTATTCTTTAACTGAATGGCCAGTGGTTCATAATCTTTGGTGGAGTCGTATCCTTTTGACTTCATGGACTCTTTATTTGGAAAAAATCCAGATCTATGCTACATTATGAATATAATTTCTGGAAATTCAAGGCCGCTAGGAAGCTCATGCATGAAATGAAGAATGCCTGATGTAAACTCTTAATAATAGTAGTTGAATTTCAAAATCTTCAAAGAATTCCACTGATACTGAAATAGTACACTACCATCTTTTTTTCAGATTTTTGCAAGTAGGACCAGAAAATGTTTTCTAATTCATATCTTATTTTTGCAGAAATGTTAAGTTAGAAGCACATTTTTACATGAATCAATTTCAACTCAGGAAAAGGACCTTGTAAAAAACTGAATTTCCAGAAGTCTGAGAATGGTCCAAAGCATAACATACACTAACAATGCTCAAATATCACAGGCAGAATTCTCAAGAATAATTCAATGTAAATTTTGAAATATAAACATTCCAAGATAATCCCTAGACTTAGAGTTCCACAAAAGTTTTTTTTTAATCTGTTTAAAGTGGGATTTATTTTTTACTAGACCTATGTATTAATACCACATCGTTTTTTGTAAATCAGCACATCCTTGGGTTCTATTCTGTTATGTTTTGTTATATGGTCGGTGGAAATGAATTCTTCTAAAGCTGCTACCAAATACTAACCTGAAAATATGCTATCTTAGTGCAAAAGGTTTTGTTTTTCTTTTTTAAATATGTTTTCAGACTACAAAATAATCAGTTTGCACTAATCAATTCATTCCTGTTACAGAACCAAAATAGTTTTTTTGTATGCCTAAGCACCATCTTCCTACGGAAAAACAACCATTTTTAAGGAACTGCAAGTCCATGAAAGAGTTTACATATTACAACAAACAACCCTTCTATGGGTTTTATATTATTTCTGTGAAGAAGGACCCAATATTTTATCTCTCTGAATTAAATGGTCCAAATCAACGAAACGCAGCACCTCAGGCTCAAACACTGGCCAGATGGCTTTGACTGGAAAGGTCACTGGTGCTTTTTAAACCCGGCTGTAACCGTGAATGTTTGCAATGCCACCACATCCCCTGTACAGGAGAATAGGAGCATCTGGCTGCAGAGAAGGGTTTCCAGCGCAGGGCGTAGGGGGATGAGCTAGGAAGCCCGCAGCCCTGGAGACTGCGCCCAAGGGACAGAGGCCTCGCTCCGCTGCGCCC